>NW_006443225.1:5098578-5172696 GCF_000325575.1 Pteropus alecto | reverse complement strand
AACTCAAGCCCCTTTCTGCAATCCATAGTTCCTTATTTGTGACTGCACTCAAGATATAAATGTTCGTTTGAATTACATACATCAAAGGAAACAGGAGTCTGGTTTTCTTAATCAGAACTTTCAATGGCACCAAGGTTATTTATTTTTTAGTTTTGAATATGTGCCAGTGCTTGTTCTCATTCTTCCTTCTGCTGTGGCAGTTTCCAGAATATTGTTTTCCATGGCTACCTGTACATTCCAAGCTTTCCACCCACACTGGCAACATTTTTTACCAGTTCTCTGACACGTGTGCTTCACTTGGGGTGCTGGGTGAAAACGGTTGAGAAGAACTGGTCTTTTTAATACAATAATCATTTGATAGGGAAAATCAAACTTTTTCTGGTGTCAGGTCACGGAGAAGCTTTGGTTACTTGATTGAACAATAGTTTCAATAAATCACTTCCTCCTTGACCTTGGCCTTTACTCCACTAAACCATTTCTTTCTGTTTGGTTTCCATCCCTCCCCCATTGCTTCCTTCATTCCTCCCCCGCTCCCTTCCTCCATTCATCTTACTTTCCTTTCTTCCTCTTTCTTTCCACAAACGGTTATCCTTTAAGCATGAACTAATTTTTGTTTTTAATCCTGAACTTCATAGTAAACTCTAAATATTAAACATTCTGACCTGAGATCCTATTTTAGATTATTTTCAGGTTTTGGTCAGGTTTCTCTCTCTCTGCTTCTCTTCTCTTCCCCCACTGAAATTGTCTCTTACCTGGGCCCTCAACTATCAAGATGAGAAAAAAAAAACAATGATAAAATAGAGCAATACTATTTTTTCCTAGACTCTTACAAGTAAGCATTTGATATACGTTTTGAATATAAAAGCTGAAGAGCATCTATATATGTAGGGCAGCTCTCTCATGTGAGTTTCAGGTTTGATTTTTAACTTCGCTGAATACCTGTGTCCCTGATGGCAGCTCAGACTCCACATATCAGTTCAACAACTCGAAATTCATCACCTCCAACCTATACCCTCACCCGCTAAACTTCTCTTCTACCTATATTACCTATAATCATTAGAGTCGATATTGCCTACCCAGTCACCCAAGGCACAGACTTGGAGTCTCCCGTACACTCGGCCTAAGTTAATCCCACACAGTGTGGATTCTACTTTTTTGCATAACTTTTGAATCTGTCTCCTCTTTTCCTTCTACATAATTACTGCCTGAGTTCTGAGCCTCATTAACTTGTCTTCTTATCTCCTTTCCACCTTTTCGTTTCTCCTGTCTCTCTTCTTTCTTCACTACTTACTACCTCCATGCCTCTCTAGCGTGTGCAAGTCAGAGATATCGGAGCACATATTTGCCCCTCTGAGGCATGTAGCACACTAGACTTGGTACTGATTTCTTGTCTTGCCCACCTGATCGTGAGCTTTTAAAGGTAGGATTTGCTCTTGTTTTTCTCTGGGTCTCCCGTGCCTAGACACGTCAGAGATATGCAACATTTTTTTTGTTGAAAGATGAGTAAATGAATTAAAATATTTTGTATACATTTTTTAATCACACTGATTCTTGAGTCTTCTACTTGCAATGATTTGCAGCCCTGCATTACAGATATTTAACAAATCTGGCCTTTCCCATTCCATTCCAGTAACATCTCTCTGTCTGGTGTCAACAACTCAACACATTAGCGAAAAACACCAGCATTCCCACCTCATCAGAAAATCATTTCAAGTACAGGACTCAAAGCATTAATGTGATAACAAACTAGATAATAATAGGTAGTGATAATGATACTGTGCTGCTGTTTGTCTTCGGCCATACAGTGGCAGCGGAACCAAGAGGACTTTCCAAGTTCCTTTTGCATAATATTTTCTTAAATCTATTAGAATTACAATGTTTTTAGGCTTTCAAACATATTAATAACTATATCTGTATTTTAAATGACATGGTCTTCTAATGAGAAAGTTCTCTAGGTTGAAATGTAAATAAAGTATATAACAAACGGGCCTAGAGAGTATATTTTTAAGAACGTCGTTAAAAAAAATTTTTTTTGACTATGGACCATAAAATTTCCATGATCATGACATAAATTTGAACTATAAATTAGATCGATTACTTTCAGATTGGTTCCTTTTGGCAGAAATTTCAGGAGTAAAGTCAACTTGACTTTTTGACTATCGACCCAATAAAAGCAGCCATGCTCTGAGTAATCTAGTTAGTCCAACAAAGTCTGGCATCTTAACAAGCTCAAACTAGTTACTCAAACCAGTCTTCAGTGTAACATTCAAATGATTACTCTGCGCAGTCCCGGAGGTATTCATTACAGACAAAATTGCTCTTGTTGCCTTGCATACAAGCTGAGTTTTCAATGGGAAATGAAAGGATGCCTGGAAAAATAGGCCACCTAATTAAGTTAAACTACTCTAGCATTTGGCTTGACATCTTCATTACTCAAAATTAAAAAGATGCTTCACTTGAGCACACAAGTTACTATTGTTTATGTTGTTTTCTTCCTAAATTGGCTTCTTACATGGAAGTCTGTTTTTCAGAATTATATCTTGAAATAGCTCACATATTTCTTACGGTTTATAAAAATGTCTTAATAGCTGTATGGATACTGAATACGGGTACCATACAAATATATATCTTAGCACTCCCGATAGTCAAACACATATCAGTCTTTCTGCATATTTTCTTGATTATTTACATTATCGGCGTGGTTGAACTTTAGATGTTTACCCATTCAGTCTTTATTATTTAGTATTTTTTTACTTAGGTATTGACTATTAGCTATAAATGATCATTTACATGAGAAATGTGAATTCCTCAAAAAAAATTAAGTAGACCATGAAATTTAAACTGAAATTCATTTGTCCAGTAGAAGTGTTTTATATCAACCTCTCTAACGGAGCTATTTCGGGAACATTTTAAAACATAAACACATGTAGAGCACACCATCTACTGATTGCCAGTTCCTACTCATTGACACTAATGAGGCTGCTGACAGGTTAAATGTTGTGTATCATATACATTTCCAAGCTGTGGGATTTGTGAATATAAGACTCATTTTTTATTTCAGAAAATGAATGTTTGTTGCTGAGTATGCTCGAAAATTTTATTATAATCGTCTAATAGTATGTTTTTCAAGCATTGGGGAAATGAATTTCAGTGATAAAAATTATGAAGATATCTGAATGGAATAGCATGGTGGTAAAAACAGATTCTCAAAACATCAAGCTCCATTTGGAGGGTCGTTAGCTCAGAGGGCAGCTTTAGACACTGCAAAGAGCTGTCATGGATCTAGTACACAGCCCACCAGTTATATGCAGTTACACGTGACACATTTTGAAAACGGCTTGCTCAATTGTATTTTGAAGATTTTTTACTTTAGCACATGAACAAGTATGAAAAACTAAATGATCCTTCCGGTTACATTTTGCCATGTATAACATACTAGATTTTTTTCTGACGCTTATTATAATAAACCTGTCACTAACAAATGTCTACAAAATAAATACGATATTTCAGGTCAGAGTAGTAATATGTTGAATGATGTCACCTGTCTGTGAAAGTTTCACTTCCACGACACTTAAAGATTGTACTAAACAAACTAAAATTTTAGTATGCCAATATATCAAATAGAAGTGATTTGGCCTATTTTTAGTATAAGAACACTGAGGCTTGGAAACGCTGAGGTGGTTTTCCACCCACCATTATCTCTTCTAAGACCTCCTTCTTCATATCCTCATCTGCCACCCCAAACATCTTTAAAAAACTGTCAAGTTTCCCTTTGCAGTCGCACTTCCTTGCTTTGGGAGCAGATTTAGCTAGACTCCCCAGAAACACAAAGACGATTTCAGTTTAATCTTCATCTATATCCATACATTTTTTTTCTCCTGTCTTTTTTCTGATCTATGCAGTTTGGATATAAAATTTATAACTATAATTCTAATAGTTTGAAAGTAATTGGTGGCTGTCTTGGAAAATGTTCTCCATACATTCTTTGCTCTTTATAAATTATGAAAATTGATCTTTTTGCTAGCAGTGTCTAACAAGGAACTTCTGAGTTCCAGCCTCACATTATACAAATGGAATAGCTTGGTATGAAACTCACAAGGGCTTTCACGGTCACAATTTGAGACCAGTAATGAAGGCTTTTTTGTGTGTGACCGGGCCTCCCAGCATCGCAGGAGAAGGCCCTCCCTCAAGAATTGCTTAAGCCTACTGTGCGTTGTTATTTCCTGAACTCACAAAGTGGACGGGCCTTGAAGGAATAGGGGTTGGGGACAGGCAATAGGATTGAGGGGATGGGGCAGGGCCAGCAGCTTTGCATAGAATTCACCTTTAGGGGCACCCTGAACTCATCTGTACTGAGTACAATGCCATTTCTTTCTTATGCTCTGACTTCAGTTAAATTTCTTCCTTGTCAACATGATAGTAAGTTTCAATAGGAAGCTTCTGTTCGACTGGAAATTTAGGTTAGCACTCCCCTACCCACATCTGGTGAACGAATTAGATCCATAATAATAATAAGAGCTGTCAGTTGGCAGCTACCTGTGTCTGGTAAGGAACTAAGCAAAGACTTTGCATACATTATCTCACTTAATCCTTACAGTAATTCAGCAAGGATGAGAGCGGTAGAGTGATTGGCCGAACATCAAAAATTGCAGATAGAGCTCGGATTCTGTCTTGGGAAGGCCTGACGCCCAAATCAGACTCTGTCAGCTAGACTTCATTTGATTTTAGAACTTTAAAGTCAAAAGTTGACGTACTAACAACCTCAGTGCTTGTTAGTATTGAGGTGACTGCAGTGCATTATGTGTGTGGAAATACCCTGAAGACATTAGATTGAACCAAATGAAATCGCAGATATTTAAGCATCTTTTACCTACAAAAGCAGCGATTTTATTTCTGTTCAAACACACACAAAAGCTGTACCGGGTGAAGTGTTCCTTTGCGATCTTTGGCTTCCGTTCAGAGCTATGCTTCTTTCCTTTTTCCAGCCTTTGCCATCACTGCCGTCCCGTTTCCTCCGTATTCACACTTCTTTTCTTGTCCGGGTCCGGGACTCTTTGCCCACCCTTGGCACTTTTCCTTTTCTCCTCCAGAAGGTGAACAAATATGGGAGGTCTTTTTATAGAAGGCTGCCCACCCTTCCTACTGCTCTACCCCAGGGATCCCACCGCTGGATAAATGAAGGATGAGGTGTTTTATCTTCATCAAAGTGAGGAAATTGTCTTAATTGTTTAATTTTTTTCCTTCCACGTTCCCATCTTTGGTTCCTCTTCAGTGTAAGCTTTCTTTGTAGCAAAGACTTTGGGGAGTGAGATGATCCTCAAATATCCAGGGATCCACTTGTGATTGTTTCCTAGGAAGTGATTTCCTGGGGTGGTGGTGGGGAGGGGGAAGAGGAAGAATTGTATGTCAGAGTATGATGTGTGGAAACAGGGGCCTCTCTTTCCTTTTTCTGGTCCCCTTGATTGAGGGAGGAGCCACACTAAGAGCCCAGGCCATCTGCTTAGCTCTGCTCTGCTAATCTGATATCTTTGTAAAGAATGTGAATTTACGTACCCAACATTTACTGATTTCTACACAGCAGGCAAAAATGAAAAGGATGGCCACATGTACATGTAGCACGTGTTTTTAAGTTTACGTATAAAATATGTACCTATAAAAATAGTCCGACAGTGAATGTTCAGCTCTGCACTGGCTGTCTGCATATAATATAGCAAATAGAACCTGATCATAAACAAAAATCAACTTAACTCAGATTTTTTAAAAAATTATTAAAGCTCAAAGCCCTTACATATTTTTAAATGTTGTTTTAAAACCCAATGCATTGCATTCCATTAATAAATGTTAAAAAAAAAAAATCTTTGGAATAATGCTATGGGTTTCCCCTCTGCCCAATTAGTTCTCCAAATACAAGCAAATCATTTAACCTCTTTGGACCTCACTTTTCTCATCTGTAAAGTGGGGACATTGTTTCTCAGGTCTTCTCTGGAGCAAATAGTCTGTGATTCCATTTGAGCATAAATATAGAATTCTAGAACATTATCTTAAAGAAAAATATACGTAAGGCTATTTAGCACAGTGTGCTTTGTAACAGAGAGAAATCAGAAACACCCTAAATATTTGATAATAGAGAACAAATAGAATAAATTATAGAATGTGCACACAATTATGTAATGTGCAGCCACTTAGACAATAATGTAGATGCTGTTTATTGGCATGGAAAATTATTCACGATTCATTTTAAGTGACCAGATTACATTATATGATAGAATAACAGTAACAATGTAGTAATATTTATTGATTCTATTATGAGCCAGTATATTATTCAAATTATTTACATTCCCTCATTTAATCCTGATATACCCTTAATGAATTGAATACTATTATCTTTCCTATTTTACAGATTTGGGAACTGAGGCTTCAAGGAATTAAATAACTATATTTACTAAGAGATGACTTGAGATTTGAACGTAGCATTTCTAGCTCCAAAATCAGAACTCTAGAATCTCACTTTTGTTATTAAAAACAAAAATAGAAGCCCAAAACAAAGTAGCAAATACAGATTACAAAAACCTTGAAAGATACACATTTCAATAGTGTGGTGGGGGTTTTTTGTTCGTTTGTTTGTTTTTGTTTTTCCTGCATAGTTGGATTAAGAGGGGTTTTTTTGTTGTTGTTTTGTTTTTCATATCTTTCTTTTTCTGGCTAACATGAATTATTTATAAAATGAAGCCAAAAATGTAGAAGTAAATCTCAGGATATATGAACTAATGTAAGAAATGAAAACGTCTAGAAAACTAAAAAAGTGTACACTGCGTTTGTACACAAAATTGTATACTGAACAATTACATTGAAATGTTTTAATGAACCCCCTTAAACACTGAATATGGAATGCTGACCCCTTACCCGAACAACATCTGTAGGCCCCTCCACTAGGGTTTCAGAAGTAGCCCCTGCACTTCAATCTACTCTCCTGAATTATCCGCGTGTGGGTTGTGGGTTATGGAAGGGAGGGAGTAGATTATTTGTTTTTCAGAAGCTTATTTGTTTGTTTGTTTGTTTTTAGCCAAAGAGGTGGTCCTCATGACAACTGCACACAATAGTTGGTTTTAAGATGCCCCTTAAAAATAGAGCTCAGAGACTCATGTAGGTCTCCAAACAATCTGAGAGGAAACAAACCTCTTCCCTATTTCAGTATCAGTAATTATGGCAGGAGAAATGCCTATATATAAATGCAAGGACTTTTCTGAAGCCCCTAGAGAGGTGGCCCTGGCACCAGCATGATTCACAGAGAGTGGTAGACTACCCTGCCCCAGCTACCCCTGATGTGAGAGTGTTTGGCTCACAGCCCCACTACCCCTGAATACTTAAAGCTTCAGCCTAGTAGTCCTACCTCACAGGTCCAAGCTCACCCAGGCTTGGCCCTAGGAAGAGCCAGTGTCAGATATGCTCTGGGGTGGCTTCAAGGCAACCCTGTTGTTAGGTCTCATTCAGGCCTAGCTCACTGGTTTTTCGATTATAGAAAGCCTATCCTATCCAATAAAAACAAGACCCAGTAGATGCTTGCACTGAGCCCAGTACCCTAAAGTGTGTTTTCATTGGTGGGACCAATCTTGCCCTTGAAGTTTTTTTAGAGATTAAAGACCTGACCTTGCTGTTGAACCTCCTTGATGTATTACCTGGATGTGCTCATTTGTCAATTTTCTGGTCTTCCCTTGATCACTTATTGCATCATGGTAGACGTGTCTGATCTTCAGGTCCCGTATCAGGGTAAATCTGCTTGTAACAATCCCTTCTTCATCCCAGCTTCAAATAATTTCTCTTTCATTTACACTCTTATATTACTAAGCCTGACACTTTAAACATGTCCTTTCTTGGGAATCTAAGTATTTATATCTCTTCTGATTCACTTTATAATCCTTTCTATCTCAAATCACACTTTGCAGGATGTCTTACACATAGTAGGTACACAACAAATGCCACTGGCGAATGAGGTACTCATCGTCTTTACTCAACACAAAGCTACAAAAATTAATGAGCAAAAATAAAATAAATGTACTTTCTACCAAAAACTACATTTCGATAACTGTTGCTTGAAAAATTAGTACGTTGTATGTTTTTAAATGAAGATGATTTATTGCTATTGTCTAACATGTGAAAAAAGACAAAAAAAATTGTTTGCAGGATCATTGGCTTGAGCACTTCAATGGCACCGTTGGACAGTTCTTACTGAGTGTTAAGATGATTTATGTAACAGACCGAAGCTTTCCACAGTAATGCATTACAGTCTCAAGCTATCAACCCTTGTTCATGCAGAGACAAAAGAATCTGAGAAATACCTACTTCTGAAGGTCTTCTTGAAAGAAATAAGAGATAATGTTGATGCTGCTTAAACTCTTTTGAGAGAAATCACCATTATATACAATATCTTAACTTCTGAAAACATACAGAGAAAGTTTATTATTTTTCTAATGAACTCAGTTTACTTTGATTTCTGTTCAGTTATTTAAATCATGCAACAAGAATTTTCAATAATAGAAGATGAAACATGTTTAAACATTGGTATTTTTCTATGAAGAATTTTCAGGAATTATGTTACAGATTAAAAATTAAGGCATTCTGTATACATTTGATGGCAGTTCTATTTATTTATCTTTCAAATAAAGAGCTATAAGAGGAACATATTTTACAATGTTATAACCGTAGCCATATTTTTAGTGTATGCATGATTGCATGAAGCCATCACATAATTTAGAGATATGTACAAGATGATATTTTTTTTTGAATTCTTCTGAGTTATGGGACTTCTTGTCACCAAAGATTGAGTGTTCTGCATAATGATTGCAATATGTGGACAGCGACCCACAGTTGCAAGGCTCCTCTGATGGAGAAACTAGATTTCAAAAAGAGAAGAAAAGGCAAAGACCAGATTTCCCATTGTTTGTTCCTGGTCAGCATATTTTAACACTCTATCTAGACAGTATGAAAACATGAATTCTCTGTAGTTCAAAAAAAAAAAAAATCAGCCTAATTAACATCCCACTTCCAGATGTAACAGTGTAGAATAAGAATAAAAAATAAGAGCAAGCTGTAGGAAAAGTAAATATGGAATGCAGAAGGAGAAAATAATGTAAACAGGATGCCCTGATCATGGAATATGTAAAACGATATGATTATAAAGGAATGTGAGTATGTAATTAAAAAGACAGGGAGTGAAATCTTCCAGAAATCAGGTGAAGAATTCGCTTTCCTTTTTCACTGAAGTGAGGAGGCTGGAGAAGGTTGGACCTGGAGAAGGACAATGGCTTTAGTCAAATGGCTGGAAAAGTTTGCAAACAGATCAAATCAAAACAGATCGCGAGGATTCTCTGTTACTTTCCTAACCCAGTCTCTTGATTCCAGTCTGAAAAACAATCCGTCTGATTAGCAATGTGATCTCCTTGCCAAGAATTTCCCAGAGAAGATGCCTGCCTATGGACATAAGACAGTATGTTAGAAACTGTAGATTTTGTTGCAAAGTTTTTCCTGGGTCAGTAGGAGTGGACCTGTCAGGAGCTCATCAGCCTGTTGCAGGTCTGCCAGCAGAGTTCTCGGAAAAGGAAGAGTTGTGGCACTTTGCACGTGAAGCCATTTTTATCTGAGCTCTTTAGATCCTTCTATTCACCATTTTCCACTACCTTTTCGTTCTTTCATTTTAAAAATAGAATTTAATCCCTTTAAAATAAAGGAGAAACTTTATCTTAGCTACTTATGGGGAGCAATTAAATGAATATATTATGTACGGATGGGACTACACTTTGCTTCAGTATGAGATCTGATCAATGGCAAGTATACCGAAATGCCTTTATTGTCTAAATTCTCTCACTTTCTCTCTCCATCCATAGTTGTTTGTTTTCTTAGACATGACCCAATCCATAGCATGTATAAACCCATTTAACCATTTATCGAGAGCTTTCTTTGTGGCAGACGTATATTATTAGGCTCTTTACCTAGCTTATGTTTTTGTTTTCATTGCACATAAGAACCTCATGAGGCAGATTTTGAAACTGAAGTTCACCAGGAGTAAGAAACTTACTCCAGAATTTACACTAATAAATGCTTCAGAAAACCTGGATTTACACTAAAACCTGGATTTACACCAGAATTTACACTAATAAATGCTTCAGAAAACCTGGGCTCCAAAGTCTCAATTCTTTCCAACATGCTCTGTGGCCATTGTTATCAGTCACTAAGGAATAATTTTGAGTCTTCTCAACCAGACCAAAATCTATATCCTTCTCATCAGAGAAAAGTATAGCACTTCATGGGCTAAAATACAAATTCCAACGGTAAGGTTTTAAGAAAATTACTTGAAATAGTCACTGAATCTATTATTTAGGACAATAAAATTACTCTCTTGAGGATGATGATACTATATTTTGAAATTACTACTTTAATGCTTCCACAGTCCTCTTATGGCCCTGAGAAGTTCATATATAGTAGAATTAGCCCAGTATTGTGATTGTACAGCCAACTGTAACTCACATTCCATGACCCTTGGCTCCTGCTTCCTGGACACACAGGGATGCACAGTGTATGGCATATCCCAGCACCAGCAATGTGACGAGACTCTCCTGTGTCAAGGACCAGTGAGTAGCTTAAGATCAAGGAGAATCTGATTATGTAGCAATAATATAATATAATATAATTTGAATCATATGAACCCTGCAGATTGGCTATGGTTTAGAGCAAATCACTTTGCATGCTTCTTTATTTCCAATTTACTTCTCTTTAACATGGTGAAGATCCAAGATAAAATTAAAAGTATTGGCTTGAATTCCATACCACTATCCCTAAATACTTTCTCTCCATTTGTATAGATGGCTACCATGGACTTTTATTATTCCTTGGGGAGAAGGGAAGCTGCATGGCTCAGACTCCTGGAAACTGTCTGGGCAGGGTGAAAGGCACTATACAGGTTGATAAGAGAAGGTCCATATCTGTTCTCCAGCATCCTACACTGGAACCCAGCCCCACAGGTCCTCCAAGGGTATGGGATTGACTCCTCAGTGGTTACTCATTCAGATTTAAAAATCCCATAGTTCTGAGTAAATATTTTATTTTAATGGGGTGAGCACTGGGGTGGAATTTTGGACAAGGAAGGACCTAATATTAATGTTAATACTAATTCTTAAATTATGAAATTTTGTTCATCTGAAACAGTTGGGTATTGGCAACTTTGTATCATTCCACCTAATAAAATAGTAGCAACTAAAGTACTTACATAAGTAACACAGCAATAAAAATGCCTTCCTCCTTCATATATTCATCCCTCATATGTACGGAGCTGATTGTTTATCAGGCGAGTGCAGGTATTTAACTTCTGAGTTTCAATATTCCCTTCAGGAAATCAGGGTAATAATAGCTACACAAAGGATTATTGTAAGGATTAAATTAAGACACATAGTCAAAGGAGTCAATATAGCGCTTTATATAAAATCAACATTAATAAACACGCTTCCTCTCTCTCCCACGTCCCTACTTCACTGAAGGTCTAAAATATATGAAACAAGTGAGAATTTAATCAAACTTTAATTTTGACACTGAGCAGTAATATATTTTTCACACAAGAGATATATACTGTAAGCAGTAAAATTTGGTAACTGGCGATTGAACTTTTAGGGCTGGTGATTTTTTTTTAGCAGAACTTTAGATATTTAAGAAAAATGATCTGCAGATTAAGCAAATCTTTCCTTCATACATCCTCAGTCTCTAACCCACACGTGCCTCTGTGTGACCAGGTCTGAATTCCAGATGTTCCAAGTAGCTCTTCATTTCATCATGTCTTCTGACAGCACCTAAACAAATATATTCAAAAGCTGTACAACATTTAGCAAGTGCAACTTGAAGATTTTCTTTCTGTTAGACAAATAGACGCCATCTGGAAAAAATAACCCCAGGCGCTTGGACTCAGGAGCATGAAGCTTATTGGCTGAACACCCAATGAATACCTTACACTACTTTTTTTGGCTCCTACCCTCTGCCTGCTCATTTCACATCTTGCACACTTCAGCAGGCGCTGTGCTGTTAGACAAGTGAGTCCTTGTTACCCACGCACTCAAACGCTACGAAGACTCGCTTAATTTAAAAGACAGGCTTTGCGAGAATTATCTGGACAAAAATTGCTTCCTTTCATAGTAGGATACCTGCTCTGTAAAGGAGAGCTAAAGGTCACACTGTGTCTTGATATTAATTGATAACAATATTTTTTTTATTTGGTTCCTCTTTATATTTTCAATGTTTACTATGTCCTGTTTTTAAACAGGAGTTTTCTCATATAATCTTTCCTTCCTTCTTCGTTCCTTCCCTTCTTCTTTTATCTAAAGCTACTTTCTAAAAGAAAACATCCCACATGTGTTATTTATTTCACTGATTGACTTTTATTCCTGAATCAGTATTGTAATAATATTAATGTTATTTTGCCTTTCAAAATTGGCTGAACTGAATTGAAATGACTATAATATTTATTAAATCTATGAATTAATTTTTAGGGGACTCAAATAAATGGGAATAATCAGAAATCAAGAAAGCGATCTTCAGTTTTATTTTGATGGTATAATCTTTGCAATAGAAATAGCTTTTATGGCCTTTTTTTCATATATCGGATTTTCTCTGCAACTACATTTATGCAACATGCTTGTTATTTCTTTATTAATTACTTTTTTTTTTGTCAGTTTTGAGCATGTAGGTTTTCAAAACCCAAAAGCAAATTACCGCACAAGTTCTGGAATTCATTTTATTGCATCTCAAGATCGGAGCGATAGGGAGTCCTATGAAACATGTTTGATCAAACATTAATTTTATAAATTGCCTTCCTTCTCTACAATTCTTATGAAAAACATATTCAGCTAGATTAAAACTCTGGAAAATTTTAATGGGACTTTTGAAATCTGTTTGAGTTCAGCTTCTTGGAAAAATAAAACTGCCTATGGAAGCACTCTTTGTATGAGAAGTGGGTATGCCTGGGAGGCAATTTTCTTCCGTGCATCATAGTGAAATTGCAGCAGGATAATCTAAGTGTTTGAAATGCCTTTTCCAAGTCCATAATGCTGCTTGTAATAATATCTGAAGGGGTCATGGGTGTTTGTTCGCGATGGAGAAGGCGATGATAATTTGCACTAATATCACTCTCATTTTTGCAGTCCTACCCTGGGCCCAGCCTGGAAAGTGAAGACTTCAACATTCCACCAATCACTCCTCCATCCCTCCCCGACCATTCACTGGTGCACCTGAACGAGGTCGAAACCGGTTACCACTCCCTGTGTCACCCAATGAACCATAACGGCCTGCTTCCATTTCATCCACAAAACATGGACCTACCTGAAATCACCGTCTCCAATATGCTGGGACAGGATGGGGCACTGCTTACGAACTCCATTTCTGTGGTAAGAATCTGCTTGCCCATTTGTGTTGAATTGTAATAATGTGGCATTATGAGACTAGGCATAAGACTAGGCATAAGTTTTCAGCTATGGAAAATGTTCTCCCTGTGTCCTGTAAAATCCCAAAGCAACTTTTCATTTTATATTTAAGTCTAGGTAAAGTCAATTAATTACATGTTTGATCACTCATATTTATAACCCAAAGTACTAAATACTGTTTGACACTGACTGTCCTCTCATAAAGTCAAACTATCTTACTAGCTATCAGATAAAAAATTATCATAAATAGTGTCACTTTTCATCTAATATAGGTAGGGTTCCTTCCTGCAAAGCAAGACCCCCACATCTTCTGAACAGGAACCACTATTAAACTTGATTTCTGCTCCATTTGCCATCTCAAATTCCACAAACTTACATCATAGAAAAGCAAGTAAACACTTTTCATTTTTATTTTGGATGCTGATGATCAAAATTTGTCTCCATTAATGTGCTTCAGTCTCTTGGACCTGTTATCACTCAGAACCTTCTAATGTTCTACACTTCTCAAATTTAGTGTGGGTGTATCACCAAGAAAACCAGCAAGTATTAAATTCCTAGTCCCTACCCAGAGAGTCCAGGACTCTGTATTTTTAATGAGCAACCCATGCTTGAGAAACAGTGACTTATCATAAAATCTTTCCTTCTGATTTTTATGTTATCTAAAAACTTAATTTCTCTGTCTACATCTCAAGTAGTAAAAAATATTTTCAGTAGTATATGGCTAAGAGCAGAGCTTTTTACCTTGTCATAAAACTCTCTCCCAGGTTAACAGTGACTGTGAATTAGCACTCTTTGGTTTCCATTGTTCAATCACTTAACAGTCTACCTAACTTTATTGTCATTTTTGTAAGCCACGGAAGAGTGTTGACTTGTTCACAATTAACAAATTGATTAAATTATTTGTATTATGTTGGTTCTGATAGGAAAGCATTTCATATTATCCCTTATCTAAGTCATTTGGGGATGTATCTCTAACTTGAATGACAAGAAGGTATTTCTGCTAATCGTGGACATAAAGTGGGGGGTTGGGGAGGAGAGTCAAAACAAACCCTGCAGCTTTTAGTGAGTGAATCCCAGAACCTAAGCCATGAAACTGTATAGGTTCTCTTAAGAACTGGCAGCTAGCTGGGCGGCCAAGAGGGGAGAACTCGTTCTCAGTACTAACAGTGGCAGAAAACTCAGCACTGTTGCCCCAGTATTTTATGTTATATTCCACCTGTATAGATTTATCCTGAATATTAATTCTGACTTCAAAAAACATAAAATGAATTTTTTAACAAATAAACTAAATGTGCAAATCTGAACAATGCACTTGAAAGTCGTTACCTTAAAAAAACACAGCCTATTCTTCTTGGGGGCTAAGACTTCAGACCCAGTTATGAAACAATGAGGCATTAAGGTCATGGCTTTATAGACAGCCCCATTCACTAGAAAGAAGAGGAAGAGGACGTACAGTGTATAAAATACCAGTTTTGTTCACTGTGCTTCTTCCTCATAGTATGAATGGAGTTGGGCCATAGGAAGGATAACGAGATATTCAATTATATAGTTTAAGTCTCCAAACTTTTTTGCCTTTTTAGCATTCCTATGACCATCTCAACACACCTTTCACTCTTAAAGCAATGCTTGTCCAATTTTAATAAATGTGCGTCTGGGATTTTCCCAGATTTTCTATCCATGGCAATCCATTCTCAAAGGGCGCTCAGGACTCTGGACCTGGCCACTGGACCCGTGAAACTCACCATTTTCTAGACACTTCCTCCACTATGCTTTCCCCTTCACCTCTCAGGAACTTCCAATCATCTGAATTTCTTTATGCCGTTCCCCACCCAAATGACTGTCAAAAACCAAACTTTGGTATTTTTTCTTCAGCATGGAATTTACCTTGGAATTTTTGCCACTCTACACGGCAGAGGGGCCCTGATTGGCCAACACTAATAGAATGAAGCTGTAATTTGCCAGTCTTGGTTTTAGTAAGGTGAATCTAGCAGGGTTATTCATAGGATGGTGAGCCTTCCTCCCGACCTCTCAAACCACATTCAGAGATGGGCATGTACTTTGCCTATTAATAATACTGGTCCTAGCATTTTATGCTGTAAATTAAAAGCTAGTCCAATAAATAACACAAGTCTTGGCATAGCTTTGGATAAGCTTCAGCACTACCTAAGGGAACTTTCTGTGATGGTGACTTTTCTTTTATCCATATTGTCCAGTGATAGTAGTCATTGGCTATTGAATGCTTTAAATGTGGCTAGTGTGAATGAAAGGCTAATTTTTATTTTATTACATTTTAATTACTTTATATTTAAAATAGCCACATGTATCTAGTGGCTACAACATTGGATGGCATAGGTCTAGTTAACAATATTGATTCTAACATTAAATCTATGTTAAACTCAATTTTTTAAGCCAGAGTGGTCTTGGAGAAAGCAGATATGGAGATTAAATTTATTGTTAAGAATTCTGTTTCAAGGCTTGGATCTCTGTCTGGATTCTAAGACCCAGAGTTTGATATACTCTGAAGTTGCAAGAGAAATCTAACAAACTTTACTGGAGTCTACCAATTCCTTTGAGAAACAAGGAGTCTCTTCACTTTTCACTTCTTATTTTGAGCTGTCATGTATCCAGAATGCCTTTCATCTGTATGTACATTTTTTGCTTACCATGGTCTAAATGTTCAAAAGGGCTCAAATGATTGATAAGACATAGTCACTGTCCTTCAGAAGCTTATAAACTACAGAAGAAAAAAATATATGAACAGGTAGGAAACAACTAGAATGAGACATGAAGCAATTAGAGAGACCAGGCTCGATTTAGTTTTACTGGCCATGAACCCAGTAGGAATTTCTAGTTGAAAGAGATTATAGTAATCTTGTTTGGGTAGTTTATAAAACTCAGTGGAAAAGGTAGGACTGCAATCAGGGCTTGAAAGACGGTTTTGATTTAGACAAATAGAAGAGAAAAGGCATATTGGAGAGCATTTGAAAAGCATTGGAAGTTGGATGTTTTAAGTTGAGAGATTTGACCAAAGGCTTCAAAAACCAATCCAAGGACTGCAGGCTTGATATAATGGATTCTAAAAAATCATTGGCTGTTTTCTCTCAAGGCAGAAGCATTGAGAAAGCAATGTCATAGAAAAATCCTTCTGGCAACTCCCTGGCTGGAGAGCAGTGGTAAGAAACTGGAGGTGTGGAAAGTCTGAGGTCATCACTCAGGCAAGGAGTATGAAGAGATACCCAGGGTGGTGACAGTGAGAACTGAAGGATGGGCTGCTGAGTGTTTTCACGTCATTCCCAACTGTACATGAATCTAAAGATGAACAACTCTTTATATCATCATCACATTTTACATTTAAAAAGCACCGAGGGATTATCCTCTTTGAAACAAAATTTAGCACTCTAAGATACTCTCTTCACATTTCTTTGTAAAACCTGGCTAAACCTCTTTCCTGAGCAACTTGCTTATGCCTGATGTGATCACAAAATTTCACAACCAACTATTGATTGGTTTGCCGATTGTTGAAATATATTTATGAATAGTGCACAAGTTAGGTCATCAATGCTCATTTGGACAAGGAAATAAATCAAGATGTACAAGCTGCCCACCTGGAAGTGACAGTTCTCTTTTTGAGTTTTGTCAAAGTCACCTGCAATATGGGAACAACTAATGAAAGCTAACACTTGTAGATAAATAATGAACTTGCTATAAATTTTTAAATCCTCTAAGTATAAGCCACCTTAGGCAGCTTTATATACAGGCTCAACTCTTTCCAATTTTATTTTCCAAAAGCTTTTCAATGTTATTAAAGCTGAGCCTTTGGCTGTTAATATGGCACTTGCTTCTTTGTGTTAGTATTTTCACATGATGGAATTCTAGAATTTGATTAGATCACAGAGGTGAAAATATTTTAGTTCTCATTTAGGCATTATATATATTTTAGAGGTTATTGTAATATTTAATGCATATGCATCATTATATATCACATTACTATTTTATATAATATAAGTTATATGCAATATATAATCTCTTCTGAGATTTTATTTTAAAGATAAATGTTCTTGTATCTTATTTTCCCTGGCAACATGTGATACAGTTTCACTGACTATAAGTGTTTCCTACAAATGTCTAATATATTAGAGATAAAAAATTTAGTCCATAGTTTAAAATCAATATCTGAATGAGTATTATTATCCCAATTTTACAAGTGGAAAATAGAAGATCGAAGTAGCTAAATGAATTGCTCAGTGGCTCAGTCAGTAAATACCCCAGCTTCCTTATCTAAAACGCAAAGATAATAATAGTTCTTATCTTATAGGGTTAAATGAAGATTTAAGAATTGCTTAGACTAGTGGTTGGCACATAGGAAATGTTATATAAGTTTTTAAATAAAATATGAAAAACAAGCTTCTATGACTCTTTTGGAGAAGTTAAAATTCATGAGAGAGATGATTTTCCAAAAGAGTTATTTATACTCTAATCCTTAATCTTCTTCACATCTGTCAAAAAAAAAAAAAAAAAGATAGCAATAAGCCTGCTATTAACCAAAGTCTTTACCTTTTCTGAGTGTCCTCATAAACCATTGTAATTAAACTGACACCTTTGGGCTAGACCACCTCAGTTCAAATCCTGGCACTGCCACTTACCAGCAGTGACATTGAGCAACTTAGCCTTTCTAAGCCTCAGTTTCCTTATCCATAAATGGGTATAATAAGATATTTAATCCTATAATGTACAGTAGTTAGTATCTGTAAAGTTGTGCCTGTCATGCAGTGGTCGCTAGGTATATTCAGTGGAAATCCCTTTCTGAGGAAAAGGTCATCAGGGTAGAATATCTAGATTGCCTTCTACAATTTACCATAAACATATGGGGGTAAAGCATCCGTATGGTGAAATTTCTTCCTTCCCAAATCTCCCCCCACATCCTTTTTGTATATTTTTGCCTGTGCCATTTTACGCGTTACTAGCCAGTTGGGACTCCTGCAGGAGCTTAGATTTCTAGCACTTTAAAATATTCCATTTTTTTAAAGTCCCTATTTTCCAAGACCAGGCTATAAAACAGGGTAGACTTTCAATTAGTATATATACTGTCGAGTAAGTGCCTATTAAATCTGATTCTCTAGGTCCAAGTTAAACAGCCATTCTTGACCCACTATGCAAAAGTTCCAATTTCTCGAAATTGCTTTGAGTTATTTTGATAGCAGGTTACTGATCAAAGAGTGGAGTCTGGTTAGAAGAGCACTGGAAAGAGAGTCTAGGAGGCCAGGCCCTGCCTGGAATAAGTGTGCGAGCCACAAGCGATTCACTGCACCCTGTCTGTAACCCTAGGTGGGGGTTAGGCTAGATGAGCGGCTCCAAATTGAACTCCTTAGAGCCAGAGGGATTCAAGAGTCACCCAGAAGGGCATGGATCTTATTCATCTCACTCGTCCACATTTCTTATAAAAGTTCCCCTGAGCAAAGGATTCTGTTCCCACAAGAAGATGGAAAACCAAAAGAGTAGTTGCTCTCGGAGATTCTTCCCAGGGCTAGCATTTTTCTGTGATTCATTCTCTATCGACCACACAGCTGTGATCCAGAGTCACAACTCACTCAACTCGTCACCTTAGTTACTTAGTAACTTTTCCTGCCATCACTTCAACTTTCTCAGTGTTTTACCTGTGCCCCCAAAGCCTAATCAGTTATTAAAATATTTGAATCTGTTGAGCAGTACATTTCTTTTGGGCGGAAAATGTTATTCTGCCAGTAAGAGGAAAGTGACGTGGCTTTGTGAGAACGGATGGCGTTTTCATGTTTTTAAAAAGAAACTACGGAACTATTTTGGGAGAAAGGTAGAATGAGAAAATGTCTGTATTAAGTATTCATGGTTTCAGAAAAATCCTTTGATTCCGACAAACTGAAATTAAGAGCCTCTCCTTTTTCTCTGCACTCTGGTTCATTCACTGCTTTTTTAATCATGGATTGGTGGAAGGCAAAATACAACCTTGTATAAAGTCATCCAAGCCTCTCTGCCTGGCATATATGTGGCAATTGCTTGTTCTTTGTGCAGTCAACAGAAGCTCTTTCATACAAAGAAAAACCGTGCAAAGTTTTAGAATGGCCTCACAGAAAGGATTCATTTAGGACCTGGGCTTTTTGTAGAGTGTGGTTCTTAATGACACATTATAGAAAATTTACAATAAAAAAAGCAACAAAGGAGATTTCAATTTCTTTGAATGCTTCAAATTTCCAGTTCTGGAGTTTAAAATGGAAAAAAGACGTTAAAAGCAATAAAATTGGGGGGTTTATTTTTCCAGGCAACAAAAGCAAGCATAATGTATGTACTCAGATTTGTCATCATTTTTAGCATTCAGTCATGGCACACTCTGCATTCAAAGGCCACTGTACAACTGTTTTGACAGCCATCACTTCAGTAAGAGCAGGACGGACAGGACTGAAGCAGAAATGTTCTTCTGGGTCTATAGGGAGTGCTGTTACATCAAGGAAGTCAGATATATTAGAGCAGCATGAATTTCTAATACATTGCCATTATGGAAAGGACCACTGGCATATTGAATAATGTAGCTTTCAAAGCCAAGCAGAAAATGTGATTAGAGGCAATTCGATTGCTATTTTTAAAATAAATATTTTCAAAATCTTGAGATATTTTATTTCATGTAATGCACAAAGTATGTAACAGTGGACTAGAGCTAAATATCTTTCAGGACACGAAAGAGCTGATGATGTCAGTCCCATTTAGATATGAAATAATAGAAGCATTAGTTTAAAAGGGAATGGATGTCACAGTGGTTTGTTTCTTTCTTTAAAATATAGCGGGGGGGGGACAATAAAAAGAAATTACTTGCCCACTTTGACAGAAGAAAAAAAGATGAAGAATAATTATTTAGCGGTATGCCACAATTCATCAAATGTTTAGCAATTACAGCCTGTTTTTTTCACAAATTATCCTTTTTTGAATATGGCAGCACATACGAGCAATATATTAAACCACTTCAGTACTGTGAATACATGGGCTGGTTTTTTGTTCTTATTTTTGACCATATATAATAAAAGTGTGTGGTTTGGGTTGGGTCTTTTTAATGTCAAATTCCTAATAAGGCCAAAAATAAGCGTTGTTTGTGGTTAGTTGTTAAGCTCCACTTAAGCTCTTTCTTTGCTCAAAACAGACTACTTTGAATGTGGCATTGATAAGTAGTTCAATGGACTCAGTATGTTAATGATTTGGGACTATCTTTTAGTGCTGTAATAAAATATTTTTTCCAAACTAGAGTTCTCCTTAATAGTGTTCAGGAAAGGAGCCAATTTAAAAATAACACTTTTCCTTTCTTGTGCCAAGTAAGAAAACTCAAGATTCACTTTGTGTATAGGGCTTGTTGTACTTTTTATTCAACCCTGGAGTTCATATGGATGTGTGCCTCGCCCATGCACAGAAGAAGTTAAAAAGCTATAAAACCAGTTCTATAATATACTGTAAGCAAACTCTGGGAGTTATTCAATTCAGTCTCTTAATTCTAGGCAGGGGTAAACTTAAACCATTTAAGATATGCGGTTTTCTATCTAAGAGCCAAGATTCCGCAGCTTTCCTTGGTAGCCTGTTTGTGTTTAATTAACCTTGTAACATTAAGTTAAATTGCAGTAAGAGATTTAGATTTCTTCCAGGAAGTTCCTTATTAAAGTTAAACTAAAGTCTCTTACTGCAATTTCAGTCTACTTTGTCTGCCTCCGACGTCTCAATGCTCGAGTATTTGACATTTATTAAGTCAATCCTGCAGTTGTGTTTTACCTGGCCCAAATAACCCCAATTCTTTTAATCTTTCCTCAAAGGTCATATTTTTCAACTTTTAAATCAAATTAACTTTTTTTTTTTTTTTTTTAAATTTGTGATCTTAAGGAATGCTGGCCACAATGGGAGGCAGATCTCCAGATAGAGCCCGAGGTCACAGATTAATTTCTAAATTTTTAAAATAATTCTCCTGCCCCACATGGACATTTTATGATAGGCTCTTTAATAGCATCATTGATTGCTGACATATTTAATTTTGACCCATCGATCACTCCCACGGTGCGTTCCTTGCTGTATTGGTATCCAGCCAGCAATTCCCCATCTTGTTTCTGTGTAACTCATTTCACGTCCTAAAGGCAAACATCTGGGAAGGCCATCATCATGTTATTTTTGAAAAGTCATCTTTTTTTCTGCTTAGCTATCCATTATTTAAATAGTCCTTAGCAAACAAAGAGAGAGAAGAAATATATAGTTATGTACTCATAACCGTCCTTGGACAAACAGATCCTAACCAGGCCGGTCAGTCACAGAGTCTCCAGGCCCAGTCACTAGCTATAACCTCCAAACTGTTAATAAAATGTTTCCTGAAGTGTTGAGGGGGAGTTTGGGAAAAGCAGCACAGAATCTGTACGAAAAAGAGTTGGGAGCAGGAAGAATAAACAGCAAGTAAAAACAGAAGCCCGTTCCACAGAGAAATCGCACACCTGTGGCTCCATCTGACTGTGTGCTTCCTGTCTGTGGTCCTTCCCCTGACCCCTCTCCAACTCCCTGTTCATTGCCTACTTCTCCTCCTCACCTTGGGTCCAAAAAATATGCCATCCTCATCCTTCGACCCTAAATATTAATGATAACACTTCATGTATCCAGCCATGACTGAAAATCAGGCTCTGGCCAAACACCACACCCGTCATTCTTGCTCTCTCTCTCCTTCCCGCCTTCACACTCGGGGCATCCCCGCAAAAAGGAGTTTCTTGTTCTCTCTCACTCTGCCTGGTAAGCTTTTTACAGAAGAGAGGACTGAGGCATCCTGAGTGCTTACTTGGTTTTGTTGTCAAGACTCGTGGAAATGGTTGATAACAATAATATAAGCAGTGCACAGCGCATAGTAGGACCTCGATAACTGTTTCTGATCAAATGGATGAACTCATTTGTCCCCACTGAAACCCTTATATGTTTCCCAGACAGTACAAGATTGCTGTTGCTTTTTATCCTGACTCTGTAAGCAGTGTGTAGTCTTCTAAAATGATACAAATATTCCAGTTTCCAAAAAAGTATAATGTTCTGTATCATGAGGTCTAAATTAGCCTGCTAGAATACTTTCAGCGTAGCTAAACCTACATCTAATACTGTAGCTGTAATACTTAACTTACTACAAATTATTCCTAACCCATACCACTATTAAATTGATGTACATGACAATTAATTATAATGCATAGTTGATCTTTTTTAGATGAATACTTTCATTTTCTGAGTAGAGTTATTTTTACAGAAAAAAAAAATCCGTAAAATTATAAGACTTCTAAAGAAACATATTTCTGCCTAGTCCCCCAAAATCTTGGGGGCAGGATGAGCAATGTGGAGAATTAAAGTCTATTAAACACTGGTGCATATGACCCGTGTTGATTGGTTTTTTTTTTTGAATTAATAGAAAATGATTCAATCTTTGACTTGCTATTTGCTTGATTTGTGCAAATAGATTATTAACATTAAATGTTGCATTATAAACCCATTTAGTCATGGAGTCATAGGAGAATCAGTTGAAAATGCTTTTCAGGAGAACAATGAATCAGTCTCACTTCACGACACCACTTCCTTCATTATTCATTAACTATTCTTATCTAGAGCACACGGGAACATTTTAAGAGCAGGTTTTAGGTTTTTTTTTCCATTTCAGTTTTTTTTCCAATTTGAAAGTTCTGAGTTCTTATGTGGACAAGCATTACCTGCAGGAACATAATATTTATCTTTTTATATTAGCCATTTATATACTTCTCTCTGCCAAAAGCAACACACACTCCGTTGGAGAAAAGGCATGAAGCCTTTGACCATTTGGTACAGTCATTAAAATATTAGATTCAAGTTTCTTTTTTTGGATCATTTAAAATATCACAAATGCCATAATCATCCAGAGAACCGGTATTTTTTCCCCTTCACCTAATGATATATTTAGCATTTGTTTAAATATATAATAACAAAATTTAATGGATTGTACATATTCCCCAGAGAAGTCTAAGTATTATTTGACAGAAGGAGGATTAAACTCCTTTTTGTAATACAGGATACTAACTCTATTTTTGATAGGCAAGAAACTTTTTCAAAATGTGCTATATTTGAAAAGTATTATTAAGAATATCATATTCTTTAACATGTAAGGGTTTTTTTTAATCAAAATCTTGATTGTCTTTTATTAAAAATTATTCAACCCTCAAATATATTACACTATTATATTTTTTCACATTTTTATATGCATTGAATATTTAATCACATTCTCTACTAATGAGAAGACATAAATAATTTTACTAATTTGCAATAGGACCATACTTCATGCATTGTGATTTGAAAATGCTCTAGATGAAACATAAGTTCCTCCTCAATTCTTAAGATGGTAGATTTATAAAGGTTATATTATTATGGCTATCAAAAGACAAACAAAACTGTTAACATTTAAAAGCATTTTCTTTCTATTGTGAGATATACGTATCTTATAGCTCTTGAGCAATTAACAGGAAGAGGAGACTAGCCAGGCCTGACCACGTAAGAGTTATTCATATGGAATAAAAGTATGTTGTTCGCATCTATATTTATGTATCTCTCTGTATCTCTACATAAACATATGCAACTACACACGTGTTGATTGTGTTTATGTGTCTGGGACTCTTATCCCACTGTGAGAGTATCAGTGGCCAGTAAAGGCCATCCCCACACTGGGCAGATGCAAATTGGGACATTTGGTTAACAGCTACTGTGTTACCTGGGGTATTTTCTTATTGCTGTGGTTGTTTTTGCTTTCCCCGAAGCAGCCTCATTTCTAATTAGAGCAGCACATGAGGCTAGCCCGCGTTTCCCAGCAGACAGCAGACACAGCATTTGCTGAAGCTGTGCTTCGCTGTACGTTTCACTCCACTCGTCACGCATTTTTCGTGTGTCTTCGCTGTGCCTCAGTTCTGCTGGGTTTTATATGTAGTGAATGTTAGAATCCAGAAGCTGACAGTTCTCTTGGGAAGATGAGAGTTACATATATGAAACACATGGAAAATGTGAGACCACGTAAGATCAAGTTGTCAAATCTGGTACCCTCCTTCAGCAGTCCAGGAGTGTGGTAGTCACCACCAGAAACCGACCAATGGCAGGATCTTGAGAAGCGGTGTGATGGCTGGTACACCGGCTGGTTCTGTAGTGAGGCAGCCAGGACTTGGACCTTGCCAGCCCCTCACTGGCTACATGTGCCTGAGGGCAAGTGACTTTACCTCTCTGTGCCTCACTCTCCCACGTCTTACCTCGTACCTCTCCCGTTGGTAATGAGGATCAATGGGTCTGTACACGTGAAGCCCTGGAGCAGAAGCAGACAGTGTGCTTCGTGTCAGCTGTTTTATTATCTACCGAAGTCCCACAGCAGCTTGTCTGGGATTTCTTTGCACTGTCTGTCATTCCTTATCTAGTTACTAGTGTCCATGTGCCACAGAACGTTCTAAGAACAACGATGTCAGTATTTACTGAACACTTACTCTTGCCAGGGCCCAGGCACACAGTTTTACAGAGTTCTCTTCTTAATCCCTGTAGTCACACCAGGAGAGGGTGGTGTAATCTTTATCTTACCCAGGAGGCCATGGGGGTTAATTGGAGGGCGGGGGGGACAGCTGGTAGGTGGCGAAGTAGGCAGACTGTGGTGCTTGTCACCTCTGCATTTCTGGTGAGTCAGGGGCTATACCTCATACTCAGCGTGGACTCCAAAACTTTTCATTGAAAGTCTTCATTGAGCTGTTTGTCCTCTACCTTCTCCCATGAAGTGTGTCCTGATGGACTTGGTGCCATCACAGCTCATGCTGGTCATGCCTGTCCAGACAACATTCTCAATTCTGCCTTCTTTTTTATTTTAACCAAATAAACTCACTTTCATTATTTTTACATTGCTGAAATAATAATAATAGTCAGAGGACCGAGTAGAGGAAAAGGGAGATCATATAGTTCAGTGAAAAAAGGATGAGCTTAGAATTCTGGCTGGGTAACTGACAAATTACTCGATCGCTTCAACTCAGTTTCCTAGACTGTAAAAGAGAAAAAAATATGACGATGATAATATTTACCAGATTCACGTTTCTGGTACTTAACAGTTTAAGGACATTCTCTAGTCATTGTGTTGAATAAATTAGCATTTCAGCTACTAAAAAAATGCTAGCTATTTGCCCAAACTCCTATAATGTAAATTATTAACTTTCCTGCAAGAAACAAAGTATGACGTCCCCGAGTAGCAACAGGCTATCCCAGCAGACAAGGATTTGTGCAGCTCTGCCTTAAACGACCAGGAGGTGGGTGACCTGCCATTTGCCGTGAATCAGCCAACTTCAAGATATTTTTTCCCCTCCATTATTAGTATACAAAATTTACTTTTAAAAGTCCAAAGATATTTAAATTATTTTATAAATGAAAAGAGGAAAATTTCTGGGCATCTTGCCATGGATAGCAGATCCGAAATTAACTAGAAATCTTTCCTTCTCTTTATTAAATTCCCACTACTTTTTCTGATGTGTTCATATCAATTTGTCTCTCCATAAATATTTGAATATTCTATATGACAGAGAATTGATAAAAGCCAGAGAAATAGACAGTGAATTGTGAATAAACTTCAACCAAGTTTTCTTCATTCCTGTCCATTAATGATAAATTAATGTGGCCAGGGTCACAGAAGCATCTCAACAGGGCTAGTCCCACATGAGCAGCATGTTCAGATCTCCCATGAGCTCAGGGACCTCCCTGATAAACGCCGGAGTACCAATGAGAATGCTGGTCCATGAAGGATGCTGGAGCCAGAGTGTGGCTTTCAGAGCTCTTCGTGTCAATGGCCTCCTTCTTCTCATTCAGCCTATGGAATGTCCCAGCCCCTGAGAACAGGTCTGTGGAGATCCCCTCATGGGACCAGAAACTGGCAGGAAAGTTAGCTACTAGCAATGGCTGTATTTAGTTATCTTAGAGAGGAGCTGGAGGGTTTGAACATGTCAGCACCTAGTGAGATTTTGATAGTGATTCACAATCTGGGTTAAACCAGGCACTCAACTGCCTGTGTAGGGACTCTCAAACAGGATCTGGTCTTGGACGGGTCTACCAGGGTGGTTAAATGGACGAAGGTGCTTTAATGCATAGTACACCAGTGTCCACAGCAGTGGGGAGGGATGTATCTTCTTTGCCTGCTTGGAATAGTCAGTACATAGTGAAATGGCTCCTCAGCGTTAGGAGGCATAAACAATGGGAGAACTGTCCCTTAAATGTGGCATAGCAAAGAGCTACTTCTCAGAGCATAAGGTAATTTAAAACATATGGTGAAATGCTGGTGTGTTTCATTGGTACGATGGAAAGAATGTTGAAGTCAGGGACTTCTGAGGGCAGGGAATCCCCAACGTGACCTCATCGGGTCCAAAGTTCCCATTTGTATGTGGTGATTAGGAAGATGGGCCCTTCCTAGCGGCTGGACCCGGCAAAGGGTACTTCAGCTGTTTCCCATTTGTGAAATGGAGATAATGGTTAGTGTGCTGTCTTTCCTTTTCTTGTAGGGAGGATTAAATGAGGCATTACGAATAAGCCAATCATCACAGGTGCTCATACACAATAACTTATAAACAGGTGATGATTGCCCATTTCCCTAATATTGCAATTTTCTTATTCTCATGTGAGGTTTTATAAAAACAATCAAATTTTTATATTCTTTGTTACTGGTATAATATGTAATGCAATGCTTTCTTATCCATATTCATTTAAAATTTTGGCCTTCTAAAGTTAAAAACGATAGAGTCCAATTCTCTGAGGCTTAAGAGCATGGTTACCCAATGGAGAGTTTGAGTTCATCTTAAATCCTCATCAGAATTGCCATTGAAAGCTTCAGTGTTACGGTGAAGGATACACTGGTCAAGTGGCCTAGGCTGTGACTGTGGCTCAGACACCTCCATGTGTAAAATCTAGAGGATGCTTCTTGCTAGTAAAGAGCTTGATAGCAAGGGCGAGGAGTTCAGCTGTGCCTCATCTCATCTGTAATGATTATATGCGCTGAAGTTTAAAAAATGTGAAATTATTCCAAAAAAACACAAACAAAGAAAGAGAAAAGAAATGACTACAATATATCGTTTCCTGCAGAGGCCAGAAAAAGGAGAAATTAGGAATTAACTCTCTCTGGGCAATCTATCAAAATGTTGAGAAAAATACATTGCCGATGAGAAAATATCAAATATCTATTGGGAGACAAATGCCGAATCGTGGCTCACAAAAAGTTTTCCTCGGGCACCTCGATGACAACTTTATAATGCAAAAAATAGCGGATTCTCCTTATTACAGTTTATTGGATAAGCATCTCCATGAATACAAGGCTGTGCTCTGCCCAAAGGGGTCTTGGTCCCAGTTGTGAAGAAGATGCTCCTCAGACATAAAATGTATGAGATAAGAAATGATTAGATATGTCCACGAGATAGCAAACAAATGTTTTGACAAGGAATAAACCTGGTAATGGATTCTTTGCCTTTACCACTCATATGAGTGTTCAAGACAGTTATCCTACTGACATTTATCAGGGAGTTTCATTTCAAACCCTCTCTACTCCTGCTTAGTATAAAAATATAGAAGTGAGAACAACTCTAACACATACTGTAGAATTTGGAAATCCCTTCTTCTTACATTTATTGCAACTTCATGTGTTAGTGGAAAATCACACAATTACAATACCAAATATGTATATTTACCTAAAAAAGCAAGATGTTTAACATACTATGGTCTTCAAATATCTATTTCCTAATTGCAGACAGAGCTCAAATTTTTGCAGTACTAAGCATCTTTGCTTTTCAGTTGGATTCAGAATCAGAAGATTATTACCTCAGAGCTTCATGGAATCTGACAGATTCCAAAATGGAATCCCATTTTTTTCCTTTTTATGTTACATTCATATACACGAGCCTCAAGTTTTAGAATAATTAGATGATATCAGGTATTTACAATATGTTGAATTACCACATAATTCATCATTCAAATCAACACAGTCTGAGAGTGAAGCAGATAACTAACAATGATTAGGCCTCAAATGGGATACTGTGAATGTTGATGAAGAGGATGCAAAAGCTTTTTGCCCTCAAGTGTCCAGTAAAACAAGTGAGGTATATACTTTAAAAGTTATGCAACATTTCAAAGCATGGTATTTATTATAAAAGAGTTTTAAGATGACATGAAGAATCAGAGAAAGCTACTTAATAGAGGTAACATTTGAACAGGCTCTCAAGAAATGATTGATTATCAACAGAGAGAAGTGGGGAAGATGTTTTGGAATGAGGGAGTTTCACTGAGCGTTCATTATGTGAATTGAATCACTGTTCGCCCCAAATACTCAACCCAAAAACCTGTGGTTCATTCTTTGTTCATTTTTTTCCCATCATGCCAAACATCCAATCTCTGAGCAAGTCTTGACCAAATTAACTCCAAAATATATTTGGAATCTACCACATAATTTTTTTCTTTACTGCTCCCACCATGGTCCAAAGCCCCATCGTCTACTGGATTATAGTAATGGTATCCTAAGTGGCCTCCTCACCCAACTCTTGTCCCTCCATTATATGTTCTTCACACAAGAATCAGTGAATAGAAAAGTCACACTATTCTGCCTCTAATAAGCTACAGTCACACTGGTGTCTGTCACCCAACTCCCACCCAAAGACTTTCGCACCGTTAAGGATACTCTTGCCTCTAATCTTCACATTCAATTCTCAGCTCAAGTGTCACTTCTCTGAAATGTTAGTCTAAATTGTCACTGCCCTCACCTCACTCCCCATCACATCGCCATGTTTTATGAAATGAGTTAACACTCTAAAGTGCATATGGAAAGAAATGAATAAATATTAGCATTATTAGCCTCTGAACTATCTGGTTTATTCAACTAGTTGATTTTTTTCCTCCCACTGACTCTCATTTCCTGAGCAGTAGAACCTTGGCTGTCTGATTTGTGCTCTTTCCCGCGCAGCTAGAAGAGGTGTCATGGTAGGCACTCACTTGGTAGTTGTCTCATGAATGCATATATATTCAGCATTGTGTCTAATGGATTAAAGAAGTTATTAAGAAAATGAAAATGCTAAGAAAGTTTATCGTAATATAACAGGGATTCCATCGGAGCAGGTGGAGGAGTTTGTATGTGTATCCGTGTGTAGACATGCATGTACGCATACGTACCACAGAGACACATACTTTTTAACTATATAACTATGCTAATTTATGATTAAAATATATTTTATATCTTACCTTTGCCTTCATGTCTTGCCCTTCTCTCCTAAACTTTAATCCTGGGAACCTCAAATTAGTCAGGACCATCCCAAGAGAGCATACAGAAATGAATGGGACACCAGGGAGATTGATGTATATGAATTATTCCATTGATAATTTACATTTGTATAGTTTCTTCATTTAGGAAAATCCTAAGCTAAGAACATCTATTATTCTCAGCTCAAATGCCTTAGCTGGTGTCAGGCTACAGCATTGTCTAATCCAGCAGAGAGCAGAGAGAGGGAATTAGGAACCAAGAGAATAGCACAAACTTCTTCCCACCCCAAGTTATCTGATTATAGTCCCCCAAAATGATAAAATCTCAGGGGAGGTATAGATAATATAACATCATAATAATGAAAGCTATGTGGTTGATTGGACTTACAACATACTTTTCCAGTATGAGCATTAAGATATATATATAGTAAAATGGCTTTGAAAATTGAGACATAACTTCTTTAAGAGATTTGAGTCCAAGACCTATTTGGGTAGCAATTTGAAGACCTAATTTTGAAAAACAATTATAAAAATTTTATGTTAAAAAGTTTTGATAAGGTCTAGTAGACTGGAAAATAATTTGCATAGGTATTTGCAAAATGTATAGAGAAGGTCCGAAAAGAGGTTGGAGACTTTTCTTTTTCTTTCCAATTTCTGCCTCCAGGAATCTAGTTAGGATAAAAATACTTGTCACATGGTGAAATCAACACTCATTTTGAAATTATTAGAGATGTTGAGAGTGTAACTGTAAGAGATTGGCAAGTCATTTAATTTATCTGGATCTTAACACCAAATACATCCTAATGTTCATTTTAATAACATTCTTTAACTATAGGTAACAATTTGGGCTTTGGGAAATTGTCATATAGATTTATAACTTAAAGAATTGTTTATGAAATTTGGACCTTGACCATTTCTATCTTGGTTAGAACATCTGGATATTGTTTGAAGTTGTTTATGGACATTTAGATGATTTGATTCATATTTAATTCCTAGCATCAATAGATTAGCAATTAAAGTTCAAAAATTACCATTCTGTATCATTTAATGTACTAATAATTTTTTAAAAATTAAATATAGCCTGACACTTTTAAGAGGTGGTGGGGAATCTTCAGCTACCAGGCTATTTCCTTTTGACATTCTGCTTGGTATGACCCCAAAAAATGGCACTTCGTGGTTCTTGTTTCCTTTCTTGACTCCTGGTTTTCACACAAGACTGAATATGTCCTAATAAATGACTGGACATTTCATGTAATAAATCAGCCTGTGTGTCATCCATCATGAGTCATAGATACATTTTTAGAGAGATCTTCACAATCTTGTTTCAAAGGCATAATTAATGAGCTGGCAATATCAGATAATTTTAAAATATATAACTTTTTGTTGTTTTTCTAACAAGTGTATATTGAGCTTTTTCTCTGTTCCCAGAACTATTATAAGTGCAAGAAAATAACTTCTCACAGATAAGTTATCATCTAACTTACTATTTAGATCAGGAATCGTTAACCCTTGCGCTATTGACATTTCGGGCTGAATAATTCTTTGTGGGGGAGGGAGATACTGTCTTTTGCATCGTTGCCAATGTTAGCCCTGATCTCTATCCACTAAATGCCAGTAGCACCCCACGCCTTCTCGTTGGGACAATTAAAAAATCTCCAGACCTTGCCAAATGACTTCTGAGGGACAAAATGCTTCTGAGTGAGGACCATGCTCTAACTAGATAATTTCTGTAAATGCAGAGTGGGCAGTGATTGGAGATTTTCATAGTCCTTCTCTTAAAAAGACACTGTGAGAGCAAATGGAAATTCTACCTGTTTGCAGTGTTAGTCTTAGAGAAACAATCACAGAATTGGAGATTTGAGCTGGAAATTATGTGAATCACTAGGCAAAATTCTTCATTCCTCAACGCAATCAAGTCAATCGTTAGATGTATTTAGGATTACCTTTATTTATATGGCTATCAGAGGCAGAACTAGGCCAACCTCTCCTGACGGTCCCCGGGTTCTTCCCATCACACTTCATTGCTTCTGGATAAAGAAGGCATTGATATTGACAGCACGGTGCTTACAACTATGACCTTCACCGTTTTCCTTGGGTAACCATTTTGACAAACACTACCTATGCCAGTCTCCATGACTTAGTCAACTGCAGGATGAGGCCAGGTGGACTGCCTGTCATGTATAATTCTCTCCACTCCATTGAGCACACGTTCAGTGTTCTCTCTCCATCTCTTGTCATTCCACTAACTGGGACATGATTTATATTGTTCTAAAAAAAAATGGCTTAGTGAAAGCTATCTTTGAGCAAAATTCAGTTATACTTAAATTTGAACAGATACATTAAAATTGGTTTTGGGGAGACAAGCATCTAAAAATTTGGTAATGAATATTTTTCACATTTTTGAATAGATTTTCATAAAAATCCTCATTTTTAAGTATTGGCAATAAAAACAGCAACAGTCAATATTTTTATTAAGCATCTACTAGCTTCAAAGCAGACAGTTACTATTGTAAAAATATGGAAATTAATGAGTTACGTAGTAAGGAAGCACTCTATCAATAAGTCATACAAAAGAAATAGAAGATGACTTTCCATGACACTATAGGAAAAGCACTAAGTGTGAAGAAAAGGAGAAGAGAAAATGGAAAACAAGCATTAATCTAAAGCACATGATATGCCAGGCACCATGCTAGGCACTTTATAAACACTATCATATAGTTCTATAATTTGAAATGGGTATTATTTTCCACATTTATACGCATATATATATATATGCGTGTATATATATATATATATATATATATATATATATATATATATATATATATATATATATATATATATATATATATATATATATATATATATATATATATATATATATATATATATATATATATATATATATATATATATATATATATATATATATATATATATATATATATATATATATATATATATATATATATATATATATATATATATATATATATATATATATATATATATATATATATATATATATATATATATATATATACGCGCATATATATATATATGCGTGTATATATATATATATATATAGTGGGAATAATGCAGGTCAAGGCACATATGGAGAAAAACAAAAACAAACAAAAATATTCAATGCCATTACATCTTAAAACAGGTTAAGGAGTGAAATGGCACATAAAGTGGGAGTATCTTAAACCATTCCTGGCAAAGAAACAAATCTCACCCAATATCAATTGAATGGATGAAAACAAAAGGATGAATATTAGATTGAAGCCAGTTCATAGAGACTCTTGAATGTAAAGTGAGGCATTTGAACTTCATTTGTTAGCCAATGAGAACAGATGGAGGATTTGTGATCAAAGGAGACATCGTTGGAGTTGTACAGTTTACTGTTCTTTTCCTGAGTCGCTCTTCAGGTTTCACACATTGATGGAGGTCTGTCACAACATTTAAGTATGACTGAAGTACATTGGAAGGGGCCCAGCCTAGCATGATCATCATACACGTAATCAGAAAGGAGAGGATATATTTATTTGGTACAAATAGCATCATAGTGATAAAGAGAAACTCTGTATTTTCGTGTCATGTGCCCCACTGGGTCTAGAAAGATAATTTCATTCTTGAGCTGTGGTCAGCTCACAGATGAGCAGCACCTGCCAACACCTCAGAACTTATTAAAAAGGTAAATACGTGGGCCCTTCTCCATACCTTCTGAAACTCTGGCTGTTGGTTCAGGTATATGTCTTCTATTAAGACCTCCAGGTCTTCTGTCGCATGCTTAAGTTTGAGAACCACTGTTCTAGAGTAACTTACTTTGAAACGAAGAAATTCTATCCTTTCTCTCTAGAAAAGAAAAAGAAAATCTAGGCATCCCGCCTTTGGGAAAAGGGTAATTGTTGCCTTAAAAAATGCTCAAAGAATCATAGGCAGAGTTTGAACTGATCTTAGTTTAAGATACTAAGTTAATTATAACTTGTAACATGAATTAAATCCAGTCTTCAATGTCCTGAGGCCTGGGAGGGGGCAAAACATTCTATTTGAAAACTTTATTTTAGTCCATAAATGGAATAAAGTAGATCACAGTTGTTTGGTTTCAAAATATGAGTTCATTAAATTTGAGACAAACAGGATAAAGTTCTATAACTAGAAGGAATTATAGCAAAACCAAAGTTTATTTCAAAGATACTTTCTGGAACACCAAAATTTCATTAGCTTTTTAGCTCAAGCCTGTGACTTTAGCTGGAGTGATAGCAGGGGTATTAGATTAAAAAGTAATTGAACTTGTGTATTATATATTCTTTTTTATTTTCTGCCCAGAGATGACTCAATCACCTTCCGCTGCAGTTCAGAATTATTGGCATCAGTTCAGCCATGTCAGCATTTAATCAATGCTAAACAATATGTAACTTTCAATGAGGGCTTATCTATGGTAAAATATTTTACGTAATTTTGCATTTTATGAATTTAACCCTTAAATTATCAAAATTGAATAAATTTAGTAAGAAAAAATACACATATTCTCAATATATATCTACATGCATATGTATAATAAATAAGAGAAATAATGTAGAATTAAAATAAATTTATTTAGAGTAAAACTAGATATTTCTGATTGCATTTATATATTCCCATTCTGCTTCAAGTATTACCTTTGAAATGTCTGGACATTTCTAATGATCTCTCCAGATACATGTCCGAGATATTAAAGTGAATAACTACCCTTGTCCCAAACTGAGAGTGACCCATTTAAAACAGTCCCCGTTCAATGCTTTCAAAAGGAACTGCTTAAAATGGGCCATCCTGTGTTAAACCATGAAATAAACTCCCAAGAGAATTGGGAAGGCTTCCAAGAAGTTGTGTTATTTGACAATGGAAAAAAAAAAAAAAACTACAAATACATTAGAGGGAATAATGCTTCTTTGAAGGAAAAAAAAAAAATGAGAACTGGGAAATATTTTACCAAACAATTAAATGTAGAAATATTTTTAGGAAAAGATGCATCTTTAGTTGTCCAAGATGCATGTTTCACTCATCTGCAGATCTCTGACATCACTTGACTATGGTTGTGTTTATTTGTAACTATTCTTTGGATCTCCTTGATAAATACCAGCAATAACTTCAGACTAGAGCTAGGACCCAGGGTAGAGGACACATAAGCTAAACTATAAGAATACAAATAAGTCATCTACAGGCCTATTTCTTTGTGTCTTGGAAAGAATTTATAGGACTCTGCTGTTAAGGAAACAGGCCCTTTATAAAAAAAGTGTTTGTAAAATATATTTTGATCAATGAAATTGTGCTCTTCAAAATTGTATTCCAGGAGAAGAAAATAAGTTCCCATATATCTAATTTATATTGTCACAACATCCTCGAACACAGTGTGGACCACCTAGTAGACACAAGAAAGTATCTACTGCAGAAAGAACCAGTTGGACATTGAAACCTCCTGTCCTTTCTATTCACACAGGATCTAGTAAACATCTACCCCTTCTTTGACAGGCTGCTCTTAAAACTTGAACTCTAGTAGTTTCCAACGTTTTACATTCTAATTTCAAACATTTAGCAGATTCTTCCAACCTTACAATAGTTGGACTTTTAAGATCCATTGGTTTAAAATAATATGTAACGTCCAAAGGATTTAGTAATGCCGTTAAACGAATTTGTATTTTATGACTCTCAATAGCATCTATAGCAAAGTATAGACTTGGAAATACTTGACCGAATACATCTATACGTTTATATGGTTTGAATTCTTAGGCCATTGGAATAATTACAGAAGGTCTTAATTCAAATTTGGGTATTACCGCACCCAAGTGTGGGACCATGAGGGGAATTTAAAGTGATGCCAAAAAGGTCTCCGAGGCTCTGGTCAGTATGTCTCACCTCCTCTGCCATATTACTTGTCAGAAACAAAATCTGCTTTCTGATGAACACTGTGGAAACTTGAGATCCAAATGAGATTAAGAGACATATTCAGTGCTTCTCAAACTTTAATGTGCATGGAAATCACTGAGATTATTAAAATATGGACACTGATTCTGTGAGTCTGGGGTGGGACCTAAGTGATAAAGTGGAAGCTTCTGGTACGTGGTCCACTGTTTGAGCAGCAGAAAGAATGATGTTGTCAAGCCTAAGTGCTCATCTGGAGGCAAACGCTTGGGACCCCACCCCAGAGCTACTTGATCTAGTTCTTCTGGGGTGGGATCCAGATTAGTACTTTTTCAAAACTCCTCAGATGATCTTACTGTGCAGCCAGAGTTGAAAACCACAAAGCTACAGTTTTTCTGTGTTCTCTGAAAGTCGCTAATCTCCAGACTTGTTAGTTCTCAAAAAGGGAAGGTAGCCAATGTCATCCTATTAATGAAAAACTCTAGAAAACAAAATGATGAAAAAGGAGAGAAAGCTGCAGGCAATTTTCAATCGTGTATGAAAAAACACTTTGTATAAAACAGAACTGTTGATGTCTTAAGCAGGCTGCTTTATGCAAAAGTGATTTTTGTCCCTAAGAGACAGTTTGAGGTAAGAGGATTCTCCACCAGAAAATGATAAATAAGATGTGTATATTAAACGATAAATAAGATGTGTAGATTATTGAGTATGTTCTGTGTTCCAGGCACTGTGCTAGGCATAGGCCTTTTAATGATACTGTGGACCTTGCTTATACTATCAGATAAAGAACTGTACAAATATAGAGTGTGTTGTGATCTTTGCTTTGGTAGAAGTATAAACAAATTATATGAAGAACATAGGAGAGGTTGCTCATGAATCTGCTGGCAGTGTTCAGGAATGGCTCTCCAAGGTCTTTCAAAGCTGAGGTTTGCAGGATTTGGAGTAGCGAAACCCAGATGAACAAGCAAGGTAGACTTTCGAGGCAGGAGAAACAGCATGATCCAAGAAAGGTGCAGAGGTCCTGGTATCATGCTTGGGAAGTGGGAGATAGGTGTGAAAGTATAAGGTGCCTGAGTGGAGAGGAAGCCAGCCAGGTGGGCAGGAATTGCATCATAAAGGCCTATGTGCCATGTTTAGCTTATATGTATAGGCCACGTGTAAAAGGTTGGAAATGATAACCTCTGGATCCCCCATTAATTTGATTCTACCAGGGTTTTTAAAGATCATGTAATTGTCTCACATTTAACAAGTTACAATTCTTCTTCCCAGTTTCTAAATTCAAATTTGAAGACACTGAGCATATCTGCGATGCTGTGAATTGAATTCATATTACTTACCTCATATAAGCTTTTCATATAAGAAATTGGATATCTAGTTTGTACCTGCCAGGAACTGCATGGATTTATGCTAAGTTGTTATTAATTATACTAACCTGAAATAGACTAGTGGTCTGTTAGAGAACATCATCAAAGCTGGACCAGTGGGTAGGGCCTGAGGAGGGTCTAATTCAGCCCCTCATCCTAAACTATCCCATGTGCTACCCCCATGCCTGAAAACCACATTCCTGGCATTCATTAAACAAATTTACTGCCTCTTATATTAGATTTTAGTTGACACCCACAATTATGCTTCTCAGAATGGGCAGAATATTAAGCATTATCATTCATGAACATCTCGGCATGAATATATAGACAAGATTAGTGTGTCTTTCACCTAAGTGAGCCCTAAAAGGACAGGAGGTAAAACAATTGTGATTCAATGTATATCCAGTATTTGTGACATTTCCATGGCGTACATGGCAAAGTGGATGACCCAAAGAAGGATGAAGCCACTGAGTACCTGGGCAGAGGAAACACAAGTGGGGCTGGTGTAGAGAAGTGGAGAAGGATCTCAGAAAAGATATTCCAATTGACCAGTCCTTGCCCTGGGAGTTCCAGCAGCTCGTTCCTGCTCGAATCTGTAGAGGAGTCCTAAACCGAGAACGTCAGAGTATAGTTAGGAAAAGAGATGGATTTTCATTGCTACAGACTAAAGGAATTTCATGATATCTAAGACAATCACAGTGTTGCCAGAACAGCCAAAAACTGTTGTGTTTTTTTTTTCATAAACTCATGCCAGGAGAGAGAGGGACATAAGCAAATATTTTTATATTTTGAAAAGGATGTTTTATTTTATAACATCTTGAAGGAAAGAAAGCAAACAAGCCTGGCTAATGCCTTTTAAAAAGAGAGAATATGTTTTTCCTAGTTAACGACAAAGATTTCACTGAGATGGAGAAAAAAATGGAGCGTTTATAAAAATGTTGATGTAGATATAATTAGATCCATTTTAGGACCAAAAGTTTTATGCGGAAACTGACAGAAGGATACACAATAATTATAGTTTCCTGACAAGCTGAATAGAGTTTTCTTTTTTTATCTTATGGTTTTAGAAAACCAAACTGTAAATAAATATGCAGTTTGACAGATTGTAATTGCGATCAGCAAGGCGTCTTTTCATTTAATCAGATGGTGTTATTAAAATGGGGTTACAATTAAACATTTTATAATGTGACGTAGAACTCTATTAAAATTCTCAGCAAACAGCAATTTACATCTGATGTTTCAGCATCCTTTTCTATTTGCAGAAATGTTATTGGCTGTGACCTTCCACTGGATGGGTCTCTGTTTTTATTTTTTATTTTTTTTTCTTACTTTGATAAATGATACTGAGCAGCCACTTTCTCTCCTCCTTGCACAACTAAGATATTAGTTTTTCGTGTTCTTCTTGAATTATTATGACCCCTACCATACAAGTACTGGACCAAACAGAAGGTTTAAAAAAGCATGTTTACTTGACAGGAAATTCATTTTCTCTGTTTCTATAATAGTCATCCCCATCAACTTCAAATTAATATTGAACTTACAGTTAAATTTGTTTCAGAAGAAGATTAATAGGAAGCTTTTGCAAAGTGTAAATATAAGTTAATATTTTATATTCCCTAGAAAAGTACATCCTTAAACAAGGAATGAAAAGGTGTGAAATTGAATTTGACAGTAATTAAAAGGAAAATGGTCTCAGAATGCTGGCAGGGCGAAATTATGCGATGCTTTACTGTTCTTGCTCAGAGTCTTTGGCATGATTGTGACAAAACATTGCCCGATCTTCATAAAGAACATTCAGAAATGTGACTAAACATTGCCATAGGATCAAAATCAGATGATTGGATAATGGGACATAATGGAAAAGAAAATCCAAATTGTAACTCTACACTTTTGACAGTACAAGAGAATAATGCAAGTCGTGGTACACATTGTGAACTTGAACGGTGCAATCACGAAAATCTATCCCCACACAAAGCATGAAACTTGGGTTGATTTATAGAACAAGAAGTAAATTCAGCAAAGCCTGTAGGAGGCCTTCTCAGCCTAGCATTGACCAAAAAAATTTCTACCTCTACATACATCTTATCCAGCCAAGAAGAGATTTTACTGATAATGACCTTGGTCATCCTCTGACGACATAAGACTCGAAGGTATTTTCTGTTTTCAAAACAAAGCAAAACATCTCTAGTAAACTGTAATTAGAGATTTTTTCCAAATGATACCTTAGAAGTTTTTCAAATGAGAAAGTTTACCTGTATATGGAAGTAAGATCTTTCAAGGAGAAAACTCTTAAGAAAAGTAGTCATTTGACTAATAAATGTAATTATTCCCCTGTGATAGTGAAATAAAATAATTTGAAATTATTCAATGACCAATTAAATAATTTTACATAATAGAGAAATTTTATTTCTCACTCATCTGCTGTCTGACTTCTAGCCACTTGAATGTCATGTTGCTTATCACCAGGCCCCACTTTCACAGGGCGGAAAGGGTTCGAAAGTCAAACCTGTCAATTCTTTAGAGCTGTGAAGTGACTCGTTGATGAGTAGTCAACTCCCTCCCTATTTTACAGATGGGAAAGTCCCAGTTCTGGGAAGTGAAATGATTATACAGCTATTTATGGAAAAACAAGAATGAGGACCAGATGCTGGCCTTGAGCCTTGTTCCATTTCCTTACAACGTGCTCTGTCCATTCATTCAGATTTGATTACTTAATTTCTATTCAATCATCGATAAATATTTATTAAACTCCTACTATGTGGCAGATATGTCGACGTCATAGTGAGCTTGTGGGAACTTTGGGTATATGCATTATCAGCCGATGCAGTGTGGGTCATGAACCATGGTCAAACCTCTGCTACCACTGCTTAATAGTTAGAAAAAGAGAAAAGTGACTGTTGGAGTGTAGCTACTGCCTATGAGCCTGCCAGGAGTCTGATGGTAGAGCTTGTCATTTTGTTTTAATAAAATGCCAGCAAATGTTGTTTTCCAGGGACCAGGAGAGCTCAATCACAGGTGGAAATGGTTCTTCAATCCTCAATAGGTTCGGAGGCGAGTGAAACAATAAATGTAAAAGTGCTTCTTTGTAATAATCTAACAGCAAATAGTTATTGTACCCCCTACTTGGAACCAGTGCTAGGCTCTGTTCTTTGGCAACAAAGAAATGCACACACACACACATACACACACACACACAATATATATGTATATACGTATGTTTATAAATATGTATATTGTATGTGTGTGTGTATATATATATATATATTATCTACAGTCTGGGTGTTTACAGTCTAGAAGGAAAGACAGATATTAAACACACATACAAAAAAAATCACACATTTAACAATGTAAAATAATTTTGTAAATCGTTATTGTGTAGCATTTTGTGGATCCAAAATTTTAGTATCTGTCATAGCAAAACCATTCAAATCTGTGTATTTGCGTATTGGAACACACCATACATCTCTTTATAATGCATGATCTGATCCCTGTTTCTTAAACACATATTCTTACTTAATTGCTAAAATAAGGTTTTGGCAGTACTTGTAAGGTTCATTTTTATACTACTTGCTCATTTAATCTTTATAACCAGGAATATGAGAATCCATTTCATTAGAAATATTTTAAAACACAATAGCATAGTGAAATGAGCCCTGGGTGGGTAATCAAGCCAGGGTCCAGGGTTAAGGGTTCTGGATCTGATATCATATATTTGTGTAACTTTGAGCGATCCATTAATTGGATATCTCTAAGTCCACCGAATAGGCCTGGATATATATTAACTCATTAACAATTCAGTGTTTTTCCATGAAAACACTTGCACCCCAAGAAGGATGCAATACAAGATGATCCTTTAGGTAGCTTCCCATTCAAAAATTCTATATTAACTGTGTACCCCAATTTAGTGAGACTTTTAGTAACATAAATATTAACCAATATTCAAAAAGATCCCTTATTAAACTTGGAAAGCAAAGATGAATATTCCCAGAATTGATGGAAAACCCACCTGAGTTCAGATCTAAATGCCATCGAGGCGGGAAGTGCAGCAGCTGTTTAGCAGTGCAGAGAAAAGCTATATCTGAATTTTGGATTAGGAGTGAAAAATACCTTATCCAGTTGAAACTACACAGGGAATTGAGATCGGATGTAATTACACTGCTGGAATTTGACCAGAAGCTTTTGACTAAACCGCCTCCTTCTACACCAAGTACATTTACCATGAGATCTTTAATGATAGCATACGATCAAGACCTTCAATTTTAACACCCCATCTAAAACAAGAGTCCACTACGCATTTGCAATAGAGTAAATTTCCTTAACACTCATCTTGGAACATTTGTTTAATACTGTGTTTCAACAGTACCTATTCTTACAAAATCATGTCCCTAGAGTCTCTAGTCTTAACTCTGACTTAATTCTGCAATTCTTAATTTCTGTGGTCAGTGCCTGGATGGACCGTATGAATCCTATTTGCTCAGTTTCTGCTTTTCATAAAAAGTTAAGCTTCATTCAAAGGCATTTTTTTCAAAGGTAAACAGTATTTTTTAAGTTTAGGACGGCGACTTTCATTTTCATGCTTCAGGCTGGGCCTCCAGCCAGCAGTTAGTGAGAGCAGAGGGTAGTACAAAGTCATTTTAAAGCTTTGTAACAGGGGTGACACTCACCAAGAACTAGTAGAGCTGGCATTATTCTAAGCAAGGGGATACTGAGTAGAGTTCATAGGAGTTCATGAAAAGATTGCTGGATTTCAAACACTCACAAAGGATATTCAGTATTATTTTTAGGTAAAAGGATGGAATGAGGAAGAAACAAAGAGCCATATTTTACTGTGAAGTGGTAGATGTAATTCATGCAGCTATTGAAAGAAAAATGAATTTATGTAATCCAAATGACCAGAGAACAGAAAGATTTATAGCCCATTTTTGACAAAATAATATGATCAACTAGCTCATCTTTCCAACAACATTTAAGATGTATCTTTATAATAAAAGTTCAGTGATGCAAAATGAAACCTAACACGATACCCAAATTCTAGATTTGGGGAAGCCTTCAGATTTGACATTGTTTTCTCAGCCTGGATTCGAGTCTCAGCCTCAGTACTTCTCCCACCAACATGCATTTTCCAGACTTTCTAATTCAGTAGGTCTAGGTGAAAGAACGGATTCTCTTAAAAGAACCCCTTACAACTGCCACCAGTTAAGAACTGCTGGTTTGGATCAACATGTAGATGATGGATTGACTTGTTCATTTTTCATTCACACACGAAGATAGAGGCATGCTTGTTTTGTTTTGTTTTGTTTTCAGTCCAGAAATTGATGATGACCAGTAAGGAAATGCAATAAAGAAAAGTTAAAACTGACATCTATCAGGAAAAAAGCTGTTATTTTTGCACTGAAAGAAATACATACCTCACATTGAAGAAAAAAGAGGGAAATAAGTACACTCATTCTAATGATGATCGCCTCGGTTGAAAGCCTGGATTTATTTTTTAACACAATAAAATGAATCTATATATAAAAATGTACAGATAAGTTACTAATGTTAGAAAAAAATAAACTAATGTTTAGAATTAAACCAAAAATAGTATGCTGTGTGATACATATAACTATATTAATATGTAATACCTTTTCCATTTGGCAACAACATAAAAAGTATACAGGGTGCACTCAATAAAACCTGGACACATGAATATCGCTAGCATACATATACCTGTTTATGAAGTTGACCTGGATTGTCTTAAAGCTTCTATCTATTGTTGTATTTTCACAGTTTAACTTATATGTACCACATATTTATAAACCACCCTGATCTAGCTTGAACCAGCTTGATTACTTTTGATTTGTGCTGTAAGATTTCTTCATTCTTACTGGAAGTTTCAAGACATTTTACTCTAAACCTATTCTTTCTTTCTTTAGATTTATTTACTACCTTTAGAAGTAGAAAAGTCCAATTTCAATCATGTTTGAAATAACTCATTTTAGACAAGTACGTGCTGCTCTGCTTACAAAACATATATGAGTGGAATATGCAATTACTACAACTCAGTTTCCTGCCACAGAAACATTTCAGCATTATAGCATTACAGAAATAGAATGACATGCATAATGAAAGATTTCAAGATTCACCCAAGGCATTTATTCTCTTCACCTTAATGTTCTCAGCAGTAGCAGAGTATCCATTAAAAGGTACTATGAATTATGGTTGCCTAGCAACTGGAAGGAGCTTGTAACAGCACCAAAGAATGAAATGGCTGGTTGATAAAATGAATTTTCTCTGAGCATTAGCCTGTTGAAACTGCCTTTTCTTGTGGAACATAAAGTGCATTTATTTGTCTCATGCATTTTTTATTAGAAAATTATTTGAGTTCCAGGGACTTGAATCGTTTTGCTACAGGAGATATTTGATTTTAATGTGTTGTACTAAAATAAGTAATAAAAGACACTTTCTTCAAAGCAAAGTCACCAAACAATCCTATGTGGATTTTTGAAGGAAGAAATAAAATATTTGATAAGCTATTCTATTACTGGTTCCTAATTAAGAATGACCTTAGTTAGAACTCAAAATTCTACTGATCCCGTAAAGGTATAAGGTTAAAATGGTGGATCCTTCTTGGTTATGTGAACTACAGAAACATTCTGTTGACAATGACATGAAAGAGAAGAATGATTTTTTAAAAATCTTACTCTCTGCTATTTTTTCCTAAAAACTCATTTCAACAAAGGTAGAAATGTTTACCAAAAAATACTCTACCCGTTATGCATTATCTTCAATTTAATATATATAATTTTATTGTTTTAAACATCTTCATCTTAGTATGCTATTTCCACTAGGGGAAATATACATTTCCTCTCATTCCTAGGCTTTTCTTATTTGCAATGATTAAATTATGGTCTATATAGTATTGCCTTGCAAGTCTCTTGCCCCAAGAAATACACTCAGATGACATGAATAGATGGTGTCAGCAGCTTACTAAATGTGCGTATTTGAAATTATTATATTTTATGAGCAGTTTTTCAATTTAAAGTAAATCAGATCTTCTGCTTAGTTTCATAGAAACTGTAAACAACCAAATATTGAGAAAACAGTTAAAAACAGCTTAGAGAAGAAACTATTAAAGTGGGAGCTCATATACTCGGTTTATGATTTTCTTTTGTCTACTCATTTTCTGCATTTCTATATTATTATGTATATAGAGACAATATTTTATATACTATATCATGCTATGCAAAATATAGTATCATATGTATTCATCTACTTATGTATGGATGGAAATTATATTACTTAAATGCCAAGCATTACATTTTTAATAGCCATTTTGTATAATATATTGCTTCTGACTGTTCAGTACATAGTTCATTTTTATGATAACATAATCTCTGGTTGAAGAAAGAGTAATGTTGGGCCAATATTTATTCCACTGGGTGAACAGTGGATACTTCTTTGTCCTTAAGTATCTATTCAATTCAAGCCTGGCCCAGAGCAAGACACTTACTGGGGAAATAGGGATGTTATTGGTCACTGTAGATGTAAAGAATTTTATACAGAATCATTACCCATGTAGATAACAACGTAAGGACCATTTCTGAAAATGACCATCTTGGCACAATATTTATGGCCCAACTAAAAAAAAAAGAGGATTGAAAATATATTTGTTGTTATTTGTTGACATATCAATGCAGGCAAACAAATTTGTGATTTCAGCTAATAACACTCATTGATATTGTTTTCTCTGGACCTGAGTTTTCCAACTGATAGTCTCGAATCTTTATTTCGGTATGATTGTTTAGCTTCCATTATTCCTTTAACTAAAATCAGGATAGTGGTATTTGCCTCTTTGTGAATTCCTTAGTTGACCCAGTTTTCTCATTGTCAAGGTGGAGTTCACATTTGAGCACTCTATCACAATGGTGTGTGAGACCCAGATATCGTTTTGTTTGAGCAAGTCTCAGAGCACTTATCAAAAGAGATAGATTTAATATCTTTTTAAAGACTGCTGTCTAAAGCCAGATTCTTGCCAAAAAATTAAAAAACAGGAGTTATTTATTAATTGTTTTTCTAAAATCATTGTCTGTGAGGGCAGGTCTGCTGGTAGAGAATAAGAAGCTTATACTACTCTTGTTAACCAGTTAGTGTGGGGTAATGATCGTGTTAGCCTGTACTTTACAGCTCTATACAGCTTACAAAGAACTTTTTTTGAATGATCTCATTAGATTTTCACAACCACTCTGTGATATGAATAGGACAGGAGCTGTCATTAGAAAAGGCAGAGTTTACTGCAAAAAATACCAGAGTTGGAGTGACAAGACCTGTGTTCAGGTCAGGGCTGCCCCCTGACTTTATCTCCTTGGCCAGGTCCCTGGACCTCTCAGAGGCTCAATTTGCTTTAAAGGGAATGACATTCTCTTCCTCAGAGAGTCAACCTCAAAATTAAATGTGCGAAAACACCTAGCATGTAATAAATACTAAATAAATAAGAACAGAATCTGAATCTAAGTAATCAATTTGCAACATTGAACCTTAGGGGATGCAACTGACTTCCCAAGGTCAAACAGCTACAAGGCATGGATGGGGCTGAGTACCTCTAACTCCCGCTCAGTGTGCCAGCAGATTCCACCCCTACAGTATCCATCGCAAAGGAATCATGTGCAAATACTAGATTGGGAGGTGAAAGGACAACTTAGACTCAAGCGAAAGTGAGCACAAATGATTTCGTAATTCAGTAGAGTGAGCCCTAATGCTGCCTTTATCCCCCAGAAACAGAGACCTTTTTCTTGGGCACACTGCTTGTGATCTCCTGAAACTTTTGGAATGATGCTCTGCTACTGGGTTACAAATACTTCACACTTAGAAACAATATGACTTGCTTTCCAAATCCAGAAGTTTTGTAGAATAAGTTTCGCTTTGATTTTTTAATGCATTAACTGTTACATTACCAGAGTTAATCATAACCTATTGAGACTAAAATATATGTTGTTAAGCATCACTAAAGATAAAAGAATACATCATTGAGAAGTGAGGGCCTTCTTTTTAAAGGTGTATATGAGTAATCAAACGTATGAATAAATCAAACATTAATCACTGCTAATATTCTACAAAGGTGTAAATTGAAATTCCAGAGAGAGCTTGACTGATTTGATTAACAATGAATTTAATACAGCAGAATCCCACTTGAACATAAAACTATTACACTCATAATAATCCTATGTAGTTATTGAGAGAGCCAAATTGAAATACTTTCTGATATTTGCATAGAATTATGAGATACATTCTGTGTGTGTTTACCATGTGCTTACTAGCTAAAGGATTTTTAATGGAAAAAGATTCCTGAAAATATTTATATGTTTGTGTCATATTTATCCTCAAAATGTTATGATATTGTTATAGTTTAGGACCCTATTATTAATTTATTTTGTGATTATGGGAAATCAGTGTTAAATTTAAAATGAATTCTTACCACAAAAATTTTTAACTTAAAAATGTTTTCTCCTTAGAATCAATTGGGAGCTAGTCTTTTTTTATTTTTTATTTTATTTTATTTTTTTTGACGAATTGCCAAGCTACTAGTAGAAGAAAAAAAATTGTAGAAATATCCAGGGTAAGAGGGCAAGCAGGATTTATCATTCATGAAAATTACATTCATGGTTCAACTACAATTGTTACTGACTCACGTATGTAGGATGTGTTAAAAAAAAAAAAAGGCTTCTATTTAAATGAAATCCCACTTCTACCGCCATCTATGAAAAAGTCGCAGAATCTAACATTTCAGTCTTGGAATGACTGTAGCCTCATGAATATTCCATCACTGACAGTTGCCAGGATCTTCAAATAAGCAACAACAGAAGGTCAAAAAGAAGCAGAGAACACATTACTGAGTTTTAGTGGATGTTACAGTTTGATTTTGACTGGTAAATTTTTCCATACAATGGGTTTCTATCATGCCTGTGGTTGACATGCATTTACGACATACAGCTTATGCCCTTCTGAATGTGTCCTAAAGCCCCTGTCTACACAAGATGTTGTTTTTCTGACATGTTAATGAATTCTATAATATTTAGGAATTCTACATCCAAATTCCTGAATTCTGCCATTTATATAAGAAAGTCATAGCAAGAGTAAGTTGAATATTAATTTAAGTTAAAATAAACATGTTTATAAAGTATGATATAAATTACAATTAGTGAAAATGGTGATCATAGCCTAAGAAAAGCGATCAATTTCATGTAGGTGAACTTCTAGAACTTTCTATCTTTAGAGAGATATTTTATATCCTTGGATATAAATGCGTTGATATTTCAATCCATCTATGGTGATACTAGAAGGCTGATAGCAATTATTAGGAATATGTCTTATAAATATCTCCAGGGGACAAAAATTACAAGGTTTAGGAGCTATCATCTAGGAAAAGCAACATAACAATTTGACAAATAAAAGACCAAACGTCTTATTTGCCTTTCTGCTACTTGAGGCAGAATGCACGTCTCAATCCCTAATTCAGGAATGTGTCGCAGTAATAAATCTCAGCATTTCTTCCTGTATGATGCAGAAGAGTAAGTAAATAATGGTTTTTTTGCCGATTGTTATGTAACTTGTCATGTGTTCCATGCTAGGTAATAGTACTAAGCCCAGCCTGTTTTACAGACAAAAGTACTGAAATGGCAGTACGTACTGTAAAAAAGGTTTTAAAAAAAAACATTGGGATAAGATGGTATTCTGAAGGCCAACTCAAAGAAAGTGACATCATTACCAGAGCCTCATGAGCAGAGCCACTTTCCTCGACTAGAATTTAATAAGACTGCAAGTAATCTGAACCTTAAAATAACTGGAATGATTAATAATGCACATATTAGGAAAGATAAATAATTAGCAAATAAAGCAATATCAGTTATTATTTTAAGAATGCATCATTATATCAACATTGACATTAATTTAGCTCATTCTTCTACTTTTCTAAAATCGATATCAATAAAATGAGACAAGTCTCAGACGCGAAGCCAGAAAACTTATATTTAAAGCTCAGCTTAACTTCTTACTCATCTTGGATGACACTTAACTTCAAAGAGCCTTTATTAATTAATCTGCAAAGTGGGACTAATAAAAGTAAATGCCATAATATTTCTACCGTCACAGATCACTGTAGCAAGGCTGATAATCAATAAAGATTCCTGAACCCAAATCTGACTGACTGGCTTGTAGCATGGCAAAGTTTTCATCTTTCAAAGACATTTTGAATTATGGCCACCATACTATTTCAAAGCACATTAGTGCAATTTAGTAAGGGTTTGAAGGCAATTAAATACAAAGGAGCCATTCTTGCAAATCAAGTTTTCAGTAAGCTAAAAACCAATCTGTCTTACTATAGTAAATACAATTTATATTCAGTTAAAAAGTAATCCTTATCTTAGATTAAGAATGGTTCATTAGTTTGTAAAGGGAAAGTGAACAATCCCATCTACTAATTAGGATGGCTTTCATTTTTACCTGTTAACTAAGAAGCAGGGCATATTTTGAATTTGCTTCTTCATGCACTTATACTTAATTTTTTTTTCGTTCCTATACTTTTACATTTCACCTTAAACAATTTTAAGGTAGAACCCAATGTTCAGTTGTCTCTTGACGTAAAATGTTTGAAAGCTTTTATTACTTTCTACCACATAAAACAGGCTTAGTCATTATAATTGAACTGAACATGTGGCACATTAAAGAAAGAATTTATATAAACATTCACTGAAAATAGTTATGTGCTACAGCTTTTAAAATTATATTTTCTGTTTTGAAGAGACTTGAAAACACTATTTCTAGGAACTATGTACACATCACTTAGGCCCAATGCAATAGTGAATGTCATCTGGAAATGGGCATAAATTTCAGAAAATAAGTAAAGATAATGTCTTTGGGGGGAAAAAAGGAATATATTTTTCTAGCTAGCCAAAGATGAAAATTAAATTGCTGAGAACTCAGTTTTTCCCAATATTTATAGCAGAGAGAGAGGGTGGGGTGGAGAGAGAGAGAGAGAGAGAGAGAGAGAGAGAGTGATTTGGGGCAATTTGAAAGATAAGTCATGATACCCATGCAACATCATAACTTTACAAAATTACTATAGACACAAAGCAGTTAGATTTCTGGGTTAAATGGCAATTGGAGCACTTATACTTTTATTTGACCTGAAGTAGATAGTGTCAGCCCACCAAATTCATCTGCTTCCAGTTATTTCTAAGACTAGGTAATTACATAGTTATGTGACATTTTACATTATGATTGCTTACATCTTTGCTATCCTAATGTTTAGTCCCCACGATTGCTCCAACTCTCCTGAGCAATAGGGAGCCCCATTTTATAGTTCAGTAAATTGGGGAACTGGGAAATTAAGTGACTTGCCCAAGGTTGTACAGAAATAATGCAGAAATGAGGCTAAAAACAATGAAAAGCTGATTCCCAATACAGTACTTCTCCGAAGCCCACCATGTGAGTAACAGAATCCATACATTTAGCGAAGAACATACACAAGCTGCATCTGAATCAAATTTAATAGTTTCCTGTGATTTTGAAAAACCTTTCCATTTACTCAGTACTGTAAATACTGCACAAGCAGAGTTCTTGTGACCATGTGACACTTAAGGGAACCCAAAGCCAAAACATTCCTTTTTCATGTATTTTAGATACAATATAGGTAGCATCTTTCATGTAAGAATAATCCAAATAAATTTCAATCTATTTATTATCAGGGCAGTCCGAATTTATGTTTGTTTATTTTAACCACTAAAATGCCTGCTAGAAAAATAGACTAAAAGTCACAAGGAAAGCAGTTTTAGTATAAGTGGAAAAGTAAATGTCTCATTACTATCCCTCTTTCTCTCTCTGTGTCTCTCTATCTCTCTCGCAATCTTTTTACATCTGCCTCATTCAGAACTTTCTACGACCTGAAATTGAATCCATCATTGTATAGATGCCTCACTCTGCACTAAGGCATGCCATAAAATGAAAAAACAATGAGAACCAAAATGTTAGATAATGGCTTTCAGCATAGTGTGCCTCTGATATATAGAAAGTAAAGCAATTACAACAATGGTTAAATTGTTGAAATTTCAGGAAAGCTTGATGAGTAAGCTCTTTAGAAATGGTTCCTGCCCAGGGATGGAGCTTCTTTTTTTTCTTCTCACACATTATCAGTCTCATTATCTAATGTCATCTATGGTATGCTATGAATACGGATGCTTTAGAAAGTGTACTAGGTGGCAGAAACTGGGTGATATCATGAGATAACCAATATATGTAAATAAAAACAATAGCTAGCCACAGCTCTCTGTGGAACACCATTTGCCAAAAACACAGAGCCTAGACCCTTCCCAGGGCAAAGTCTGCTGAAGCAAGAGCAGTACTGCATATTTCACATTCAAAAAGTAGAGTTGCTCCTATATTTAAAATCATGTTCAAATGCAAGCCCCACTCCTATCTCTCCAAGCCCCCCACTTCTCAGTTCAATAACAAAGTTTAATTTCCACTTCATGAAAAAATCGTATTTACTGAACAAAAACATTCTCAACTTCTCTCTTTCCTAAATAGACTCTGGTTTTTGTTTTTTTGGGTTTTTTTTTTTTTTTTTTTTTTTCTCTTTTTTTTCTCTGAAATTTTTTTTTAAAAAAAAAAAAAAAAAAACTCAACAGTATTTCTCCATCCAGTTATATCTCCCTTTAGTTATGCTTTAGTTTCACCACTGTTCCAGGCAGGGAAGTTTCCAGAACTCTCCTTGCCTCAGTATTCTCAAACTTGCTTGGGGCTGAATATATAAAACACACAGCATGACATCTTATTCTTCTTATACTTTCTCTTTATTTAATTTTTCATTTTAGTGTAACATGTCTAAATGGTTATATGCCAATCTTCTCACAAGAAATCTGGGGAAAAAGAAACCCGACATATCTAAATGTATGCATGACCCTCCAATACTCTTCTTTATTTTAATTTTTACATTTTGTTTTATTATTAGTTTCAAGTGTACAGTACATTGGTTAGATATTTATATAGCTTATGAAACGATCCCCCTACTTCCTCTTTCCTCTGGCTCTCCACACAGCCATTACATTACTGCTGACTGCATTCCCTACGCCATGCTCCCCATCCCCGTAACCATCTATCAACCACTAATTTGTACTTCTTTGACCCTTCACCCCTTTCTCCTGTTGAGCCTCTCACATCGGGCTGACCTCCTACCAACGAGTGAGTTTAGGTCTCTTATTTTTCTAAAAGATGATTAACTATTCCTAAAGATAGCGATTTACTCAAATATTAGCCCCATTTCTTCCTTCTTCTTCACCACCCTAAATCTCAAAGGTGTCCTATACTCCTTCTATGAATCTCTTGAAACCATCGGTCTCACTTTTCTCCCATTAGGACCTCAGTTTGCTTACCTGGAAAATGCGAGGAAGGGAAAAAAGTAAGAAAGGATCTTAGAAATCAGTGTGTTTAAGGGAACAAACACATTGATCTCTCAGATTCCTTCCTGCTTAGATGTGATTCTATGACTCCCCAATTTGTCACTAGCCCCATCTCTAATGCCAGTCTTAAATGTGAACCCCCCCGCCCAAGGTTCTGCTGGTCTGAGTCTGCATTCCTGTGATCTCAACCAGCCACACAGTTTCCACCTGCACCTCACTGAGGGGATTGACACATCTATGTCTCCCACACTACTCTCATTTTCAACCTTTAATTCCATGACTTCAAATGACTTGTGAACACCCCTCTAGAGTTTTCTGCTAACACCTCAAGTTTAACAATTTTCTCAGTACACCTGGTTTCTCTTAACTTCACCCATGCCACTGTTGTCCTCCTGGTTACCAAGGTCTGAAGCCTTATTATCATCGTTTTCCACTCGGTAGTCTCCAAAGCCTATTTCTGTCTGTGCGGTATCACTCATGTTATTTCTTCCTGTACATTTCAAGGGCCAGCACCTCAATGTAGGAGATTTACAACTATTTCAAGCAAGAGAAAATGAGAGATAATCGTTCTGACTAATAGTAAGGTCCTAAAGTGTTTCTTTTCCTTCCATTCCTTTATGCACAAATTACCAGAATAATTCTTTTTGTTTGTTTCCAGTTTTTTAATTAAATTTATTGGGGTGACATTGATTAATAAAAGTATATAGGTTTCAGGTGTACGATTCAATAATACATCATCTGTATATTGCATTGTATGTTGACCACTGGAAGTCAAATCACCTCCTTATTGTATCATTTCAGCACTCAGGAATCTTTGGTGGATTCCCCTTTTTCCATTAATAAAAGACATACTCCTTGGGCAGAGCTGCCATTATGTGGTATGTACCCCCTGGCATCAGCTCTATGATGGCCCTGTCCTCCTAGGAGTTGTGTGACATGACGATGGCCGTCTTTTCCTTATGATCTTATACAAGCCACTCACTGCCCACCATCCTGTTACAGCCTTATTTCTCTATATTTCTCTACTTATTCCCTATGTATCCACAAAAGTTAAACACTGCCATTTTTAGAATGCCTCCTATGCTCTCCTGTGCATTTGAAGTTAATTCTACTTGGACAGTTCTACTTTCCTGACCTCTGTTTCCTGAAATCCAGTTGAAAAATGCTCTCCAGTGAACTTAGTCTGTCTCCTACCATGGTACTCTTAAAGCATCGTGGATGCTTCCAATGGCTTTCTACCTAATTCTGCCCTTAATTGTTGATGTGTTTCTTGGGTCTTTTACTATGTTATAAGCTCTCTAAATATGATAGCTACACTAGATTCCTCTCTGAATTCCCCTCAACATAGTAGAGTGCCAGCCATATTTCGTACATAATAAATTATATTTATCATATGAATTGATGTAGTACCAAGTATGTCTTATTTTTAATAAGAACTCCCAAAAAAGATGATTATCAAAATTGTGGACATAAAATGTTTTATAAAATGTGCAAGATGATTATACCTCATTTCTCTGATTTTCTACCAAAATAATTTTTAAAAAATATTTTTCCATTTTCACACCCACCCTTTGGTGGTGAATAATACATATCCATCTGGGAAAGTGTGAGTCATATGTCATAACATATATAGCCTCCAAGATTTTTAAGTTGGAAGCCTTGTCTTTATAATGTTGTTAAGAGATCACTTTAGTCATAGTTTGAATTGTGAACTCTTGGCAACTAATAATGTACATTTAGTTGATTTTGAAATATACATTTAGCAATATTAATCAAAGCAAATGCAAGACATCTGAGCACCGAAATTTCACTGAGACAGTTCTTTTGGATAGGGAACACTTCTTAAACCATAACTTTCATTAGATAAGCTCCTTCTTAAGAGGCAAAATCTTATTTGAAAGTCTCTACAAGAGATCTATCTACTGCTGATGAATTTTTTCATAGTATTACTGTTGATTTTTATCATCGTTTGTAACCTTTTAAAATTTGTTTGAATTATAAATACATTCTCATGATTTAACATCAGGAAGTATCCTCTCTTATTCCTCATCTTCCCATTTCTGCCCCACCACCAAAGTATGTAACCACTGGCTGTTTCTTCTGTCTCCTGCCAGAGTTTATAGGTTTTTATTCCCTCCCCAACTACTTTTTTTTTTTTGCTTGGAAATCGGTACCACATGAGTACACAGCTGCTTCATTCTATTTTATCTTTGCATAGTGTTCCATTGTATAGGTACGTCATAATTTAATCAAGAAGTCTCCTATTACAGGTATTTTGTTTTCATTTTATTGCGATTGCAAACAATACTGCAATACTGGGCCTTGTACAGATATTTTTTGCATGAGTGCAAGCGGGATGTAATTTCTGGATAAAAATATACATGCGTAATATGCCAAATTAAAATCTATATGTGTTGTACCAACTTAGATTGTCTTTATCTAGATAGGTGTGTCTGCTTCCCTTAGCTTTATCAAACTTTGGGATTTTGGGTCAATCTGATAAGTGAAAAGTATCTATTTTAATATATTTTTCATATAATTAAAAGCCATTCATATTTCCTCTTTCCTGTTATAGACTGTTAGAATTTACTCTGATGTGAGGTTGGAGGTATGGGTACAACTGCTCACCTGTTATCTTAGTATCATCTATCAAAAAAAGAATCTTCACTGGTTTGAGATGCCCCTTCTATTACATAGTAAATTCATGTATGTAATTGAGTCTGTTTCCAGATTTTCTATTAGACATCCTATTCCCATACTAATAGTCCATTGTGATTTTCCCAGTGTTTTAATATATTCAACATCTATTACTTCTAATCTACCTCATTGCTCTTCCTGGCTATTTCTATTAATTTTTCTATTTGTACCTTAAGAAAACTTGCCCAACCATATAAAAAAAGAGTCTAACATTTTTCATTAATATCACACAATGTTTATAAAATAACTTATAGAAAATCAACATCTAAACGATATTGAGTCCTTTTCTCCAAGAACCTAGTATGTATTTTCATTTCTTCAAGTCTTCTTTTATGGCCTTCAGTAATGTTTTCAAGTTTTTTAAAATATATTTTGCACACTTTTTGTTAAACTAATAATCAAGCTGTTACTATAAATAGGATATTTTCTTCTATTGTATTTTCTCTCTGGTTAGACACTTTTCCAAATATTTAAAAATGAACTATGGCATATCAGAACCTATCAAATATAGCTAATGCTTTGTTCATAGGAAAATTCTTAGCCTTAAATACTTATGCCAGTAAACTTGTAAAATGTATTAAAATGAAATAAGTAAGTTATTTAAAAGATAGGTATGTAAAATAAAAACAACAAAATAAATTTAAGGAAAGCAAAAGAAAGGTGTTAATAAAGAGAAGAACATAGCAAGTTAGGAAGCACAAAAACAGTAGAACTGAGAAATAAAGTGAAATTCCAGTTCTTTGAAAAGACAATAAAGTAGATTGGATGAATAAAAGAGGAAAGCACAAAATAAATAACACAAACACGAATCGTGAAGAGAATTCACAGAATTATGAGAGATTACTTTGTCTGATTCTTTGTAAATTAGTTTGAAAAATCTGGAAAAATATAACTAATGAAAACCTGATCACAGAAAAGATAGAAAATCAAAATAGACTGATATCAAAAGAAGAACATGAGAACACTGTTCCCTCTTCTTTATAAAAATAGCAACATGCCAAAATGGCTTTAGAAAGGAATTCTAACAAATATTTAAACTAATAAAAACTATTCAAAAGCATCAGGGAGGGGAGTGGAATTACAACTTTTTTGTATTAAGTGTGTATAGTATGGATAGCAAAACTTGGCACTTGACAGGAATCGCACCAAAAAATAAAATAATAATAAATAAATAAATAAATAGATAAATAAATAGATAAATAGATAAATAAATAAATAAATAAATAGATAGATAAATGTAGAGACCAGCCTCATTAATGAATATCAACATAAACACCTAACTAAAATATTAACGAACAGAAATCAGAAGTAATATCACATCTTGACCAAGTAAAGTTTATTTCGGGAATGCAAGAATGGCTCAATATTAAGAAATGCATTAATTTCAAGAATCATATGATAAATCCATAGCAGCATTTGACAAAATTCAACACCTATTCTTGATTTTTAAAACTTATAAACTAGGACTCTGTGGATACTTCCTTAATGTGATAGAATGCATTTATCTCAGCATAATAAAGTCTTATGTTTACAAAAAAAATCAGTCTCATTACTGTAAAAGCTGAGACAAAGATTCCCTCTAAACAACTACCTGTGATACATTGAATGTCCTGGGTAATATAATTAAATAAAAGAAATAAATTAAAGATATAGACATTGGGGGAAAGCAAGATAAAACTGTACTTACTTGCATATGATTTTATTGTATACTTAGAAAACTCGAGAAAATCTATTGTAAACCTATTACAAACAATAGGATTCAAATACAAATTTAATACAAAGAAATTAATATTTTTCAGACATAATTGTCACTCCTAACATTTGTCCGAAGAATATATTTTTATTGTCTTTTCAGTTGATCATCAAAAGCAATTATTTTTAACTGCCAAATTTGTGGATATTTATTTAACCACAGGCAGAATCTGTGTTCTCTCTGTCATTGATCTTGGCTTCTATTTTTCAGTTAGGAAAAAAACCCCTTCAGACAGAGACATGTACACTCCACAGGTAGCCCTGATTGTAAGGCATCTGATTTTCCCTTATGTGACTATGGTGTCAGCACTTTCAACTACTATCATTTACAGCAGAAAATAATAGGTTTAGGAAACAACGATAAAATAATTGGAGTTAGTTGTAATTTTAAATTAAACTTTATGGCATTCATGTCTGCTATAGCTTTCCTCAATATCTGGTACTTTCACAAGTGAGTGTTAAGAATGTAAGGTATGTGGGTTGACAGGCCAGGCGTGTCATACTCAGTGACGGCTGTTAGAGTCCACTTGAAAAAATCTAGATGAAAACACAGCCAAGTAAGAAAGTTGCTCTCTTCTGAAACTTCTTAGAGTCTTTACCTGTTTTAGACCAGACAGTAGCAATCAACTGGTAGAATGCACTTTGGGACAATCATCAGGAATAAATTGTGACACGTGTACAAATGTGTGAAAACACTAAAACTTCAACATGCAATTATATTCAAGGTCTCCATGTCAAGAGTATGTTGTAGATTTAATAGCCCAACGAAACCCATTTGTTGCAAATGTCCTACTCTAGTTAATCACCTTGATTGAGGTTTCAAAATATACTATATGCGCATTAATGAAGTGACAGCCAAATTGTACAGGGCCGATGTTATAAGGCCTCATTGAAATATAGACTAGGGATTGACTATAAGAATTAACTTCTGAAAATCCACACAGCCAACACACTAGACTACCCTGCAGTACTCCAAAGCAGGCTGGCTCTCACTAACCATGGGCTTGAGCAGTCTTCGTCATGAAGTGACAACAATAAGTCATAGAAACAGCCAAGGTCAGGTGATAAATGAATGGGAAGTGAAACCTACTTGGGGTACTATTTGTTATTTGCAAAGCATACTGGCATTTTTTTCACTAACATAGAAAACTCTTTAGATAGCCAAATAAATTATTATTCCAATCTGAACAGTCTCATTTTGTGAGAATAAGTTCAACAGCCAACGTGACTATAGAGAAAGGTGATATAGCAAGAGATGCGACTTCACACTTAGCTTTAAGCTTCCCTGAAAAGAGGTGGTTTGGACGTAAGCACACTTGTATCATTTTTTCAGTGAGAAGTAGCAGCAGGTAGATTTCAATATAACTACTGTAATCAAAGAAAATTATGTTTTAAGAGCTCTATTTAAAATGGGTAGTAGTAACCATAAAATTACTTCTTTTGGTATGTTTCTCAATAAACATAAGAACGATAGAAGATATAATAATTTCTTTCATTATATCTGCACCCAAACTAAATAGATGCCATCTAAAACCCATTTCTTTGTTGTAATGTTGAACTACCCTTACTATGAGAAACCCCTTTCTATTTTCTGGAAAAGATTAATACAGTTTTAACTTGAGTTTATTTCTCCTCTTACTCTGGAGAACAGATAGTATCTGCAAACACATCTAATGCTTTCAAAAGCATTATAGAATTATTAAAGACACGTTGTTACATAGGTTTGGAAATAAACATTTCAGCCCATATTCAGCTTTGAATCACTTCATTACAGTGAGTTCATAATGTTGAATGCTTGAAATGTATTTACTGTGCATATTATTATGCATGCAAATAATCTTAAGGGAGTAATTGCAACTGGAAATGCTCTAAGCATTATTTGGTAAAGCTAAAATAAATTTAATTAGCAAGGGTCACAATGAACCTTTATAGAATAAACAAAGAAAAACAAGAATTTTTAAAGCCTTTGTAAGACAGTAATGATTCAAGGCAGGACTGAGGCTGTGCTGAATTAAAACTTGCTTTTTAAACAAACAAGAAACCACCTTAGTTATGGTGAGTTTTGTAGTACTGCTCTTGGTGTTACTGTCTAATTACTCTAAGCCATCACAATTTAAGTAGAAGCACCAGAGAGCCTTCCTGTGCCTGCAGAGCTCCTTGACAGTCTATTGTAATGCATTTCAACCAACTTATAAATCATTTTGCAGAGACTAATGATTTATTACTGCTGTAATGAACTTCACAGGCATCAATACATTAGTATCCACTTTGAAAAGAAACTTGTCAGTTCCCATTGGAACGATGATCAGTTTACTATTGTTATTAATGACCCTGATCAGCTCTTTGGATCTATGAATAACCTTTTTAGATGACAAGGGTCTTCCATTTGGGGGGAAATCAATGCATATGTAAAATAAAAGTATATGCTGTTCTTTTTCCAATCCCTTTATTAATGCCAGAGTTGGTTGTCAGCTGTCAAAACTTAAAGCTTCAAAATTATTTTAAAATCTACCCAATTCAACCTTAAAAAGCTGGTGAATTCATCTTAAAAGGATATAGTCATTCCAATCACTCGTCTCTATGTTACTAAATTATGGTGTTTTCTTTCTTTCTACTTGAAGCCTCAGCTGGACCCTGGTGGTTTGACTAAAATAGAAATTACCATGTTAAGGCTTTTGTTTTTTTTTAATGTTCTGTGATGTCAGACATTTGACCTGTGAGGCTTTTAAAACTGACCTTGTTGCTTCTTTCCATTCATTAAACTACAACCTTTGCTCTCTTGTCATAAAAGATAAATGAAGATTCACACAATCTTTGTTTAAGAGAAGATTTATTGTTTACATTAATGTAGATTAAGTAGAAAGATACCAATTATTTTTCAAGTCAATCAGATGTCTTCTTTGAGGTTTCAATTTATGGCCCGCTTCTTATTATTATAATTTCTGTATACTCAGTGGAACTTTTTCAAAAGTAGCATCCAAATGAACAAGTTTCATGGAATTCTCTCATTTCATATCTTGTTTACTTAACCAGATAAACAAGTTCTAAAATATGATGTTTTTCAATAAGCAATTAAAATTAGGGTTTTAAATGGTAGTTTTCATTCCTCAAGGTTGTCACAGTGATTAATTTCCATATGGGGTTAAAATTTTGTAGAAAAACTTTGAAAGCAGAGCGATTATTTGTAATTTAGAAAATGGGTTTTAAGAAGAGAAGCAGTACAGTTTCATTGTAGTAAGACTTTCTAAACTAAACATTTTAATCATTGGCCACACAAAAAAATAAAATACAGAATAAGTCATTTTTAAGGTTTTAGTGGTCTACACGGAGAGAATTAAATGGAATAAAATAGAATTCTTAAAAACATTTGATCTAAAAGGAAACAAGTGGATCCTGTAATCAAAGTTCTTTGCTTTCCTGGTGAGAGAATTGGAGACCAGACAAAAAGTTGTAACAAAAAGTTGTCTGTCAGAGGGTCAGAGCCCAGTGGTGACATGGAGCCTGCAGTTGGGTGTCGGTGAGTTCACAAGCCCATGTGGGCTTCTGATGGGAACCTAACACTCTACAATTGTTGTAACCCCAGAGCCTCGAAGTGTGCCTGGCTCTGCACAGGTGCCTAAAAATTGCTGAGAAAGCCATTAGGACACAGATTGCTCAGAAGGTGGAATAAAAGAAAGAAAAACATGGAACAGGTGATTCCGACGTGCAAACTCAGAGCCTTTTTCTGCTGCTTTATCTGTCATTTAAACAATTTTACATTTATCTAATGATTTACCTTTATAATGATTTTATTCAGGAATGGATATTTGCAAGAGAGACAGTGTTTTCTGTATCTTAAAGAGTGGAATCTCCAATTTGAGTGATGTTGGCTGAGTGCTCCTCAAAGAAATGGTTCAGTTTCTAGTAAAATCAGTCTGATTACACAGACACAGGTGCCCTCAAAAACCTAGGGGATTGCACAGCAACGCAGGAACAAGCATCAGTGAAACTCGTTTTGTCAAATTCTCTTAAGTAATCTAGAGCTACTATGAAATCAGAGTCACAGCTAAGGAAGTTTTGACCACTAAGAAATGACTCTCAAGCACCATTCAAAATTGTGTATTTTTCTGTTGTTCAGTATGACAGTAGTTCCATGTGCAGTGAAATGCAGAGGCCGTGTGAAGCGAGACATAGAATGGGTCAGCAGGACATAGGATGGGTCAGCAAGTTCAGGAAACAGAGGTTTCCAGCAAGAGGTATGAGCTGACATTCTTCTCCTTCCATACTTATACCATCTTAATGGCAGCGTGTGATGACACCGTGTGGCTAGAAACCGAGAGTGGTTATTTTCTCTACTAGTCATGGCCCGCCAGACATGCATGCACTGTGCTGCATGAAATAACTCCTGGAGTGGGAAAGCGGGGTTCTAGTCATAGTTTCTCAATTACGTGAACCTCAAGCAAGTTACTGCACCCCTCTGAGGATTGATTTCTTCCACTGAAAAAAAAGCAGGTATCATGCCATGCCTTCCCTAACTGCCTTTCAGGTTAAAGATAAAGATGATCCATATTCAAATTCGATAATAATGAACTTGGGACCCTAGCTAGTCCTGATATTGTGGCTCGACGTACATGTTATTTTTCCTGAACGAGAGTGTAAGCTCTTAGCCTCCACTTCAGTCATCCTCACGTGCCCATGTGAGGGTGGGTGCTAGTTACTCCTCAAGTTCTTATTGCTCCTCACGAAAATAGGAAAGTGTATGAAATTGTTTTCAAAAATCAAAATTTATTTTCTTTACAGGACAATTCTTTATTCACAGATGTTCTTCTAATTTCATTAGCGTTAATGTCCACTGAAATGGTGATATTGAGATAGAAATCATATTTCATATTCGCTCAGGTACTCATTTAACATTAAAAGTTAGTAAATCTTTGTCATTTCTGTCACTGAAAACACTTTGTTGGTGGTGAAATCCCAAAGTTTGGCTACTTGTGTTTGACATCTTTATAGCTCAGCTCCCCCTGGCCTCACCCTACCCCTGCCCCCAGGCTCCAGCACAGTGCCTCCTGTGTAAGATGCCCACAATAATTATTTGTTGAACAAATTAATCAATTGGCGATGGATTTCCTTTACAGGATAGCTGATATATTAGTCACGTTTTAGGTAACTGTTCATGGATGCCCTCAATATGTACAACTGAAGTGACAAAAAGGCTCTCAGTATAAACTCAGTTGCTTCTTCTTAAGTAAGCTACATTAAAGCATAAATAAATTAGACAAATAGCATAGAAATTTTATTTATAATAAGATCCCAGGATAACCTCAGGTACCTGTAAGTACTTTTTCAGTTCATTATATTGCCATGAACTCCCTCACCATTGCAGAAACATTCACAGCCCTATTCCCCTCATATTGCTTTGGCATGTTTAGCTTTTTGAGTCTTATTCTAGCAGAAAGAGAAAGCCTACATTTCCTCAATAATCCATCCAGTCTCCTCCATTGTCCTCCATCCAGTCTCCACAAAGAGGACAGTCAACTGTCACCATTCTGGTCTGTTCTCATGATTATTCCCCCAGACATAAAAATAAAGTCTTAAGTGTGTTAAAACTCTCTTTAACTAATGGCCATAACAATAACAGTAACCTTTTGTTAAGATCTTAAAATATGCCAGATCTTTTGCACATATTGTTTATTTTTCACTGCTTTGAGAGGTTGGGCTTTATTATCCTCAGAGATGTTAAATAACCTGCCCTTCCCTTTCTTGCTTCATCATTAACTGGCTTTGCTCCCCCCGGAACTGTGACTTCCTGGCAGACGGAAGTAACTTGCACACCATTGCCTTTCCCTCTATCTTCAGGGCCGCCTGTATCTTTCTGTCCACATCTCCCAGGCCCCAGGGGTAATTTTCATTCTAGGCCAGTAGCTGCATAAGCTGCTCTAATTCTCTTTAGAAATGAATTTCCTAAAGAAACAGTCTTTTTGAATATTCCAAGATAGCTCCGAACAGTTTTTTAAAACACTGCAGATATTAAAACATAACCATTTATTTAGTGCTGTTTCTTACAAGAGAGTAAAAAAAAGAGAGAGAGAGAAGTGTCAGAAATAGGTTACAAAGTGCCTAGATGACATATAACGTATGGGTGGCACTATTGAAAAAATGTTTTTTTAATTCTTAGGGATCAAATAACTAAAATATGTGTCCTGAGATTTGTCATAGAAAGTTGTTTTGATAGAGCCTAATTTGTTTTGCAGTTTGGTCAACTACAAACCGAGAGTTTTGTTTTTATTTCATTTCATTTTGCACATATATACAATGGAATATTACTCAGCCATAAAAATAATGAAATCTTACCATTTGCAACAACATACAGGATATTATGCTAAGTGAGATAGGTCAGACAGAAAGGGATGAATACCATATGATTTCACTTATATGTGAAATTTAAAAAAAATAAATGAACAACAACAACAACAAAACAAAACAGAAACAGACTCATAGATACAGAAAACAAACTGATGGTTGTCAGATGAGAGAGGGGTTCGGGGGTCAGGTGAAAACAGTGAAGTGATTAAGAAGTACATATTGGTAGTTGCAAAATACAGGGATGTAAAGTACAGCATAGGCAATATAGTCAATAATATTATAATAACTATGTATAGTGCCAGGTTGGCTTTAGACTCATCAGGCGAATCACTTTGTAAGTTATATGTCTACCGACTATGCTATACACTTGAAACTAATATAATATTGAATGTCAGCTGTAACTGAAAAAAAATGCAAATTAAAAACAGTTTGTTTGGTACAAGCCGGTCCCCTTGATTTTTGCAGGGAACGTTTAACGTGGCATTTCCCAAAGGACTAGTCAATCGCATGAAAAATTTATTAGACAGCTAGATTACATGGTTGATCACTCTTGGGGCATATATATTTTTTTAATTATAATAAAGTGTATTTGTTTTCTGCAATAACTGTGATTAAAAATGCTTTGCTTCATATACTTTCCAATTCACAAAATTAGGTGATCCCTTTTGGTCTTTAAGTAGGAATTAGAGAAGTTTTCTTAAAATGTGGCAATGCTCATTTGGAGAAAATTAATTTTTATTCTTTTGGGAGAACATCTAACTTTTACTTAAAATTCTGGAAGACTTGAGTGTAATTTCTAAATTATATGCACTAATTGACATTTCATTTTAACCATAATGGCAAAAGTATCTAAAATAAATTACCATAGAAACACAGAAATTCTCAGCTATCATGCCAATAGTCTAGTATGATTTCTGTACCAAATATCAAAGCATCATTGATTCTATAGAATTCTCATTGGAGGCCTTTGCATGTGAATGTATCCTTTAATGGAAATGAGATTTTATTAAATTTCCTTCTGTTGCATTTGCCCAAACACAATTCTTATGTGAGGATCTGTCTACTGGCAAAGACTATAATATTCTCAACAAACGCCTCTACAAAGTGAATTTCTTTTTTGGTCATAAGAGAGCTGAAAGCTACGGAAAGGCACTGGGAATATTACAGGACACCAAAAAAAAGGGACAGGAAAATAGAATTCTTATCAAAGATAAACCAAGCTGACTATGTTGGATCAAGAACACATTGCTTTGATGGTGTTGCTATGAAATAGAATTTGATTGATGATTTCTCTATTTTCAAGTGACATGGTTTATCCCAACATTCATCTAAGGATTACGTGATTAATTACTTTAGAGCATATTTTAAAAGAAAAATGGGTAAACCCTACTGATTTTAAAGATGATTGAGAAGATGATAGACCCGAAGTTACAAAATTCCTCTCAAAAGATTTCTTCAGAGATTTTACAAAAGGATGTTATAAAGCACATTCTGTACAGAACATTGCTTTGTCCTGGCCCTCCGCCCTATTTTGTATTCTTTGATGATCATATGAACCTTGGTAGGACAAAGGAGATTCTAGATTTTCCCTTTTCCACCAAGAACTACTTGACTGAGTCATTGCCTGCTTCAATCTTCCTATAAAGAAGGAGAAAGAACTGTTCGCCAAGATGGAATAAATTGAAAGTAGATTGCACTGCTAGTGGTAACTTACAGATCTGAATTCTTCTGGACTCTAGGAGTGAATCTGTAGGCACTGTTTGCCGGAATCCTTTGGTTATCTGGCCCATCAGCATCTGATTCTCTCCTGCCTCCTGCTGGGTAATAGAGTCGGGATAACTTAAAGCAGCACCTTTGTCATCCTCATCACCCTGGGCAACCAGAACAAAATAGCTAGAGCAGGCTAAACCAATTGGAGAGTTCTTGCACCTTGTTTTTTTGGTTTGTTTTTGTTTTTGTTTTTTAACATGTAAGCTTGCCCCAAATATCTGTCTGCTTCTGCCATGAAACAGAGGCTGTTGCTGGATTAAATGTGTTTGATGGGCCTGCATGTATTAGTACACTGCAGACTTCATGTTTGCTTTGTTTGACAGACACATATTTTCTTTCTGCCTGAAGAGACTGTTTGTTTTGTGAAGTACAAGTTAAAAGAGACTGAATCTAACCTAGAGGATGTTCTTTCGGATACTGATTACATACATCTTTGGTAGTGGGAACTTTATTGGATTATGTGCAGTGCTGTGATTCCACTAACCGTGTGTGCAAACAGCAGGCAAGGTCGGAGGGTTATTAAAAAAGCGCACTGATAATATATTTCACAAGATTGAGACAGTGAGCACATTTACCGCAATCAGGGTATACCAATGCAGGGTTAATAAAGCGTAGGGGAGGTTGTGCTAGAGCACTCCTCCCCTCTGCGCCACCGTAACTAGCAACATTGGTGCTTTTTTTTTTCCTTTTCTTGTTTGATGCATTTATTATGTTAAAACTGCATGTCACTGTTCCATTGCTGTTTTTAATTTATAAAGACAACATAATCATTTACAGGTTCATAAAGGAATTATTTGAAAATATTTTGAATGCTGTTGTAGACCATCTAGACATATCATTGTGATAATTAATAAAAAAAAAAAAGAAGACATATGGTAAATTTTTTCATAATGAAAAACATAATTGTGAAATTTAGTTCCAGCTTTGACTTCTTTTGTAAACTGAGATCTCAGAAACTAGGACATAAATCATCCTATAAATGCAATTCTGTAGTCAAAATACAGTCTCCATAAATATTTTAGCAGCATTTGTGATGCTTTTAATTCTACATCGTTTCACTCTAGTTCACTTCAGAGTTAAATTATTCATGTGTCTCTTCCTAAAAGTTCAAAATATAATATACTGAGGAGACTTTAATAATTGGAATTCAGGATAGTCTCTGAGTGTCTGAAAGTATATTGTTCATGTTTATTTGCATTTCTTGGAGAAAAATAGAGCTAGCTAGGCAAAATTGGGACTATCCCCTTTCACCCAATAGAGTGCCGGGCATGGAGTAGGCTCTCCATGAATAGTTGTGAGAATAACACTCTCAAACACATGTTTTTATTCCAGCCTTTAAAGTATTCCTTTCTTCTGCTCCTTAAACACGTGGACCCTTCATGCTACGCACCAGTTGTACATAAGCTGGGCACCTGTATCTTTTTTGCCCCCTCAGGAAAGTGCCCCATGTTCTTTTCCACTCTCCTTCAAAACCACTTTTCCCCAGTGAAACGGGTCATATAAACTCTAAGAAGAAAGCAGTCGGATAAAAGTAATTCAAACAGAAACGTGAATGGTTGTGGTTGGCTTCGTATATATATTTACTGTCCCTCCCCCTTTTTCTCCCATTTTAAAAGAGAAAAATGTTAATTCAAATTAGTGATTTCCTAAAGATGTGTTTTATCTCAAGGTACTTCGAGTCTGGAGAGCTTAAACAGGCCACCTCAATTCATAACATGTTCTATTTCAGCCCACCAGTACCCAAGGCTGGTGTAATAACCTTATTCTCATGACGAAATTCAAGCTAGTAGAAAACACGTTAAGTGTATAATTTCTATCATATATGGTCAAATAAATATCTATATTTTCATTTGGAGGAGCATAGCTTCCCCTTCATACATCATTTAGCAAAATCTTCTCTTTAAAAAAATTTAAAAAACAAGTGTACATTAATATGTATATTTTGTGGAAATGTTTATGTTTATGAAATCTCTATCTCTTCACTTAGTTTATTAAAAAAATATTATCACCTGACAAATAAATGAGGCATTCTTGGAAGCTTTATTAATATTTTCGATTAAGTACACAAAGGAAAAAATATTCTAAAAGAATTTGAGGTCTGTCTTAAGCATCAATTACAACCTTGATGATACTGACATAAAACTGTTCATTCAAATATACATATGCCGAACTACAATTCTAAAACAGGAAAACCTCAAGAATCGTCCGGTCACACTCCTGTATTTTTAGAAAGCAAAAACTGAAGCTTAGAGATGATTTATGGTTGCCAGTTGAGGCTCGCCTAGAGATGAATCCAGCTCTTCTGACCCTTCCGGAATGTCTGCTAGGACATGAGCCACGCCCTCTGCTTGCTCCTTTTTTCTCATTGCATACAAACCAATTGCCAAAGAATGTCACCAGAAATATTAACCAGAAGAATTTGGATTTTAGTTATTCTAATGCATGGCCATGAGATCATAAATCATAGCCTTTGTAATTTATTAATGCTCTATTTTAGGTTGTTTTACTATTCTAAGAGGAAATCGCTTTTCTGGGTCTATATTGTCATGGAGCCTGGCCCGGGGGAAAAAACCTCTAAACTCAGGACATCATCTATGAGAAATTTCAAGACAGAAGGAAAATGCAAAATATTAATGAGTTACTCTAGCGCGTTCCTCTCTAGGTGGACAATCGTGTAATACCTTTATGCTTGAGGTCATTAAATGACATAAGAAGAGCTTCTAAGGAAAATGAATTCTTGACTCAGCAGAATCTATAAAATGTATGCTTGCTCACCTGTTAGAAAATACTATCTCGATTTTCACAAAAAATATTTATCTAAAAAAAGTAAAAGATATCTTTAGTAGGATTCCCACATGTGATGCAGAAGCAGTGACAAAAGTCACTGCCAGAAAGGTTTTGTACTTAGTCCCAAACACTAAAAAGTACTATCGAAAGGCACCGTGAACTGTGATTTGTACTCAAAGTCCGTCTGTGTCTCACTGACTCCTGGAACAAATGAATTAGGAATCCTGCCCCCCATTTGAGTGTTTAGATAGAGCCTTTGGGAAGAAAAAGTCTACAAAGTCTACAAAGACTACAACAGAGATTTCAGCCTTCTAGAGACGGACACCCTACATGTTGTTGCATCCTTTACAACATTCTCTTCTAGTCCTAAAAGTTTTCATGGCATAATATCTGTGTTTTAAATGAAAACGGATTAAGATTAATTTTGCCTTTAACATTTTGCAATATAGATTGCAATTTTTAGACATGCTTTGGGAATCAAGTCTAATACAAATAGACTTTCTTCTCTCAATAAATAGCACACGATTCTCATCCTTGGCTCTGATTTTCTAATCTGGCAAAGAAATGCCTCAAGTAGGAGAATCCAGAAGCCGGCCAGCATTACCTTAGCGCTCGCAAAGTCTTAGGAAGCCAAAGTGTTCTTGGGAACACATATATTCCTACCACTGTCTACCCACACACACTCAAAACATCGCTCACGCTTTTCCTTCTCCAAAACAAAATAAAAATTCCAACATTCTGAAAAGGCACTTCTGTACTTCTTTGGAAACTAAAAAATTTCCCTGAAGAAAATTTTAATACCAAAGTTTTAAAAATCCACAAAAACATGGATGGACTTGCTAACACACATCCAGCACTTAGAAAATTGGTAGAATGGATGCCAGGCACAGATGGAGGAAGTCCCTTACAGTAGACTCACCAGTCAGGTAAAAGGAACACTCGGAAGTTTGTTTGCCTTAAATACGATTAATGATAGGGCCCAGCTTCTATCACACTTGGCCAACAATGAGCGTTCATCTGTTATGGCGAGAAAAGCTTCCTGACACTCAGGTCATGTATTCCTTTCAGAAAGGACAGTTCACTCAGGAAATCTCTGGTCTCTGCCTTTAAACAGGTTATAGAGGAGAAATATTCACTATTCCTGGAACTTCTGGCAACTAGACAGTTAAATAGATTTTTCTTAATAAACAAAGACCAAAGACAGATATGCTACTAGTATTCTAGTTGTTTAGTAGAAGTTTAGCACTTTCTATCAGAATGAGTCCATCAGATGCCAGCACAATGAACACTTTGAGGGTGACAAGAATTCAGTGCTCACATTCTCAGCCTTGCTCTGATTCATGCATGTAACAGTGTCGTGTGCAAAGAATTTTTTTATACATAATTACAAATTTTAGAATGTAGGAAGGAAGATGACGACACAGTAGTTGCTTGGTTACAAAAGCAGTTAAACGTATAAATGTCCAGTCATTTAGGGTAGGACCAATGCTCTGTCATAGAGATTATAGCCCTGTGTGGTCTCCAAAGTATGAACAACAGCCATAAAACTTTGTCTATGAATATTTTCTCTTTAAACTTCTTTGAAATGGTACAAGAAGTTAAACAAGATACTTTATGGATTTTTACAATAATTTTTATAATCTTTTATAGCATCATGTCATAATTATGCAGCAAGTTTTTAAGTAGCATATCTTTATTCAGTCTTTCCAGAGCATTAAATTTATTCTCTTTGCATGCATGCAGATTTAATCAATCTATAAGCTATTTGAATAAATGTTGCAATTGCATTAATAAGTACTTGTGGGCATAAACTAGAATACCCAAATTCTTGGTTAGCTTATTGCGCAACTCCTAGGAATAAAAGTGGGCCAGTATTTTTTAATAAACTTTTTATTTTAGAAAACTTGTAGATTTATAAAATTATTTTGAAGATAGTACAGAGAGTCCCTACATACCCCAGCCCGAGTTTCCCCTATTATTAACATCTTACATTAGCATTTTACATTTGTCACAATTAATGAACCAATATAGATATATCGTTCTTATCTAAATAATATTCTTATTTTAAGTCTATACTTTATTTAAATACCCTCAGCTTTTCCCTAATGCCCATTTCCTGTTCCAGGGTGCCACATTACGTTTAGTTATCATATCTCCCTAGGCTTCTCTCAGACTGTGGCAGTTTCTCAAACTTCTTTTGTTTTTGATAACCTTGACAATTTTAAGGAATTCTGTCCCCTGATCAAGATTTGTCTATTCTTTTACCATGATTAGATTAGAATAATGTAGTTTGGGGAGGAAAACCATAAAGTACCATTCTCATCAGATCATATCAAGAGTTCCTATTAGCAATATTACTTATCACTGTTGATGTTGACCTTGACCAACTGCTTGAAGCACTATTCATTGTTTACCCACTGTAAGGTTACTCTTTGTTTTATTCTTCTTCTCTTGACTCTTGAAGAAAGTCATATGTGCACCCACATTTAAGGAGTGGGGAGTTATGTGCCCCATCTTTGAAGGTGGGTATCTACAAAGATTATTTGAAATTCTTCTGCCTTGGAGATTTTTCTGTTCTCTCCCATTCGTTTATTCATGTGTTTGTTTATTCAATCATTTATTATTTAGTATGGATTCATGAGTTTTGTTTTATACTTTAGTTTGTAACCCAATACTATTTTATCTATCATCTATCTATCATCTATCTATCTATCTATCTATCGTCTATCATCATCTCTCTATCATCTATCAATCTCTCCATTTATCATCTATATCAAATTATTCCAGCGTTAGCCATTAGGAGCTCTTTTGGTTGGCTTTTGTATCCTTTTGGCAAACACCCAGCATGCATGTGCACGTGTATGTGTGTGTGTGCATTTGTATTTTGTTTGTTTTTACATTTTGAATGCTTTCTTATTTTGTGCCACTACAGGGTACTCCAGACTCATCTGCTATATTTTCTGCTCCTGTCTTAGAACCAGCCATTACTCCAAGGTGCCCTGGTTCCTCTTACTGGAGAATGGTATCAGAAACCAAGATCTAGGTGCTAGGTGTGCTCCTTGCTACTGGGGTTTATTGTTTCTCAGACCTCTAAGCTGACAGAGAAGGGGGAAGTGTATATGAATACTAACTCATACATATACACATATCTGGAAAGATTTAATATGTATCCATCTGTATCTATATTAAGCTAAACATTAGTTCATACTGATGTCTTCAAATCCAATCTGTTGCCACATAACCTTCTGCCCTTGCTTATCTATAACCTTCCACAACAACAGTGGGACACCTGGCCCTCACCATCCACTATCCATTTACTTTATTGTTCCACTCCAGGAAATATACATAGTGTTATCAGAGGGATTAACCCATACTCCTGTGTGAATCGACTTTATCAACTAGGATACAATGCTCAGGCAGAGTTCCTTTTACCTTCAATTCTCCAGACTTTACTCATTTTCAAAGTCACCTAGGTCAGTGACTTATTACTCACCTCCTTTAATGAGATGGTTCCATACATTTGCGATACATTAGGATTCTTTTATCATATTCTGCATTCCACCTTGGGATTCTTTGACCTCCTAAATGTTTTTTTTAATTTGCATCCATTGAAGTTTACTTTTCGTGCAGGCAAATTCTACAGGTTTTGACAAATGCTTAATGTCTTTTATTCGCCATGATAATAACATACAGAATAGTTTCACTATCCTTAAATATTCCCTTTATTTTACGTGTTTAACCACCTCTCCCCCTGAATGCCTGGCAATTCATGTTTACCATATCTTTAGGTTTGCCTTTTCCAGAATGTCATGTAATTGCAATTATACATACTTATTGCTTTTCCTGGGTGGTTCCTTTTACTTAGCATTATGTATTTAAGATGTATCCATGCTTTCTCATGGCTTGATAGCTCATTTCATTTTATTACTAAATAATATTCCACTGTATGGATGTACACTATTTATCTATTCACCTATTGAAGAACTTTTTGGCGATTATGAATAAATCTGCTATAAACATTTATGTGCAGGTTCTTGATTGGACATTAATTTTCAAATCAGTTGGGTAAATAGCTAGCAGTGTGATTGCTAAGTTGTATTTTTTTTTTTAAGAAACTGTCGAATTGTCTTCCAAAGTTGCTGTATCGTTTTATATTCCAAGCATATCGCGTGAAAGATCTTGTATGCTTTTTTCTTTTGCATGCGGATGCCCCATTGTTCCAGCATCATTTGTTGAAAAGACCGTATTTCTCCACTGAATTGCCTTTGTTCTTTTGCCACAGATCAGTGACTATTTGTGAGAGTCTATTTCTGGTCTCTATTTTGTTCCATCGATTCATGTGTTGATTCTTTTGCCAATATCATGCTGTCTTTATTACTGTAGCTTTATAGTAAGTCTTAAAACCAGGCAGTGTGAGTCCTCAAACTTTGTTCTTCTTCAGTACTGTGTTAGCTATGCTAGGTCCTTTGCCTTTCCATATAAACTTATGAACCATTTTGTTGATATCTATGAAATAGCTTGCTGAGATTTGATTGGGATCGTGTTAAATCTATAGATCAAGTTGAGAAGAACTGACAATTTAACAATAATAAATCTTCTAATCTAAGAACACAAATGTCTCTCCATTGATTTAGATTATTGGTGTTTTGTAGTCTTCTGTACATCGATCCTGTAGTAGTTTTCTTACATTAGTGCCTAAATATTTCATTTTCGGAATATTATAAATGGCATTTAAAAAATTTTTAATTCCACTTTTTTAAAGGAAAGCATTATATCCTGTATACTTATTATACTGGCTTATTATTTTTAAGAGTTTATTGTTGTTGATGATGATTCTTTGGGATTTTTCTCTCTAGATAATCATGTCACCTACAAATTGAGGCAGTTTTATTTTTCTTCCCAAGCTGTACAGTCTTTATTTCCATTTGTCATCTTATTGCATCAGCTAGGGCTTCCAGTACAATGTTGAACAGGAGTGATGAGAGGGGTTATCTGACCTGGTTTCCAGTCTTAAGGGGAAAACATTTGGTTTTTCACTATTAAGTATGTTAGAAGGTTTTGTAGATTTTTTAAATGAAGTTGAGGATGTTTTTATGTTTTTTCCTATTCTTAGTTTGCTAAAGGGTATTAGCATGAACGGGTTTGTATTTTGTCATATGCTTTTTCTGTATCTATCAATATGTTCATATGATTTTTCTTCTTTAGTCTGTTAATGTGTTGGACTACATGGATTGATTTTTCTGATGTTGAACTAGCCTTGCATACCTAGAATAAATTCTATTTGTTTGTGGTGCATAATTCTTTTAATATATTGTTAGATTTGATTTGTAAATTTTTTATGGAGGATTTTTGCATTTATGTTCATGAGATCAGTTGGTCTATAGTTTCAGTGCGGTGTTTTTATCTGGCTTTGGTAATTCTGGTATTATGGCATGAGTTAGGGAATGTTCCCTCTGCTTCTAATTTCTGGAGATATTGTGGAGAATTGATATGGTTTCTTCCTCAAATGTCTGCAAGAAACAATCTGGGTCTGGTGACTTCTTTTGGAAGGCTGTTTATTGTTGATTATTTATTTAATAGATATAGGATTATTTGGGTAATCTATTTCTCTTTGTATGAGTTTTGGTAGTTTTTGAATTTTAAGGAATTGTTTCACTTCATCTAAATTGTCAAATTTGTGAGCATAGTGTTTTTCATATAATTCCTTTATTATTCTTTCCAAGTGCTTGGGATTAGTAGTAATGGTAAATTCTCATTCATTTCTGACATTGATGTTTGCGTCCTCTCTTTTTTTATTGGTTAGGCTGTCTAGCAGTTTATCTGTTCTATTAATTTCTCAAAAAAACAGCTTTTGTCTTTGTTTATTTTTGTCTGTTGTTTTTCCTTTTTGTCTTTGTTTATTTTTGTCTGTTGTCAAATTCATTGTTTTTTCCTTTAATTTTATTATTTCTTTTTTTCTGCGAGTTTTAAAATTGAATTGCTCTTCCTTCTCTCATTTCCTAAGACAAAAGCTTAGGTTATTGATTTTAGACCTTTCTTCTTTTCTAATATATGCATTTAATGGTATTAATTTCTATCTAAACCCTGCTTTTGCTGCATCCCACAAATTATATTGTTATAATTTTATTTACACTTAGTCCTTTCCTAAGTTATTAATATGTTAAAGAATTGTAAATAACTAATTTTTAAGTACCTTAGAAAGAGTTTACCCTAGATTTTGAAAATTTTTGAAGACCAGGAATCATGGTTTATTCCCACATTAGCCAATGAACTTTGTCGTGTTTGGTGGGTGGAGGCCCCTCCATTCCTTATTCCTTGCTAATTAATACTGACCTGGACCTGCGAGAAATAACCATCTCATCAGTCCAGCCCACAGAAAAGCAAAATCAAATGCCTCATTGTCAGCTATATGTTCCATAACATAAACTCCTAGCATGAAAATTACCAAAAGAATCCACAAGAGTAGACAAAATGTTCTTGGAAAAGCTTGGAGCTTCACCAAATGGGTCTGCAGTTGAGCTGCTACTCCGTAATTCTCCTCTCTAAGCCCAGTTCTCCAGGACCAAACAACCTAGAAACATACTTATTAGTACCTGGCCATTCAAACTTGGGTTCACGTACCAGCCACATTGGCACAACCTGGGAGCTTGTTAGAAATGCAGAATCTCAGGCTCCTCTGAGACTCCTTGAGTGAGCCCCATGAGACTCATGTGCATCTTAAAGTTTGCAGAGCCCTGTCTTAGATAATTCTAGATTGTGATTGTGCTGTGAAGAAGATGCCTGGGATGAGAAGGATGAATTTTCTCTTGTAAGCTTGTCAGGGCAAGTCTGTCTGAGGAAGCTGCCCTTGAGACCAAAGAGGAGAGCCTTGTTCATCTTGACCCCTCACCTTTATTCCTCAAATCTCCAGCCCCCATCCTCCTACATCTCCTGCCCCCATCCACACCAAATCCTAGCCAGCATCCGTGTGTGTGTGACACCTAGTGAGCATCCAACAAAAGTTTTGGAGGTAGGAGATGCAAGAGACATAAGCCCCTTAAAGCTATCTCTTTGTTCTATTAAAAAAGGAAAACATTAATATATAAATATTTATAGTCTTCAACTAAAATACCCCTGGCCTGGGAAAGAGGATATAAAACGTAATACACCTTTTCAAAAGATTCTAACTTCTGTCTTTTCCAAGAGCATGTTTTCTTCAGAAAAGAAATTGTATCTGGAAAATTCTATTAGTTTTTAAAAATGTAGATGCAGAAAAATGATCAGATGCTTATAATTTAAAACTACAGGATAGATATCTTTTTCTTGTTCCCTTATAATAGGCTTTAAACTTTAATG
>NW_006443225.1:5063329-5098566 GCF_000325575.1 Pteropus alecto | reverse complement strand
ATAATTGAGATTTTCTGCATATATTGGAGTTGTCATCTTGTGGTCATATAATTATGCTAAAGATATTACATATGTTTTACACACAAAATTGTAAATACAATACAGAGGAACTGTGAACTTATTTCCATATCATTAAACACCATTTTACCCATGAGCAAAGTGCATTTTTCATAACTTACAAGAAATACCTTGCCTTGCAGTAGCACATACATTTAACATTCTTTTAAAAGCCACTCGATTTGACTTTGCTATTTGGACAATATTATGATTAGAGATTAAGGGGACAGCAGAGTTGCAGGTATTGATATAGGTCACTGACCGATTAGTAAGATTCTAATTCTATTCTAAATGGCCATTCTGCTAATTAACTTTTATTCAAGGTGCAAGCTCTCATTTTGGGAAAATGTACTCAGTTAAGATTACCTCATGACATTTCTTAAGAAAAGAGTGGAAATCATGAATGTTTATGTGTACAAAAATAAATACTAATACAACAGCTGTTTCTATCTGTTACATTGTTGCAATTAAGTTTTAGTAACAAATACTGCTCCCAATTTTATTCTAGTGGCGTTGAAATGCTTGGGGTTCATCTTAGTAATTATGCAGATCCTAAAATAATTCGTCATTTCCAATGTCCAAAACTCTAATTCTGTTGGACTTTACTTCTAAACCAATGCTCGATGACAATGTCAGTCAGTGCACCTTCTTGTACAAAATCGCCGTGTAACTAAATGCAAGCAAACTCGTTTACAATACAGGATTTTACTATTCAAATAATTCTGTTACTACAAAGATTTAGCCTTAAAATAAGCTTTTAAGCTTTATCTAAGGTGATAATAGTTCTTTTTTTATTGTTAAAAAAGTCAATGCTATTACTAAAATTTAGGGAATTAAGTAATAAAATAATAAATTGAGTATTACTTCGAATTTCAAAGTAAATTCCCCTGGCAGATTAAGATCTCTATTAACACGAGTCCAACCAAGCAAACTTCTCAGCTGACTATTACGTTCTTTTATTTTACTTTTCTTTTCTTTTCGCCACACGGCATATTAAAGTTCAGAAATGCATTCGCCAGGAAGGGCATGTCCACAGAGCAGCAATTAGTCCACATTCCACAGCCACCACACTGCAAAATGATTACTGAGAGGAAATTTCATGCTCTTGAAATACTTCAAGATTTACTATAAAAAGAATATATATGACATTTCATTTAGAATCAGGAGTTTAACTGGAGCAGAAAAGTGGGCAAGGCATTTGAGAACGGTCTTCAATGAGGGTTAAAATAAACAGCAACAACAACAAATATCAAGACATTAGATCAGATTTAAATTAAATTAAAAGGGACATTCGGTTTCCTGAGCATTTTTAGACATTTTACGGAAATCATGTTACCCAGATTATGGGCATGAATATTTAGAGCTGCTGCTGTCTTAATTGAATTCTTATTTGAAGATATCTCGCTGTCAGAGCAGGGGCCACATCAGAATCAGTATAATCAACACATGTACTCATCACCCTCCTGTGGATGAACTCTTTGTAGACCATTTTCAAAGTTTATAATGGGTCCCCCTTTACTGTGCTGCAAGGTCAACAGCTCCCCGAAGTCTCAGCCCTCCACCACTTCTACAGGGAGAACAGGTGGGAGAGAATGATTAAGCAGGTGGCAAAAGTCGTCTTCATCAAAAATGAAATGTAATGTGTAGAAAGCTCTGCTCTCCTGTTACAAGTTCCTAATGCCAGCTCTCAGAAACCCTTCAAACATCCATTTAGTCTTTTGCCATTAAAGCGAAAGGAAACATGTTTTTAAGCGAACGATGTCCATTCAGTACTCATTCACCGCAAAGAATCTGTTGTATACTCCTCATACTTTTCCTTTTTGTCTCAGAGTTGCGAAGCTTTCATATAATTAATCCATGAACCCATCCTAGACCCACAGCAAGACTTATGCATCCCCACCTCCTCTTGCAGTGTTTTTTATTTTCTTTTTTCCTCTAGATAACATGTTTCACTAACAATTGAATGGCATTGATGGACAAGTGGGGCAATATAAAGAAAGATTTTGATCAAAATGCTTGAGTCAGTTGTCCCATAAAAGCATTATTTATATGGCAACATTTTTAGTGAATGAAATGAATGTTTTAAAGGCCCAGATAAAAATGACTGCCATTGGTGTGCCATAAATATTTTTTAGGACCCAGTGAAAAAAAATGCAAGTTATTTTTGAAACATTAGGTCCATATTTGGGAACCAATAAAATGGGCTCTCTGCTAATGTAGCATCAAATGTTAGTGTGTTTTATTGGTTTCTTTCAGTTAGAACAACTTGATATTTCAGGAGATACATCCTGACTACAAACTATATCTCTAACTATCTTAAGATTTAAAAGATAAAACATTTAAAAATGAAATCGTTAATTCCCAAACAGAAGCCAAGCCATTAGATTGCTCTTAATCACGGTTTTTAAAAATACGATTTGATTGTATATTAAATTTTTAAGGGTTAAAGCTGTTTTTTACTTTAGTGGAAAAGCCACATAATTATTTTATTTTCGTTTGATTTTATTTCACATTATCTTAGACAAATCATTACTTTTATAAAAACATAGCATGTTTAGTGACCATCCAATAATTAGATAGTGTGTCTAGTGTAAATCACATTGCCTTCAAAGTTAAATTCTACTTATTTCTGTTTTCCACATGTCTTGCCATGTTAGAAAGCCTTCTCTTTTTTAAATTTTATATTCATTTCAGGTATACAGTGCAATGGTTAGACATTTATATAATTTATGAAGTGGGGTATCACTTCATAAGAAACATTCTTAATTCTCAGTGATGTTCACTGTAATTTCGGTGCAATGCAGACAGACTCCTTGTTGCAACATCATTTGCACATTTCAGTCTAATCTGTCAGCCATTAGTCTATGGCTCGGAAGTCACACCCCCCTCCTCTACAATTCTACAGCGGTGTACTTTCAGTGACAGGAATTAATCCCCTCTGACTTGTATTATAATTTGTCCCCTACACTGTGAGCTCTTCAAGCACAGGGACAGTCTTTGTTTTTTATCCCTAAGACCTGTCATAGTACCAGGCACAGAGTAAGTGTTCATTAAAATATTTCTAAATGAATTTCCTACCCAAGAAATCAGTACATGAAATTCACTCTTTCTGAGTTCCAGCTGCATCTTCCCAAGCAAGCTTTTCCGAACATCCTTTGTTAAAAAAAAGAAAACATCTAAAAACATCAAATCATACACAGTGTCAATAGCAGAGCCATCGTGATTATGACATAGGCTTTGAAGTCAGCCTTAGACAAATTCTAGCTGGTCCATTTACTAGATAACTGAAGAATCCTACCTCCGGGCCTTTGGTTCTTCATGGGTACGACATTCTCATTTGGTCCTTATGAGGGTTAAATAAGGCAATGCATATAAACTTCTTAGCATTTTGCTTGGTGTATACAGTGGGGCCAACAAATATTAGATACTTGTAATAAGAGGACTTCAGACCACAGTTAGCAAAGGCTAGCTAGCACTGAGTTGTTGAGGAAACTGATCTGTAGACAATTACCTGCTTGTTAAGTATAGACCAGTTCAAATTGGTTCTGCTAAGTGAAGTTTCCTGGAGAAATAGATTTAAAATATGAAAGGGATATTTGCTATTTTTATTAATTGGTACCCAAATTTATTTTATGTCATCATCACGCAGGTTATAATTATGCAGAATTATGATCTTTTTTTAACTCTTTAGACATTTATCTAACTTTAACATATATTTGGTAGATGTTAAACCTGTGAATGATAGATAATTCAAATTCTTAATTCCAGTGCTTTAAAATGAGCCTCTATTAAAACCTAATTATTGTATAAGTGGGTCTGTGTTAGTGGACATTGAAAGATCAAAAAAAAAAAAAATTGAAGATATTTGTCCAAATTAAAATTAGGACATGTAGCTCATATATTTTAAATGAACATGTGTGCTTCTGGAATAAAAATTTTATTATCGCCAAGTCACAGGATAGAGTTTTAATTATGACCTTTATATCAGTGGAAGCCATGTCTTTGGGATTAAAAACCTACTGCTTTAACTAGTCTAGTTAAAGACTATGGCTTGATACATTCTGGGCTCCAACTTTTATAAAAACCAGAGAACACTTCTCATAACACTTTTCTAATTTCATGGTTCAGTGCACAGTCAGTAAAGATTTAAATAATTCAGAAAGAAAGCCCATTCTCTTTCTTTATTAGAAGTTTGAGTCAGGCAAATTCTTTGACATTTAATAGGTTTTTAACCCTTTTAATAACTTTTTATAATGAAATTTATTGGCAGTTGTTTTAAAGAAAGGGTTATTATATTAGCATGAATAGCAGTCAGTAGTTTTTATGATTGGTTTTGAGACCTTGACCTTACATGACTCAAAGTGTATAAAAGCATAAATGAGTGAATAATGTTAATATTAAGTAAATTAAGTATACCCAGAAATATAGAGACTGTATATAACCACATCCATCCCATTATCTAACATGCTATAAAATTTTGGCAGGCAAATATTTGAATCTTTTAATTGTTTTAAAGAAGCTTAAGGTCACTTACAGAGTCAGACACTTTAAAGGAACTGAAAGACATTGTAATTTTCCTCGACTGATTTTACCAAGTTATTAATATACTCAATAGAAGAGGATTTCCAGCCTTTTCCTATCTTAGTTTCATGCTATTTTAATGTTTTATAATATATTATTAAAAGGATTATTGGAAGATTTCCATAATAAAATACTAATTTAAAATTACACTTTTCTTCAAGCCCCCAATAAGTTGGGAGCATACAAATATTCTGCACAGGGAAGCTATCTGGCCCAAGCAGAATATAAGGCTTTAATTTTGCTTCTTGAGATGTACTTTTAAGTGAATGTCATGTGTATCTAATGATTTAAGAGCCTCTAAATGAACTCAAATATCACTTTTCTGAACCGATGCTAAGAAGTCAATATTCCACTTGACATCGCCACTTTTAGTAGCGTCCCATTAACATTCCAATGGAAAGTATGAAATTCAGTTAAATTTTCAGGTTTAAATATAGTATAGAGGATCATTTCAACTGACTTGTGATGCTATAAATATACTGAGCTAGTTCTCACAGGTAAACCACAACTCCCATAGGGCATGTCTCATAGCTTTTCCCAAATTTCTTATCATCTATCCTTCCAATCCATTTTTTGTTGTTGTGGTTGTTTCCATGCACACAATCCTTTGAAAGTGCTCTGAAAATAAGGCACATTATTCAATCCCTTCCCTGGGCACATCAAAGCGGAGGAGATGTGAACAGACATTAGCATGTTTGAATACACTTTAATAGAAGATTACAGCTCGTGAACAAAGCACTGCCTACACTTTGTAGCACAGATGCAAAAGGCACAACCTATACCAGAAAAAAAAAAAAAAAAGCTTCACTGAACCTAATCAGGTAGACCCGAAGCAGACGCATAGACTCTTATCACTGGCAGTGCACAATTTTGTAGGAACTACTAACTCAGATGTTTTGGGAATCAGAGGATGAACCAGATGGTCCCCCAAACCCTTTTAAATAAGAAAGAGCTTTTAGTCTGTGAACTTTTATTTCTGGCCATTAATTGGAATTATGAGAGATGTTCCTTGTCAATTAACAGTTGATCTTGCCTGTTGCACATTTTCTCATTTCCTTCATTTGACCCGGGCCGAGGAGCCCTTCCAAGGGCTCGTTGAAGCACAGTGTCAAGCTTGATCATATTGATGCTGGTGTAGTTTAACAATAACAGCAGGAGACAAATAGTGTTGGCATGAAGCCATCAGAAATGGGTGCCTGGATGTGAGCAAAAAACATCTTTCCAACTGCGTGATTAAAAGGCATAACTACACCCCATAACCTCCTGGCCCTCATCATGATCCAAAGGAGAGATTACATGTACAGAGTTGATGGAAGAGAATGGTGTACTATGAACTAGAATATCTTTTTGTGTATTAAATTTTTCTGAACTTTGTATCTACCAGTTAGCCTATGCCCTGATTAGGAAGCTGTTAAAATCTGGGTTATAAGTTCAGTGTTTATCTGGACTGTTTGCTTTCTCACAGTGATACCTGTGCTCTGTGACATAAGCTGCCCGCCCAGCTTATCCTGGTGAAGGGCTCCACAAATGCAAGCTTTGGCTTCCAGGCTACTTGGTCACAATTATGTCAGTGGCTCACTGTGAACTAGAACTAGTCAGGGCAAGAGATACAAGGGTAATAACAATAGATAAACATCAGCAACTTCCACAACAACCACAAAAGTAAGTTTACATTTGACAAAGTGTCTTAGTCTTTATCCTAGTAAATCCTCACAAGAGCACTTTAAAGCGAGCATTTAAGGTCAGCACTCTTCTCTCATATTTGTTTCCTTAGAACTTACCACTGTCAAACAAACTACATCGAATACTTACTTATCATATTATCTATTTACCCCACTAGAAAGTAAGCTGCATAAGGGCAGGGATTTTGGTGTGCGTGGTCATCGTGGTTTAACCAGGTGCCGAGAGCAATGCCTGCAACAAAGGAGGCACTCGATAAACATTTGTTGTTTAAAATTCTTATCACTATCTATGGAGGTTGAAAAGTAAGACAACCCGTTAGAAACAGAGCCGGCCGTTGATGTCATGAGCAGGGCTCCTTCCGCTGCAGAGAACTGCCTCCTTTCTAGAAAAAGGAGGAAAAAGAAATCAAATAAAGTGGTGTAAAACTGCCTTTTCAGTTACATTTCTAAAAATGGATCCAGATGCATACACGAGAGCCACGAAGACACCTCTTTCTAGGGGCTGTGACAGAAAGAAAAGTCGAGTTCGGTCCGGGCGGGCCAGCACCCCGAGGAAGGTCTTTGGGAAGTGGGGTCTCCGCCCTCCCCCTCTGGCTTTCTGATATTCGGTGTCTGATCTTTGGTTCGTCCCTGGGAGAATATAGAAAATTTTAATTAATTCAATTAAAAAATTGGTGAATGATCTTTAGCCAGTGTAATTTTTAGCCATGAGTTTTAAAACTCTCCATGATATTTTCCTCTAACTTATAAAATCGCTTGAATTATCGGAAAGGCCACAATGGAGAGGCCACAGTGTGAGGAAGGAGGATGGTGAGGCATTGTGGGAGTTCCTGTGAGTGTGAACATTTGTTTTTTGAGGTGGTTTTAATCTTCTCCAAGGATGGTGGTTGTAGAGAGTGCTACATCCTTCCATTTGGCAAACATCAAATGAATCGTGATCTGGAGTTCTTGCTTTCCTGTGATAATTGGTTTTACAATGACTATTTACCCTAACTAAACTACAAGTATTCCATTTTAGTGTATTTTAAAGAAATCTAAGCCCTATGTGTTCATATTGTCTTTTGGAAGAAAAGTAGAATCCAAAAGTTAAAACTGAAAACTATTTTGTTTGGGGAACTTTATAGCTGAAATCATGTTATCCTGACCCAATATTGAGGATTAAAATACATTTTCATAAAAAGGTCCAATCTTTCTTTTGAACTTCATTTTTCCTAATCTTTAAAAATACAGCCTGGGCTTTGCATATGTATTTTCCAGATTTCCCTTCTTCTGACATCAATTATCAGTCTTCGATGTAAAAAGTCTAATAGCAAAAATGTTAGTTTATTTAAAATACACACTTTTAAATAACAAATAGATCACACAAGACACTCACATAGCAACAACTTATTTAATTTGTTTGGACAACAAATAATTTAGCTCCCTCTTGAAATGCATTTAGGAAAATAATAAATAAAATTTGATAATTAAATTTACCCATGCACTTGTTCTAGTATATATATTTGCATATTAATTGAATCCCTGGCAAAAATATGTAATCAAATTGGTGACTTAAATAATATCAACATTTACATTTTTCTCGTAGCTTCTTAGATTGCATTATTCCTAAGAAAAATGGAACCACTTAGCCTTCCTGGCCTGATTAATCATACAGGCATGAAAGCACTACCGAAAGCAAGGCTCAGAAGTCTTTATTTAGATGCTAAGGACGGTGTGTGTTTGATAGTGTGTATAAAAGGGACCGAGAGTAAGCACTTGTCACAGCCTAAGCCAGCAGGGTCTCCTCCTAGCCCTGGGGAAAGCACTCAGCAGCAAAGGGTGTCAAATGCTGAAAGACAGGGGTAAATGGAAGGGCTTCAGAGATTCCTCACGTTCTCTTGTTCCTGCTGCAACTGGCAAGCTTCCAGGCCTCGCCTGCAAAGACCACAGAAAGCAGCAGCTGGCGAGCCACATTAGCAAATAAGGCCTCAGGCCTCCCCATGTTCCAGGCTCTGTTCACCAACTGCTATTCACTCAAACAGCTGGATCAGAGCGCGCCAAGATGTCGTTAGGGTTTTATGTGTACAACTGTTTTGATATGGATTGTCTGCTAGAGGCAGAGATAATGATAGCTTTCAAGGCTTGCGTGTTCGACTGAGAAGGATGCTGATATTTGAAAAAAGAAAACAGACTCTGGAAAGATTGTGAAACACGCAGTTTTAGACACTGAAGTGCAGGCCTTGGGTGGTTCTGGTGCCATTCAAGTGCGCAATTCTAATACCATTTAGTCACTAATACAACTAATGTTGTCCTGAGGATTTTTATTCCCCTTTGGTACTACAGTTACAGCTAAACGTTACTCATTTTTAAAAATAATCCAAGATGAGCAACTTGGGTTTTGTTTTTTTGTTTTTTGTTTTTTTTTTTCATTTTCAAAGAAAACCCAAGGAAAATAAAGGGCAAACACATGCTGAAATATGTATTAGATAGTGCCCCTGGGGTCTCCCACGTGAGGGCTCTCTCCAACCTGGAGTTCTTATCGCTATAAGTGACCGGGCGAGGGGAGAAAGGAACATGGCATTAGCATCAAGCCGTGCATTACAAGGTCATGAGGCAAAGTATGTGACATCTGCTTTGGTTTCCTAACTGATTTTAATTGAGCTTTTATTTCCATTAATTGGAATAAGGTTTTGAAGGAACTCAAATGAAATCTTTTCTTCATCATCATAATCCTCCTCCATTATTTTAATTGACATTTTTAGTTCTCGTAATTATAGAACAATATTAGTCCTCAATAGCAATCTGTAAAATTTAAGGAAACAGTTTTGGTTTTCTAAAAAAAAAAGTAAAATCTAGTATTCATTTTCAATAAATTGTGTTTCCCAATGGAGAGGAACATATTAAGAGCCATTCAAAGCTAAAATGCCAGCGACATGCAGGACTTTTTGCTAAGAAAAAGTAAAATTCACTGAGCTTGAAAAGAACGAAATGAGAAATACACACAATAGAATATACCTTTGAGACATTTGATTCCTGAGAATTTAGCAAATGCAGTTCACAAGAGATCAAGGATTTATAACACTATGTATGTGAAGCCAGCATCATCAATCCTCATTGTGCTTGGCCTACACATCTATTCAGTGTGACTCAAGAAATGTGTGTTTAGTGCCTACGATATGCCAAGATCTGTGCTAGGGCTACGATGGTCAACAAAATAGATTCTATTTCTGCTTTTTTGAGTTTGTAATCGGTTAGGGTATATCCATTAAGATTAGGTTCAGCTGCATATAATAAACTCGTAATGATAATGACTGTAAAAAAGATAAGCATGTACTTCCCTTTTTCATTAAAGATTCCCACAGTAAGCAGATTGTCCAGGGACTGGTGGCTCCATGATAATCAGACACACAAGCACCTCTTTCTCAGGCCTCCAGTGTCCTAAGGGTGATGCCTCTTGGTCCAAGACATTTTCCCAAGCTCCCACCATCAATCTCACATTTTCGCCAGCAGAAAAGAACAAAGGAAGGTGAGCCCTTTCCTTTTGAGAGATTTCTAGAAGTACCACACAACACTTTTACTTGCATTGTATTAGCCAAAACATGGTCACATGGCCACATATAGCTTTTTGGCGAGAAAGCTAAATAGAGGTCTATTCCTCAGAACAAACATATAATGAATGTCAGAGGGTCCAGTTCAAGGTTTCTGCCACAAAGGGAGACAGTCATTATTCAAATTTTCTTTTCATCTTGTGACCAACACTAAACAAAGTTCACAGGAAAAAAGAAAAATCAAACTGGTTACAGTTAGTTTATACTTGTAGCATTTATTTATTCATTTATATTCTGACTCAGCAAATATTTTTGAATGCTTGAAATACCCAACTTAATTAGTTGTGTACTAATCAAGATTACTGTCTAGAAGGTTCATACACATTAGACAGAGAAATTTGAAAGTGGTATCCCATAGAGAAAGTACAAACAAAATGTTTGGGCCGTTCAGAATAAAAGAGTTCTTGAAGCTTTGTAGATGAGCTGACTTTTGAACTTGACTTTAAAATGTATTTAGGGTGTGGATATGTGAATGTGGTAATGGCATCGTGGAGTCGTGAAAAGAACACAAACATATAAAATAAGCATATTTCATTTCCGCTTTAATTTCTGTTAGGAGAGAGATGTGAGATCATTTAACCTCTTCATCCTTGATGAACTTGTGCAAAACAGTCATTCCTACAGGTTGCCTCAAAGGGGAATTATAAGTCTCAGCAGGTAAAAATACTATACGAACCACAAATCACTGAGCAAAGTATGGTTTCTTTTTACTGATTTTTAGAATTTCAGACAGCAAATACTCGGAAAATGAATGTGAACATAACAGCATGGACAGTGACGCACATCCAAGGGGTAGAGAGACATAGGCAAAGAATAGAAATTAATTGAGTTTGCCTGAACAAGAAACTGTGTGTAGAATAGTTATAAGGAATAAGGTTTACTTGGACCATAGAATGGCATGCTGAAGAGATTGGATTCAATTTGGTAGGTGGATATCCTTGGGAAGTTTTTGAGCCCATAGCTCATGAAGATTAATTTTGCGGGACTCTTCCGGGTAGATGAGAAGAGATTCTTTTTAGTTAAGTAGCTATTGCAAGTGAAGAAGTAATAAAGGCCTGATATACGTGAATGAGTGTGGGAATAAAAGGAAAGGCAGATGGAAGAGGTATTTTAAAATAGACTCAGTGAGACTCACAAGAGTTTGATAGAAAAGGACAGAATCAAAAATTACTAGAACATTTTGAGTAGAGGTGATGGGGAGGATGAAGGTGTCATCAACAGAAATTGGGCACATAGTACAAAACAGATTTGAGAAAGAAAACTTTGTTCTTGTTTCTAGCAGGGTGATGGCTAAGTCGTGATGTCTGGCAGGTGGTTGCAGAGTCGAGACCTGGAATTTGGGCCAGAACTGTCCATTTTAATTTCGGATATTCTCCATTAACAAAACCACAGTGAATTTTAGCCAGGTGGAAGAAATATGACCTAGAAATAGGATGTTAGGGAATCATTTGGGGGTGGAGATTGTAGGAAGAAGAGAAGTCAGTAGAGGAGCCGAGAAGAATCAGACGAAACAGCGGATGTCATTAAGCATGATTTAAGTGAATTATTCACAATACGTTAAAAATTTTGGAGATGAGTAGGAAATAATATTTTGTAAGTTGAGGTTTTGTATTTGACGTTAAGACTTGTAATCAATCAATATCTTTCTAGAAGGAAGCCAATAATCAAAACATTCGCTTACCTTCATGAGCTAACTAATTATTATTAATCAGCAATGAGACTCCATCCAGTTCGATTTTCTGCATATTATCCATTAGGCAGTGATTAATACTGAATTGACTCCTCTGAAAGCAAAGTAAAATGGAAATAGTCCTCCTAAGTCAGAGATGCGACCATGGGTGTTAAGATTTGACTATTTCTAAGTGCGTCTGAGAGCTAAGAGAGAAGTATACTCTCTAACGTGTGCTGGCCACCCTCCAGACAAGAAAATTATTCTTTGATTTGGTGTTAAAGCTGCTATCCATGTGGCCTAACACCACTGGTGACATGATATTTTGAACTAATGATGAGTTTGTTGAAAAAGAGGTACTCTGTTGAGTACTTCATTGTCCCTACCCAAACTGATTCTTTAACACTCTTTAGCCATGCTCACCTCCTTCTACTAATAGTACAAAGGTGGGAATACAAATTTTCCTGCTCATAACACTAATTAACATGAGAAAACAATAAAAATGATTAGAAAATGGTAGAAGAGATAGGTGCTATAAAGTGAGATTGCTTTAGACTTTTGAAGACCCTTAGTTGTGGTCATAAATCTGGAAACTGTATGTAAGTCAATTTAAAAATCGTCCTCTGCAGTATCATGTTAAAACCATGATATTTCTGAAAGAGTGAGATTAAAGAGTGAGCACCAAACAGATCAATTACAAACTGCTCAAAAAATGCTTTGTAACTTGGGATTTACATGAAGAAGAAATCAATATATCAAATAACTAAATGCTTTTTGAAAGATAATTTAAAGTATGTTTTTGTTAATAAACATTTTTAATTTATTAGACTATAAATAAGTGACCTCCTATAAACATACATGTTTAAACATGCACCTAAGTGCTGTATTTGGTGCAACTGGGAGAGGAGGCTGCCCTGTATAGGACAGGGCCCATTTGAGCATCCATTACTCTGTGCCCACAATGAGAGAACTGATCTACATGCTAAGAGTCTAAGAAAAAAACACAGTAGGACATTAATAAAATACCCCTTCAACACTTTGGAGAGTAGCCCTGAAAAGATACTTAGTATATACTGCCTCTTCTATGTATTTGCAAAAGTTGGTCCTGATGTTTATGGTACCCTCTGTCAGTAACACAACTTTCAGGATGTCCGTGAAAGCTAGTGTTATTTCACATGGAGGATCAGATTATAGAAGTTATATGAACAGCTAAGAAGGAACAAAAGGTGAGTGGAGGCAATAGATAAAAACAATCAATTTGGGTGGACAACATTTGACGAGGTGTTTTTGATTATCTTTAGTTGTAACTCTGTGGGATACAGAAAATGTGGAATCAGCTGCTTAATATAGTAGGAAGTATCAAAGAATTGAGAGATGTAGATTTTAACTCTGTCTTGAGGAGGTCATTTAACCACTCTGGGCTTTATTCGTTCATTTATTCATTTATATTTATTATATATTTTCTTTACAGACATTCCACAAGGCAGTACTATGGCCTGCCCCTAGAGTTCCCCTTCTATAGACTGTGAAAATGTCACTAAGGGTCTTTGAAGCTCTATCATATGTCATAGAATAGTAATAACTACTTAATTAGAGACTTCATAAAAATGAGAACTATGAGTTACTCTTGAAGGGTTGGAGGAATTTAGTTTAAACTATGGAGAAAAATGTTGATTTTGACCAGGAAAGCAGCAGGTACAAAACCATGGGCCAGCGTAAGCCCAAGCCAAGAAGAGCCAAATTCTAGGATGCCTACAACTGAAGATGAAGACGAAGCAGTGGTAAGAGCTAGAAAGACGTGAAGAGGTGACTCATAAGAGACCCCACGGTGAAGACGGTAAACCTAAAGCACAGGCAGACTCTGCCTCAGTCACGACTTCAGTTTCAGATGGAACTGACGAGGCTAGTAAAGTGACTAGAGAGCTTTGGTAGAAAATAATTTTATTACCAAAAGAAAAAAAAAAAGCCTATGACTAAGTTACTTAATTGACCTTTACAGTATTTCCATGTCATGATAACATTTGCAGACAGGTAATTACTAGGCATTCTGACACCATGTGGGATTTTTTTTTTTTAACAAAACCGAGAAAGATGTTATTAATTTTATTTTTTCAGTTGTAAATGTGACTTTAACCACATATCCCTTCCCTGCCTTTCTTTTTTCTTTTTTTCTCCTTTTTTCTCTTGTTTGATAAACCAAGAACTGCATGAAATCACCAAGCCCCCTCACAGTGAAAAACTGTGCTGCTCCTATAAGTACCGCAAAATAGTCCCCATTATTTTAAGTTTGAAAATGCCAGAGAAACATTAAGTGAAATCCACCATACTCCTTTTGTACAGCAGATTTGACCTCTAGATACGTTAAGAGCTTCATCCTCCAATGCTTTTAATTCTAATCCTTGCAGAGACGAAATTCATTGCTTGAATTACAAGAGTGAGTCTCATTAAGGCTAAGAAGCAGTGACCCAGATAGCATAATGGATTAATATGGTGACCTTGCAACTTTAGAGCTTCACTTTCCAATCTGACGATGCCATCAAATCACTTCAATAGTCAATTAATCAATTTGTTAATACCAGCCTGTAAGTGTTCCGAGTCTGGAAGTTAGTAGATCATTTTGGCCAATACTCACCTGTGTAGATTTAAACTGAGAACCACTCCCAGAACCTCTCTTAAATAATCAGAATAAAAGAAATAGGGTTTTCTGAATTGCCATGAATGCTGTAATCTCTAATAATTATGTAATTCTGACACTCTAGTAAGCATCAATATTTTGAAACTTATACCATAAATATCTATTAATGATAAGTTTATGTTTCATTAGTAAAGATGGACTGTAAATATAATTCATCAGCTCTTGAGTAATGAAATGTGATGTTGATCTAATTCTCAAATTCTATTCTTTTAGTAATAGCACCTTTATATACTGTTAGGATTATTCAACTCTGGAGAGGTGTTGAGGAGGGAGTGGAAATGTATATATATAATTTAGCAGGGCATCATCCTACAGAATTTTTAAAGTCTAAGGACATTTAAAAATTTTTTTCAGAAACATGTTTTAAATATATTATTTTTATTCAATTTTTTTGTAGATGCAAGATATACGGAACCCAGAAGGAACTCAATATAGCTCCCATCCTCAGATGGCAGCCATGAGACCAAGGGGTCAGCCTGCAGATATCAGGCAGCAGCCAGGAATGATGCAGCATGGCCAGTTGACCACCATCAACCAGTCCCAGCTAAGTGCTCAGCTTGGATTGAATATGGGAGGAAGCAGTGTCCCCCACAACTCACCATCTCCACCTGGAAGCAAGTCTGCAACTCCTTCTCCATCCAGTTCGGTACATGAAGATGAAGGCGATGAAACATCTAAGGTAGAACTAGGTTATTTCTAGGACATACAGGAAAATGTTTATTGCCTAAAAATAAGTATCATTTGACACCTTCCTTGACGTGTGGTGAGTGCAAGTTTATATTATCTAAATTAAGAAACATTGGTGGGGGACATACTTTTTTAATGAAGCATGGGGTATAAACTGAACAAATTGAATCACCTGCTTGTCCAATTACATTTTTAAGTCTCTAATAAATCCTTTTAATGCAGATGTATTAAGCATAAAAGTAAGTTGCACCCCCAAAATATAGGGTCTGCATAACCAGTAAGGGAGAATAATTCTTGTAGGACTCGACATCCAAAATCAGGCTGAATTCACCACTCCTTCAAAAATATCACTTTCAATTTAACAGTTTTATTTTAAGAAGGCAACATCCCAAGGATAGCGCTGTGTGTGTGTGTGTGTGTGTGTGTGTGTGTGTGTGTGTGTGTGTGTGTGTGTTAGATGAAACCTTTGAGACCATCTGACCCAACCAGAAGATGAGGAAAGTAAGGGGCAGGGATATTAGATGACTGCCTTTCAGAATAAAAAAACCTGAGTGTTTCATTGCTTACCTTTTGTTAACCCCATGTCTGTCTGTCACATTAAGTTATCTGTATAGGAAGACAGGTCTTAAATATCCTTAGATTGGAAAATTACCTGCAGAAGGTAGTTCTTTAAAGTATCTGTGGCAGCTTTTCTAAATGACTGTTCCAAAACCAAGCACATTTTCACTCAAAAACCCCAAATTATCTCTTTATTGCCTTGCTTATCAGTCAGGTATCTTCCAGATTTGTCCCAGTGAGGACTCTTGTGCCTAGTTACTATAAAAAAAGCCCACATTTATGTGAGTACTTCTAATTCCTCCTCTTTTTAAAAATATTACTAATGAATTGTCACTTGTGACAGTCCTTTGATTCTTTTCACTTTTGTGAGAATTTCGTTTTTGGAAAATTAAACTTGTCAACATGCCACCAAAGGCAACACTATGGGATTCTGATCTAGTGTATATGGTTAACTTTCTAGCAGCTACACTAATTTTTTAAAGATCAAGGTAAATAGTGACTCATAGATTTATTTAGCCTGATGACAAAGACAAGCCTGCTATATTGAATATATTTTATTATGTTTACTATTCTTGATGCTCTGGCATTTGGAGCCTTAATTTTGGAAAGACTACCCCTCTCCAGACCTAGCTAATTCCTAGAGACAGTGAATGACTTCCCTGTAAGCACCTTGGTCAACAACCAACCAATCCAGAGTCCACACGCCCAGCTGTCTCTTTTATCAAACTCTCACGCCAAGCCAATAATTCCCCTGCCCTAAGTCACCCCAAGACCAGGTACCACCTCTGTAGCCTAGAGCCCACTGACATTGTTCGAACTATCCAATCCAAAGCTTACTCAGAATACGTGCCCTGCCTTGCCCATCCATCCCACAAAAACCCCAATAAAGGCTCTGGTCCATGTTCTGCCCTCTTCCTATCTATGCTTCCTAAACAACCCTACATGGCACGCCACGCCTCCTGTTTCTAGATGTCTGTGAGTATAAACTTCTTCTTTTATGCAGACATTTCCATGTGCGCTACCTTAATACAAAGCCCAGGTACATTTTAAAGCAGCTGCACGACTAAACATCATCACCTGTGCTGATCTCGTCCACTCTCACGGTCTCTCCCTGTTGTCAGTGAGCCAGTCTCTCACTGAGCAAGGTAAAAAGGCAGGAGGAGACATTATTGATATTACATAATAAATAAATTACATAAGATAAAAAGGCAGGAGGAGACATTATTGATATTACATAAATAATGTATTGGGCTAGAGAAAGCCTGACCTTTAACTGATCATTTGGGGGACAAAATAATTTTCTTAAGAAAATAGGTATTATTCAAATGGTATCCAATAGCCAGTGAGCACCTGGATCCAAACGTGAACATCAAGAACTTTGTGTGGCCATGATTTAGATATTGGATTAGATATGGATAATTCAAGATAATTTCCTAAACATAGATGATATATACTATATTACAAGGAGAAAATTATATTCTACTCATGGTAAAGAATATTTGTGCATCTGGATTATATCTTTATAAGTATTCCTTGCTAGAATTTTGAGACGTTTAATGCGAAATTAGTAGCATCTTCTGACAGTAAAGTTTATGCAAGATTATTCTTACTTACAATAGCATTTTCACACTCTTCAACTTATATAAGTAGAAGACTGAATAGAAACCAGAAATTCATAGAATTAGCATTCACAGATTCTGCCATTTCCTGTTAACCCACAAGGTCCATATCTTATAATTTTGCTGAGGCATGAATTGTATGCTATGAGCTTCCAGACTGGCGTGAAATTTTGCCATTGAGTAACCTATCCAACCATTCCACATGCACATGGAAGAATAATTTATAGCTCACTATTAATGATTGTATAAGCGGTGTATAATAGAACTTATATTCTATAGTGGTATATTCCTGATTAGCTGTTTGTGAAGGCTTAGGGATGGATTTCTCAAGAATGCCCTCATCAAAATGACTCTTTGTCTCTACAAATATTCTAGTTTATGTTTAGTAGAACTGTATTTTCCATCTTAAGTAAATCTATCCTCCCATTCTACCTCTACACACTGTTCAACCCTCTTAATTGGAGATCCTCCTACCCATTTGTTCAAGTTATATTTATTAAATCACTAAAAAAATCCTGTGATAAAAATGCTCGAGTATTCTTCGTTACAGTTAAAGATTAAACTGAGGTGTTTTGTTTTTATTTTTTTAATATATGTGAGCAGGATTTATAGCAACCTCTCCAGTTAAGTGTGAAATAGCATTAAGTCAAAAGGATCATTTAAATCATTTCTAACAAGAGAATTAAAAAAGAATATTTAGTCTCGCACCAGAAAAAGCCTTTAAAGCTTCCCTCTTAACACTCTGTGCTCCCTTAATAATTACATATTAATTCCAGTAAATCTAGTTGAACAATTAAATGAAATAAGTTCGTGTTAACAGAGATATACTGTAAATACATCAATAAAGTAAATTATCACCTTATAAACACTACCCATGGTTCTGATTGCTATGGAGCTGTGTTGACAGCCTAAAGTCATAAACTAGACATACAATAAAACATCAAAGAAATATAAACGTGAGTAGCTTGTTGTTCTAAGCCTATAATCCAGTACTTGTAATACAACACACACTTTAAGACACTTAAAGTATCTGGCATTACGACTATATTTTTAGCACAGTTTTCCCTTTAAGGGAATTATGGGCTAAGAATCACAATTTATATATTTCCATTCTTTTACTTTCAACCCTTCTGCTTAAAGTAGCCTTAAGTTTTATATATGTCTCTTGTAAATTGCACTTGGTTAGATAATCTTTTACTTTTAAATGAAACTGACTTCATTTACATTAACTTAAGTACTAAAATATTTGAGTTTATTTCGCCATTTAAGTATATTGTGTTCTATTTTTCCCACATGTTCTATGTTTCTTTTTCTCTTTCTTAACCTCTTTAAGATGGTTTTATTTTTCTCATTCCATAATTTCCCATTTTAAGGTTGGAAATTGTATACTCTTTCTGTCTATTTAGTAGCTACCCCTGGCACACAAACACATAAAAGTCTAACACTGTTCAGTATCTTTACTCTTCTAACATTAACTTTGACTCCAAACACTCTCCTTCCAATTTATACTAGGACAGTTATTGCTGTTGTTTATTTTAATGATAATTTAATTTCTGTCACTGAATAAACAAACTTCAAGAAACATTGTTTTTATTATTTTAGTGTATTTTTTCCTTTAGATTTATTCCCATTATTTTCCCTATGCCTTTAAATTTTTCTTTCGTGAGGATCTATTGGGACCATAATTACCTTGAAAAGTACTTTCACTAAGTATAGAATTTTAGATTGACAGTGATTCTCTTCAATTATTATGAAGGTATTATATTACTTCATTGAATCCTGATTTTGATTATCGCTTTTGAGAATTCTATTACATCACTGTCTTTCCTTTGAAAGTAATCTTCCCTTACTCTAACCAATTTTAAGATCTTCTCTTGCCTTTGGTGTCCTTCGGGTTCACCATGATGTCTGTGGGTTTCTTTAAATTTATCCTGAAATTAAATATTTCTGTTTTTCATCAGTTCTGGGAAATTTTCAGCCATTATTGTTTTTCAGATATTTCCTCTACCCTATTCTTGTTCCCTTCTTATGCTGTAATTCTGATAAGATATGCTATGCTTTTCCCTGTCCTTCATGATTCTTTTATATTATCCATTTTCTTGCCCCTCTGTATTACATTCTGATTAATTTATTTATATCAATTTCATAGTTCATAATTCTCTTTTCAGCAATATTAGGTCTGAAACTAAAGCTGATCTATTGAGGCTTTAATTACAGTTATTTTATATTTCTAGTTTTATCTGTTTCTCAGATTTGTTTGGACTTTTCTTTAGTTGTTTGCTCTTGATCCATATACTTAACCTCTTTTGTTCCTTTAAGCATTTGCTACTTTCAATACGTGAAGTTGTTTGGGGTCTGATTCTAGTGTCTGTAGTTGCTGGGGTTTTTGGTCTTAATACCTTGTTTCATTTTGCTTTTTTGCTTTTGGAATAAGAGCTGATGTTGATGAGAACTTTAGGAGACTTCTGCTAGATAGACCTGGTTTGAAAGTGGATTCCTCTAAAGATGATTTGTGTTTGCTTCTACCAAGTATCTTGGACCCTTACAATCTAGAGCAACTCTTGCCTTACACTTTTTAAAAATTATCCAAGTAGCATGAATTCAGGGTTAAATCCTTAAAAATGCTGTTTGTGAATTATCACAAAAGACATTTCCCCCCTCTCCATTTAGTATTATCCTTTCAGGTCTTAAGAAGACACATGTAAGAGAAATCATTTTATTTCTCTTTTGTTCTGAGAGTCTAATTCTTTTCCATTCTGACTTTAACAGAAGCTCTCTTTTTCATACCCCACTTTCAGCCAGCAATGAGTTTTATCTTCTATCTACTATGCCTTTGACTCAATTTCACCAAATTCAACAACTATCTTCAAGATAAAATCTGTCTTCAGTACTTTGCTTACTTATCTGGGTTCCTGCTTTCACTTAAAAAGTTTGTTTTTAAGAGTTTCTTACTAATTAGCTAGTTTCTCAATGCATGTGCTTTGCCATTCTGGAGTGAACGAGAAGTGTTGCTGTTGTTGTTGTTTTCCTTAAAACAAATAGGACAAGTCACTAGACTTTTCTTTTTTTAAAAAACTACTTTTTGTTTACCACTGTTCTGAAGGCAAGAAGATTCCTGAAACCAAATAAAAATGATAAGCAGACAGGTTTTTATAAACATTAAGTGAAATCAAGCAGTGTTAGCACCAAATGTCAAGTCAAATTATCTAGCAATAAGACACAAAACTTAAGATTGAGGCTTCGAAGTCTGGTGTTTTGCACATTGAACCGTGTTTATTATACAATTGTTCAACACTCCTCATGCTATAATATGTATGATATTTTTAAAGAAGCCTTTATTTCCCAGCAATAGAAAAAATATATATTCTTCATTTATCAAATTTAAAGTATCCCATTGGTTAAGCCTGAACATAACAAAGTAGTTCTGGGGAAAATAATAAAATTCAGTCAAACAGCTAGTTAGTACTCAATTTCAGATAATTGTTCCTAAAATTCATTTAAGTAACTAAATTATACTAGGACAGTATTTTCAAGGTGTGTATGTTGTTAGGTGATTTATACCCTAGGTAAATGAGCATATTTGATTAATTCATGGAATAAAAATAAAGTGAGGCTAAACATAGACACCTGGCATTTTATTCAGTGGAACCGTGTCTCAACAGCTGGTGCATTCTTTTAAGGCAGGAAAAACCCTCTATCCAAAACAGCAAGAAGTAAACCTAATGGCACAGACAGGCAAAGTTAGAAAAGGCCAAATGAATCCAACAAAATTCATAAATATAACAAATAGATGTATATAATTACAATTGACTCTTCCTCACTTTAAAGTGATTTTTCCAGACAGTAGCCCAATTTTTTCATCCTACATAAGGCTTCCGAATGTCTTAGCCTAACTTGTCCTAAAACAATACTCAGCTATGTTTGACAGAATCAAGGATTTTTAAAAATGGATTTGCTTTACAAACTATGATACAGATACAATGCCTCATACTTATGAATCATTTCAAAAGTATAGCATTTTATATATTTTTTTCTGTAGTTGATGTTTTGAGTCATTGAATGTACCATTATTATTAATGATAATAATAAGCCTGATTGTAAAATGAAAGAAGTAGTACAGCCTTGCTGATTTCACAGTAACTAGATGACTTACTTTCCAAGTTTATTTGAAATTATTCTCATAAGCGGCTTTTAGGTGGCATTGTTTAGAAAGAAAAGAGAATGAATTTAAGTAGCAAAATTTTTCACTTACAGAAACAATACCATCACAAAAAGTGCTGTGATATGCCCTGTTTTCATGGCGAAGATTTTATAATATTTACTTTATATGATAAGAGTTATAAGTAGAGTTCTGTGTTGTTTGTTCAGCCTATTATGCAGATGGTGCTTGATTAAAATCTATTTTAAACTACAGCGATTACTGCAAGATAGTGTGCATTAAACAGCTCTCCCAGCTCCATTACAGGCTGTGGGACCGCGGCAGTTTATTTTAAATATGCTTATAGACATTTCTAACTTCTCCAGGGACATTTCAACATCAGTGATTCTCTTTCCTTGAGAGTCTTAACTCCTGTGCTCTGTATTCTTAACAGGCATTATCTAAGCCATACCATTAACACATGCTTTTTTAAAGTGAAAAATTATTGTTTTCTTGTGATAAATAAGTAAATACATCACTGTAATTAAGCAGTAAGACATGAGAGGAGGTGGATTACAAAAAACCTAAGGATACCTGTAGGGGTTTTAGAAATAAATGTATGTTTCCAAGTAAGTTACATTAAACACACGCTTCTGTGTGAAGCTTACCTGAGAGTATATTTTTTATGTATTTATATATGTATTTATTTAATCATTAATGCTTTAATTGGATAGGATAGGAAATAAGTCTATGGGTGATCAGGATTATAATTTGGGCTTCAATGCAGCCATGTTCTTAGTTGGTGTAATTTTCATACAACTTTTATATGTGTCTTAAATGTCCTGTGTCTTGTAATTCTAAGCCTCAGCCCCACACTGTAGGATAAAGGAGTGGGAATGTGTGATGATCCACTGCACTTATGATACCAGAGTGATGCTGTGAGGATGGCAAGCTTCACAGGAGCTTGTCCTTACTTTCCATGTGCTTGTCATTGTGAGATTTATATTTTTGCATTACATGGTTTCATCTTTATTCTAAAGATGATGATGTTGGAATTAAATTTAACTCTCCAGTCTTAGAACCCTAGTAACTTTAAAAATAGTGTACTCTAGAACAATGCCCAATACACAGTGCCATACTATCCAGTACAGTAGCCACTAGTCATGGATGCCTGTGTACATTTAATTCTAACTAATTAAAATTAAATAAAAATTTAATTCCTCAGCAGCAGTAACCAAATGTGCCCTATAACCACATGTGGCTAGTGGCTATGCTTTCAAACAGTGCAGAGAACATTTCCATCTTTTCAGAGAATTCTGTGAGACAGTGCTGCTCTAGACTTTAGAAGTCGGGGCCTCTTAGACAATTAGGACATGAAATTATAAACTTTCATTCATCTAAGTAAGAACTCAGGATCCAGACAATACTTAAAATTAAAGTCCAGAGACATATTACAAATCCATTTGGCTAATTTTTCCATCATAATCATATTCATCATCACTATGTTCATTCCAAATATTTAGTGGTCAAAAAAAAAAAAAAACAGATTTTTGTTACACAATTCATTACTGGCATGTAATGTGAATCTCAATTACAGCAACATTTTTTTCTTCAGGGAAGGCTTACATATAAACAATGACCGTGTATTTTTCAAATATGTGATGGAACTACCTCCAGAAAGTAGGCCTTACAAAGTCTCAGTTTATTATACAAAACCTGAAATAGCAGCTTACTCCTGTACCCTCCTAAAGACAAGAAAAAATGCAAAATAAAAATTAGACCCCCACAGATTAGGAGGTGATGCCCAGTGGTCCCGCGGCAGGCAGCTTTACCCATGGCTTGGCACCATCCAGGCACATGGGTACGGCAGACGCCAAAGCACAACAGGGAGTGATCATTCCCTTACAGTGCATCCTAAAATGAAAGCGAAGGTACTGTACAAACCCAGCAAGGTTTTATACAGGGAACATTGAGCCACATAATAAACGAGTCCCTTCAAAGCGTTTTCTTTTTTTAAATAAGAATCTTTCATACATAGTTTTTATGTTCTCCTCTTATATCAGCCTTTCATAAAAGGGCATTGTCTTAAATCATAGTTCATTTCTATGAGGGCAATTCTATAAGTGGTCAGAATATTATGATCCAAAAATATAGTTTTAGTGATCTGGTTTAATTACAGATGGAAAGGCGGTGAATCTTGGGAAATTAATATTTTATGTGTACTCTTTAGATTGGTCTTCTCAGTTGCTAGTTTTCTTGCATGGCAGATCATTAAAACTGAGGTTCACATGAGTACTTAAAAGGAAGGCATATCAATACGCTCTCACTTTCAGGCACGGCAAAGGCAAAGCTGATGTAATGTTATGAGACTGGCTGGTAGTCTGGTCGTAATGGGGGATGACGCCCCAGCTCCACAGCTCAGTGTCTCTCAGGTGCTCAACCAGAGATACAGTTGAAGCTCCAGGGTTATGCTCCAAAACGCGTAAATGGTATCTCCTGAGCCTTGGAAATGTGGAGGCAGAAGTCATAAACTGCTGCTTCCACTAAATGAAACCCTGAGATTGAAAAAGACTGCATCTGGCTAACCCTACAGGACAAATCAGGAACATAGGGAAAGCCTCTAGACAATGAACTGAATTGCTTGGTTGCATGGAATTATTTAGAGTTTCCTACGTGATTGCTATACATTGCCTCTAAATGATAATTTGTGGTTTTCATGCACTTGATACTAAGAGCTTCTAACTGGCAGTAACAGGTTCTCCTGCCGCCTTGGGTCATCCCTAGAAAGTAGGGCCATGTTGTCCATCGAACACAAAAGGATAACTGTCCTCCTTTCTGTTACAGCCAGGCATCATACATCCAGTGGATCTAAAACTTGCACCCTACTGTCCAAATACCAATTTAAAAAGAAAAGAACCATGAAGGTCCACAGTTCAAACACAATTCTGGACAATGGAGGAGGGAAACTAAATAATTTGTGGAAATCTTTTAATAAGAATATTTACATTGCATCATAGGAAATTTATTTTTATGAATGATATTTGATTATTTTCCAAAAGATTCATATAATCTGCAATCATGGAGATTTCAATGTGTCAGATCATCAATTTTTTAAGTATAATTTAAAATGAGTCTAGCTAAGTGTACCCTATGGAGAAGCATTCATTTCCTTACACTTCGGTCTCTGTTTCTAAATATTCCCAATTCTTGGTGAAATGCGACCTCATAACATGATCACTCTGTTTTTAATTTTCCTCATTGTGGACTTTCTTGACTCTTTATTTTTTTTCTTAGTAAACATTTTATTGCTATGACTATAGGAATGGTCATGTTTACAAAATTTGGAAATTACAAAAAATATAAAGAAGGAAATCCTAAAAACAGGTTTATAACCCAGAGAAATTACTATTAACAAGTCAAACACTTTTTAAAAATCCATCCATATTTTCTGTCTTCCCACATATTCTCTTATTGTCCTAAAGTACTCAGGTAAATTAGTTAGCCTTGAGTTCCTGAACAGAAACCATTTGTGTTTGGATTCATTCATTCTTTGAACTGTATTATTATTTTGTTATTATTTTTATTATTATTATTATTATAACAAATGTTAAGCACTTACTATGTGTCAGGAACCATGATTAACTCCTAGTCAGCAAAACTAGAAGTGGACCTCTCCTCATGATGCTTACACTGTGGAACTGAAGAAGATTTAATTACATACATTATTGTATGAGTACAAGTTTAACATGTGCTATGAGGGGAAATGGAATCCTTAGAAGGGAAGGCACTCACAGTGAAAAATCAAGTCAGGGGAAATCTAAAAAGTCCGTTAGATTTATGTGGCCCTTGGTGACCTTACTGAGAGCATAGTGATGGGAAAGCACACTGAAGTGAATTGCAGAAGCTGCGTACAGCCAGCATGACAACCGCCTGGTAGAATTTGGTTGTAAAGTGAAGAAAGATATGGCTATAAGTAGCCTTAGGGCAAAGGGAAAGTTAGCTTGTTTGTTCTATCTCTTAAGTATTTAAATGCCAGTTGGAGAAATAGACTAAGGCCAGTGTCCCAGACTCCTAGTCATTCTGATTTAATCAGTATAGAGTAAAAACAGTTTGGACACCTGGGTATTATTTAAAAGTTTCCTAGATGATTCTAATGTGCAGCCATATTTGAGAATCACTCTTATAGATCATATTTGCCTACATGTTTAGTGAAGAGCTATTATACAGGTTTGCCCAGTATCAACTCAGGTCAGGGCCTGCTAGCCCTCTGACAGGCTCACCTCTCAGATCCATCCTGGGGAAGTTATCTTCTAGCGTTAATTTATGTTAGCTTGTCAGTTCAGTTCAGAGCACCCTGTCTCCATGGGGTTGTTTGATCTGCTTCGATAGACAACTTTAAAATGATAATCTCTTAAATAGCTTTCTTACAAAAGACAATTCACTTAGCCATTTTCCTGTCTTTTTGGTTCTTAGGCATATCTTTTAAACTGTGACCATATGGCATCACAAATCAGTATTAAGGTCATTTCTTTCCATTCATTCAGTGAATTTTTTTGAAGCTTCTACCATGTTATAATTAACATTTGAATAGTATTTGAAAGTTTTAAAGAACATCACAAAATGGCACTGCGACTGGTTTGCAGTAGAAGAAATGAGGCCAATGAGAAAATAGAATCTATTTTTCAATTGAGTATAAAATTGTTTTAGAAATATCTAGATTTTAGAATATAGTTTCCAGAGATTTACTCTCCAATATGGTAGCCACGAGCCACATGTAGCTATTTAAATTTAAAGCAATTAAAATTAAATAAAATGTAAAATATCATTTCTTATTCATGTTAGCTGCATTTTACATGCTCATTAGTTACCTGTGGCAGTGGCCACTACTATACCTAATTGTGCAGACTGTAGAACTTCCCCCTCATTGCAGAAAGTTCTGTTGGACAGCACTGATTCAGGGTCCAAATTATGTCATTCTCTAAACCATGAGCATTGCTAAGTTTTCCCAGAAGCATCATATAGGCCTAAGTGCAACATCAAAAGCCACTCAACTTTATTTATTGGACATGTTACCCACCATGGTTCATAATTAGAAAGAAAAGGATAAACTTCCCAGAAGAAAACAACTAAGATTATTCATATACTAAAGTTACTGCCAGAGGAATTTGCAGCTGTCACAGTTATAATGCTGCTTGTCATTCAGCTTCCTGAAAGAGAGAAAGGAAAAGCAAAGAGAGTGAAGGGGTAATATTTAATAGTATAACAATATTATAAAAAGAATCAATCATATTATTTTAAAGCTGTGTAAATTAGGCAGAAGAGGGATGAATACGAGAAATATATGAAATATGAAGTTTCATCTGAGAAATAGCAACAACGACAAAACCCAATGTCTCTTTGAAATGTCTATGTGTGTTTGTGTGATCTGTATGAATATCTGTGTAAGTCTCAAAAGAGAACAACAACATGATTTGTCCCCAAATTTTCTAAGTTCCTCTGTAATTCTGATTTTACTTTTATTTCAGGTCAATGGCGGAGAGAAGCGACCTGCCTCTGACATGGGGAAAAAACCAAAAACCCCCAAAAAGAAGAAGAAGAAGGACCCCAATGAGCCCCAGAAGCCTGTGTCTGCCTATGCGCTGTTCTTTCGTGATACTCAGGCCGCCATCAAGGGCCAAAATCCAAATGCTACCTTTGGTGAAGTTTCCAAAATTGTGGCTTCAATGTGGGATGGTTTAGGAGAAGAGCAAAAACAGGTAAGAAAGATGTAAAATAAAGTGGGAATCAGCATGATTTGAAAAAGTGTATCCGCTCTAAAGAAATGGCTTGTGAGGACTGGGTGAATTCAGATACTAGAACTAACGCTAAGAATGTTGCCTATCAGAACCAGACTTCAGGAGACTTTCACAGAATTTTATACTCTTTTATTACTCCTCTATAAATAGCAATGTTAGTTCCTTTGTTTTAAAGTTTATATAGTGTAGTTACTTTTGGAAGGACTTTTACATACCCCAGCCAGGATTACATCATTCCTTAATGCTGCCAATGTGATCATAAAGACTAAAAAAATACTAAAAGCATTTTGAAAACTGTCCACACCTCTGTTTAGCACTTACTATTTACCCTTTTGTCATCAAAACCCCTTTGCTCTTTTTTAAATGAACCTCAAATTTAAGGGCTATCAGTGTGTGTTATTCAATCCCACATATGCCGTATTTCTCTGCTGTGTTAAATAGGACCAGATGCCTATTTATTTCCTTCTCTCAAGGATTGTCGTGATGGGACTGAGGTCCATGCTTAGGGAGGGCTACATGAGACACTTTACATCTCGGCCCAAAGCATCTTGGAAATCATGGAGCGAGAACAAGAGTTTAGCACATAGATATAGCCCACCTCAACAAAGAAGCAACACCGATCTCATATTTCTAAACCAGGGACTAGATAGCCACTGTCACCTTCTAAAATTTCTTTGTCACAGAGAAGAAATTATATTAGCGTTATCATTAAAGTATAATCATTGAAACAATTAGCTATAGGCAGCTTTAGCTGTTGCAGAATACTGAATTGCATTAATGATGTATTACTTTCATATTTGATTCTTGAGACTTTTACCTCTCCTTATCAGGTCCAGAGAAGTATGTGAGAAACAGAAAATCTCAAACCTATATGCATCCAGAAGTACCTATATATTGTAGATATAGATAAACATCTATAACATATATAGTGTTTTATACTTTTAAGACCATTTTTATATGATCTAGCTCATTTGTTCTACTCAATACTTATAGATACTTCTGTCCAACTTTTGCAGATTATGAAATGGGCCAGATAGTTAAATTCATTCACTTATTCATTCAACAAATATTTGCTGAGCCTTTACTGTGTGTCCCAGGCACTGTTCTAGACACTGGAGATATGGCAGAAAACAAGACAGTCTCAATTCCCTTCAATGATATGTCTTAAGATTACCTGGCTGGTGCATAGAATTACTATGACTAGAACTTTTCACTCAACTTACAGTTCTTTTCTAACAAATTCTACAAAATCAATTATAGTTGTAATGGTAAAACCAGTTGCTAAAGAAACGTAGAACCTGCCCCCTCCTAATTCTCCCCAACCCCCCCCCAATTCTCCCCAACCCCCCTTTTTCTGTAAGCCAAAGCTGTCTTTAGCAATCAGAAATCTCTACATGTTTTCTTATACCCTTTTCAAGATTGCCAGCCTCAGGAAATGGCTTCATAGGAAAGCATAGGCCTATCACATGGAGCACCATGTCACAAGAGTCGTCTTCAAGGATGGAAAATACATCCCCGAAGCCTTCTCTGCCCACCTGATTAAAATTCCCATCTCACTATTAAGAGAGGATTTGACATTGTGTTTTATGACTCTATTGAAAATGCTGTAATTGTTTCAGGATTTTAGAACTGGTTTTGATCCTAACTCGGACCCATTTGCTCTCACAGTCCCAATGCTGAGGTGTGGTTCCCAAGTGGTGCTGGCCATTCACAGTGCAATTGTACAGTAACTTCATCCCTCCGCCCATAGAACATTGCTGATTGCGAAACTCAGCGCACGTCCACCAGGAATCCCAACCCCACCTCGTTCTCTGGATTCTGTCACCACTATGCCTCCCTGCTCGGCCCATGATGCCTCTCTCTCTGCTTGGATAACCCCTGTGTGTATTCTTAGCACTAGGCTTCAATGCTATCAACTCTTTTACTTTGTGTGATAACATGTCCCAGAGGAGACATCCAGAAAGTGACTGCCCTCCTTAGGGACTCTGTGCAGCAACTCCTGCTCATCAGAGGACACACACAGCTCCCTTCTGAAGACTCAGCCTCCTCCCCTGCCCCAGACTCAGCAGCTGAGCTGGGAGTGTTGTTCCATAGCTCATTTGAGCTCCCTTAACTTCTACTTTGTCAAAAGTTTTATTTCAAGAAACATCAGTTGCCTATACTACCAGCCATCTGACTCCTTTTTATCTATTTTCCTGACCTTAAGTAACTTTTCCAAATTATTTCCCACATTCACCAGAGGAACTCATGTGGTTTTAAGACTAGTGGTTTTAAAAGGCGGAGGTCTACAAAGGTTTTCCGTAGCCCACAAATGGTCCTTTACATTATCAATATGAAAAGTCAGTACTTGTACCCACGTTTCTGGTGGAAAAGAATAAAGTGCTTATGATGAAAGTGAGGTGATTTCTCAAGGCAGCAAATATAAACCTGTAGGTTTTACTCACTAATTCTATTATAATAAGGTCTTTTATTTTTATTACAGCAAGAGGGGAATATTAAGATAATATTCCACTTTCTTTTTATCTGGCCATATAAGGTATTGACAGATCCAGAGAATATGACATTTATTGTTTTCAACTTTCACGTTAAAAAGGGAAATTACTCCCATTTTCCCATTCTGCCTTTCAAAATTGGGCTAAGCCTTTCTAAGGGAGGCACAGTCATGATTATGATGTGATGTTTAAGGTTTTTAATTTATATATATGCAATAACAAAATGTTTTCCTTCTTCTCTTCTGAATTTTATTTCCAATGAGTCTATCTTTGTGTTGTCTCTTAATGAAAATAGTTGTGGGGGGCGGGGGGCGGGGGTCCAGAGCATTTGTTTTATAAATAAAGGATGAAATTATATAGTAGTTGACTCCATAACTCATTGGGTATTATAAAGCAACTTCATAATCAATTCCAGTTGTTAAAAAGACATATGATGTATGATACCCATAGGATGCAGGCCCATCTCAGGGACAAGCAGAGAGGGGGTCTAATGAATGAAATCAGATGGCATGCTTACAAAAGGGAGCATCTTGCATCAGATGGGCCACTGCTTTGCTGCTATATGGCAGCCCTTCTCTTAGAATTTGCAAGAATTGCCAGCAAAGAGAACATGCTCGCCTAGAATGCACATTTGGGCATCAAGAGAATTTCAGCAAAATATCCAAAAGTGTTATTATGGTGTATCACCACCTGTTCTTTCCCTTTATGTTGACTCATTGTGCCAACATAATGTAATATCTCTGTTTCAAACTTAAATTAATTGTATTTTACTCTCATTTAATATTCAAATTGGGGAGTACACATACTGCTATGTATTTTTAAAGGAATGTTGCGAGAGTAGATTAGCGGCGGACCATTAAACTTCAAAATTTAGGACAAATGTGCATGTTACAGAACGTGATGCTAGTGGCATTGTGCAGACAGCTGGTTTGAGTAGAAGGCTAGGATTTCATGCATCAAATTGTTCAAAAATCCTGTTGTCATAATAGCCCACAATTATGAACAGCTTCAAAATAAACACAAACTGGGAAAAAATGGACAAAATTATTGATGACTTATTAGGGGCTCAGAAAATTACAATATTTAAGGAAAAACAGCTATTAGTGAGATTACAATTGCATGTTTTCTTACCAGCCAGAGGGAACATGACTAATAGAGCTGCTGTGTGTTTATATCACATGCTTCCTCATTGTGGAGGATAGGCGGGAATAAGAAGCCACTGCAGAGGGCAGATCTTTATTTTCAGAATCTATGGTGAGTGAGAAACTATATGTACTTTGGTTTCTGTGAAGAATCTCTCTAAGAAGAAAAATCTAAAGGAAGCTGAAAGAAGCGATAAAAATCCTCCAGGAACACAAAATCTCCCTTATGAATCATTCCTACCAAAGCCACTGAACAAACTTCACATATCAGAGATCTCTCCATTTTAATACTTTGGAAGATGGTGCTGAATCCGGAATGGGAGCAGAATTGTGTTTGGGATCCCAACCGGAGGTTTTAAATGCTAATGATTCGTAAGACAATGGAGAGCCCATTTCAGAAGCATACTAAGTTGTTTAAAAGGCACCAGATGGAGAGGGGGAAATAAAGCATAAGTATTGCTGGGATGTTGGTCTTTTCTACTTATCTTTCACCGACTGGAACCTACAGAGGGAGGAAAACAATAACGCGACAATATCACACCCTTTATATCAGCACTCCTGAGTGTCAGCAATCCTCGGCATCTTTTTTTATGAGGTTCCAGCTAAATTTTCTGTCTACCCCCGTTATTTCTGAATTCTCTGATTCTGGTCATCGAAGTCCAGTATCTAGGTCCACGGTGACAATAGAGAACAAATGAAATTCTACTAAATTAAAGAGTCTGCCCAGCTTTCAAGCAGAAAGGATTGGTCCAAAGAGCTATAAAGGGTTCTGGGGTCCTTTTTAGCTATGGAAAGTCAGCTCTTAAGTGGAAAAGGAAAGTCACCTTAAATCAGAACCAGATGTAAATTACTAAATGAACCTTAAGTTCCTAATTGGAGACACAGTCGGGCTGTAATACATTTAGCAAATTACAAACAAAATGTTCTTGTTTACATTACATTAAATGGCTTTAAAGCTCCAGCCAAAGAACTAAATAAATATGCTGTTAGGCTAAAAATGGAGTGGAAGGCCCGGTCAGGGTTTGGTACAGTCGAACCGCAGCCCACGGAGCCCAGGGAGTGTATTTTTGTAACTGCTAGCTGGCCACGTCGTCGATGGAGGAGGAGAGTAGATTTACCTCGAGATCCAGAGCCTAATGAGCAGATATCACTTGCAGGGAAATGTTTGAATACTATAACATATGCCTTCTTTCAGGATGCATAATTCATATTCAAGGATATTAGCCATAGCAGTTCACTCAATAGCAACACCTCATTATTTTATCCCTCAGTATTTATTCCTATGTTTGACGCCTCACGAAATTACTGTTAATGTGTTTATATAAGGAGAGATCTGACACAAGTGGGAAGAATGTAATTTCCTACTCATTCTTTCCCGCTGCTGTGTCCTCTTCCCCTGGTAGAAGTGGCAAGTGTAAATAGTTAATTTGCTTCAATTATGAGCCTGTCCTGCTAAATTAGAAGCAGCAGGGATATGAAGAGCCAGAATTATACTTACGAGGCAGCTGACAAACCCTCTGAGCCCACAGAATCAAATCATTTACTCCTCATTGGTGCTCACACACCCACTACTGAGATGGTACTGGGTTTTTCTTTCCTCCCCCTTATCTTATGATAAAATTTGGGTTTTACGTCAATAGTACTTAAGGTTAACTAAAATCCCGTTGCACTATAACATTCACACATGTGTTCATCTTGTTCATTTCCTTATAAACATCATACGTTTTCCAAATTTGTTAAAATTAGACATAAAGGATGTGGGAAACATCCTTTATTGTCCATTTCATAAACTGTAGAATGAAAGAAAATTTTACATTCATAAAAAGCTGAGCAATTAAAATTATTACGTGAAATGGTGAGCATATTTGACTTCTTAAATTCAGGTAGAATGCTTTGTACATAAATGGGATTATCGCATGCCGGCATAAACATACGTAGTACTCATGTAGAAATAACCTATGCTCATAGACAGCAGGAACAGACATTTCTCTTGAAAGTTTCCATGATATTGGTAGGGAGAGAATTTGAATAAAAAATTCATTCACATCGGTTGTGCTTTAGGTATCGTCGGCAAAGATGTGTGAGGTTGGTGGGTTGCATATCAATGTATCAAATTATCTATTTCCAGTGATGTTTATTTTAAAACAGAAGATTCAATTTAGTACTTTTTCATGAGCATTCGTGCTTAGACTGACTCACAGAAGGAAAACCCTGAAACTAGGGACTATCCCCTCAATTATGAATATTTCATGAGCACCTACTACATACCATGCACTGCCTTGTAAGCTGGGGCTTCAGCTGTGGACAAAAGAGAGCAGACCCCTGCAGTTGTGAGTCTTGGAAAGGCATCTAGGGTGTTCTCATGAAGCTAGGAGGATCATTGAGTAAATGATCATGGAACCTTCATACCAGATCAATTTGATTCACACCATGGTTCTGCCATCTTGCTGTAAGATACTGGGTAAAGTAATTACCCCTTTTGGTCTGCATTTTCTTCTCTGGAAAATAATTACTCATTTTACTCTGTGTTTTCTGATCTGTAAAATGGTGGTAATAAATGCCATTGCAACATTCCTGTTGAGAAAATTACACAATATACATAAAGTGCTTAACATAAAAAATGCACTTAATAGAGGCATACTTTTAATGCTCTTTTTGATTTTATAGCTTCAGTGCCTCACACCACAGCAGGCACATATCAGACATTCAATATATTGTTAAATGTAATTGAATGACATCAAACTTGCCCGTCATCCTCATTTAATAAATGAACAGATATATTTTGTATCCATTTTTTCAGAAAAGGAGCTTGTTTCTGATACCTACCATTCCAGAAATAGGTTACAACTGTTAATGTGTAGACCTTTTAGACGGATTCAGATGGTCCCCAAAAATAATCAATAGCAAGATTTTTCACACATTGTATAATATTTTCAATCCTCTGAATACTACTTTTTAAAGTTCTTTGAGTTCTGGATTCAAGAAAATGCTGAGCAAGTTACACAAGATGAAGTTTAACTGTGTTTAAAGACTAAGTTCTATATAAAATACTGATGTACTTCCTTTCACTGTTCTAAATAATAACAGCATTAAAAGAAGCTGCAAACATTAATTTCTAAAGGATATGGCAGGGAATTGTGGTTAAATTGTCATTTCTTATACATAACTATTTCTAAGTATTTTCTATAAATATGAATTTGTAATGAGAAAAGAAAACTACATTTGAAGTCAACCCCTCCTCCCAAAAAAAAATGTCTTTAGCTTTTTTTTTATAGTGTTTGAATAGAATCCAGAATTGTAAGAATTATATTTTTTTCTTATTATTACTGTAAGGGCTTGGTTGGAATAAACTATAACTGGAGATTAACTAAGGGCCTAAGCAGAAATGAAGGAAGGAAGAAAGAATTAAATGGTATTTATAAGAGTTTGCTTTTTTGTATGAGTTGGATGGATTGTTTGGGAAAAGAGCAGAGAGTAAAAGAGTAAAATGACAGATTGTATTAGAATTTTTTTCTATTTGAGTTTATTATAGTCATTGATATTGAACTGCTGATTTCAATTAGAGATTATTAGCTTATAAAAACATGTGTACATGCTGGTATTTAGAGCATTTCAAAAATGATTCAGTGAATCACTAGATTACATGAACAGGATATGGATTCTGTAGAATTGCTATTTGATGTCTGTCTACGTATGTTTTAGTTTAGCCATTATATATGTTTTAGTTTAACCACTGAGATGCAATCTTTAGATAGGATATGGTAGCTTTCTTAGAATAACAAACCACAGCGTATAACTAAGTTAGGACAGGATGAATTCAAAAGTGTTTGGATGAGCTGAGGAAAATGATAAATGATGTAGTATGATTTTTAAATCCCCATCTGGCCAACTTTGCACTTTATTTCAAACAGCTGTAGACCATTTGGCAGCCATTCTGTAGCTCGACTGAGTACTAATATTTACTGTATGAATCACATATCTTTAAAATATTTGTCTTTCCCTGAGAGAGAGAGACCGTTTCTTTCCCAAACTTAACTTTGACATAAATCAGACCCATCCTCCTTGATCATTGAAGTGGGCCGTTCATTGCCAAAGGCAGTCAGCATCATCTTTGGTTTCTGCAAGTAGGAGCCTTTCTCCATCCATAAATAGGGGCTTTGAAACATTTTTGAGGAACTTTTGACTGATGGTTTTTAAATATCTGTTCTAAAGTAAGAATTTCCCCTACTTCACCTATGTATGGAATTCTTACATATTTTTATCATTCTCTCATACATTTGAGGTTTCTCTTTAGACATTTTCAACAAATATAGAATATTTTTAAAAAGCATCCTTTAAAATTTTAGAAAGACATACAGGATGTGTAATATTGAAACCATTAGGTAGTTCGCAAAGGTGGAGGTTCCAAATTACTGTTGCGGAAACTGCCTCGGATTTTAATTCCGAGCTGAACTACTCCTTTAAACACAATGACAGAACTATACCTCCTGAAATGACCGCCCTCTGCATCCTTCCTCTGAACATCTGCAGCTATT
>NW_006443225.1:5057159-5063319 GCF_000325575.1 Pteropus alecto | reverse complement strand
AGAGTGGATCCATCAATCCACGTAATGTGACGTGATGAGTTCACTCTTTTTTAAAGTGGTAGTTAGGCACTTATGCGATGATCCCACATAGCCAATCATCAATAGCCAATAGGGAGCCATTTGTAGAAAACAGGGCATTCTGAATGCTAGTCAGGCATCCCATAACAACATCGATCCCCGAGTGAAACCAGCGGGCACATATTCAGCCTGAAGTACATTGTTAACCACCTTTCTCCTGTGGTTGTCAATCAACAAATTTCAGGAACGTTAACACTTTGTGCGATGTTAACTACTGATAGCCCAACAAAGGGATAACGCTGTGGTAACACAGTCGCTGTTCCAGTGGAAACTAAATGCAAGAAAGATGATAGGACCTACAGTCAGGCCATCTGGTAAACTGTCCTATCTGCTGCCACTGAGAAATGATGCTTAGGGCATTGCTATGGACCCAAGTGTGTTATATTTACCTTTGGAATTTAAGGGTAGTTCCAGTTAGCTGCCTGTGGATCGCTCAGAGTAAGTAGCATATGAATAAAAACATGATAGAAGTGCTTGGAGCATACAAATGCAAACTACCATCAAAGATATAAGGTATTTAGTAAAATACTTTAAAGTTCTGAATAGGATTTCTGTCTCTATAGGAGAAAAATCCTCTTGAAACATTTTTAGGGTATTAAAAGTAAATGTAAACGTTGCCAGTTTAAGGTCATTAAATATAAATTATTTCTTAAAGAAGAAATTGAAGGAAAAACTAGAAATAAAAAAAGAAATCAATAAAAAGCAGGAGAGCTTGGTGTTTCTGATTGTGGCTGAACCCGGGCACATAATATACATGGATCATATTACTCAAAGGCATTTTCCATACACTAGCATTTATTTGTTTTCACATGTGAATTTCAAAAAAAAAATAATTTGAATTTGACTGCCAATAATTAGCTCAGTAAATTTAGAATACTCTTATACTTAAAGCAAAGGATTTATTAGCTTTTTATGGGAAAAAAAAAAACTTCTTTTAAATTTGTTTAGTTTCAAATTTAGTAAAGATGGCACAATGATTATATGATAATATTGTGTGAATTCTTAATTGCTTTATTATAATTGCCTTTCATTATATCAACATGCCAAGTATAAAAGTCTAGGCTGAAGACCTCCTTAAAAGGAGAGAACAATTAGCACATTCATTTCAGAGTCCTTTATAATTCTGTTGACAAGGTTAGTCATTTGTTTACCTTAAGTAAAATGTCTGCTTTAATTAAAATATTCATGAGTAAATAATATTTCTCTCATCTTGAATTTCACAGTGGAGCCTGGGCTCAGCAAACCACTTTCAGCGCTAGAAACCATAAATTGATCTCTGCTGCCGACTTTGGCAGATATTTGGTCCTTAGACGTAATTTATATTTAACTATTCTGACTAATTCCAAAGCCTCTTTTCAGTACTGATCTGTGCCTCTTTTCAGTACTGATCTGTTTTTGAGCTCAGCATTACTAAATATTAGCCAAGCCTCATTCCCTGCTGTAAAATTCAAAATGTGGGAAATTTAAAATAGTTTCGTTGATGAAAATATACTTCCATTTACACAATAAATGGTGAAAAACATTTTGTTCTTTAGGACTGATTTCAAAAGAATATTTAAAAAAAACACTGGAAAGACTTGAAAGAATCAACTTAATGGTAGCAACCATGTGTGTTCACTTTGCTAATCTTTCATTTTCAACTCTAATAACCCCTTTCTGTTTAACTTAGTGATGTGACCTTTAGCATAGCAACAAGTCATTTTTCAGTACTTTTGCTAATTTAGGATGATTTTACTTTTCAAGATGATTCCCTCTGAAAAATGAAAACTTCTGTAAACTGAAGTTCATTTCAGAACGTTTTTACCTTTTCACAATGAGGTGTCCACAGAGTCACGTCACTCAGTGTTTTTGTTGGAAAGGACATGACCAAAGTAGGCTACATGGCATGGCATGCATGCAGTCAGCCCTTCGGGGTCTCCTTTGCACTCCCAAATGTGCCTTTGACTGCCATTACCAGTTCCTGAGTCTTTGAAAATAGAACTTCAAGGCTCAAATTTTTTAAATAGTGATGAAACTGCCAACTCCATAACGGTTCCTTGATTTACTTATTGAACTTAATTGGTCATCTTTGAATTCTGTCCTTGTTTTGATATTTAGCATGGCACATATATAGCAGGACTTGAAAGCACTGTAGAATTATCTGCCCATTATATAAATGTGAATGGCTTGTATACTCGAGTGTGGTTTCCTTGGGAACCTCTGTCAATAGTATGTTTTCAAGCAAACTACCTCCGCTCTCAAAGCAAACCAGATAAATCCTTTCATATGCTTTACGTAAAATGGAAATTCTTATTATTGTTAATCTTCTTCTTAACTAGTTTATTACCAAATCTGTTTCAGTAAAAGAACCCAGTCTTTGGGGAGATATATTATTATATTTTATAATCGTGTGTGTGTGTATGTGTGTGTGTGTGTGTGTGTGTGTGCGCGCGCGCAATTATCATTCTACATTGTACTTCTCTGGAAACAAAAGCAGATGCACTTTCTAATTTAAGACTCTTTGTTGTTGTCACAGGTCTATAAAAAGAAAACCGAGGCTGCAAAGAAGGAGTACCTGAAGCAACTAGCAGCATACAGAGCCAGCCTTGTATCCAAGGTAACGTGCAATAGTGTGGTATTGTGAAAGATTATGGCCATCTTATTGCAGACTATGATGGTCATTTAAAAACATAAAAGATTACTTTAGCATTTCTGCACAATCTTATTTGTTGAAAAAGAAAAAGTAAATCCTAAACAAAGCTATATGTTATGGAAATATTTGTTCATATCTAAAAGACTGAAACAGCATCCTCTGGGCTTTTCGTGAAATATTGTCCACCTGTGGATTATTGGTTTTGTGGGTTAGTCACAGCACATTCTTAATCCTGAGCCAACTTTCTATTTCTCCATATCCCACTCTTAAATTGCCTCTTCCCTAGTACCCTGTCTTGTTGACCTTTGCTGAGGGATGCCAGCTGTCAAATTCTAGTCCCATTACAGCATCATTAGGATGTAAGCATGCCTCCTCTCCTCCCTCCACAAAAAAAAAAAATTGCGTGAAAGCACCACTTAAAAAAAAATTTATGCTTTAGAATATCTTAAACACTGGTCCTTTCTGTTATAAATATTCAAGAGTTGACTGTTTGGTCTCAGGTTATTAAAAATATATTTCTCTTTATAGATTTCTCAGGGAGGTAACCTCAGAGAGACAGGGCTGAATTTATAAGTGTTTGACACTATGTCCTCTCAAGTCCAAATCTGGCTGTTACTTGGCTCAGTGTGGCTTGGGTCTCTGGACTTCATTCCATTCACCCACAGAGAATACTATCTCTTTTATCCACAAATATCCATTCCCCTTCTGACAACTCCAAAGTAATTATATAAGTTAGTTTTTTATAGGGGAAAAAATATATATTGAATATACTGATACAGAGAGGAAAAGAGAACACAAAATACAAATGCATAAGAAATTTCAGTACACTAGCGGTTTTAATGAAACTTTACGTTCCACATTGTGGGAAAACAATATTTATTATTTAAATTTAAAATTTCTAGCTCTCCTATATTCTCTCATGATGGATCTTACACTGTCTAATTTATCTAACTTCTTTTGAAGTTATTATATTTTCTGCTGATACCGTCACGTTAATGTCATTTCAGACTAATGTGCCCAAAATGTAAATGGGACTTTATTTAAAATGCTCGAAAAATTTATCTTGGATGAAATCTTATTTCATTTTTTCAAGAGTTTTAGTTAAAGCATTTTACATCTGAGAAAATCAATACATAAAGCCTCAATCCCAATACAAAGCACTCTGGTTAATGCTATGCAGATTGCCAGAATGCTATAATACTGACTAAGCCTTTACTTTCAAAACAAGTGTCCTCAGATTTGCTCTTAGCTGCAACTTTTCTTACTATTCACTCTCAGAGTTGCAACCCTCAGTATACGGCAATTTGTATAAATGCTGTGAATTGCCATTTCTACATTTAAAAAACCAAGCACTTTTTTTACAGCTTACTCTGACGTTTTTCTTCTCTTTGGCAGTAGGCATTTTGCTGGAACTGTTGAGTGTCTATTTATGTACAACTATCTATTGTGTGTATACAAATTGAGGGAAAGTTACAAACACCCTCTCCAGGTTAGAAAAACGATCCTCTGATGTTGTGTGTGAGTGGATATTTGCAGTATAACCCTGCAGGCACGTACAGAAAATTTACCAGCCTACCCTCCCATTGTACATGGAAGCATGTAAAAGTCCATTTCTTTTCCGTTTTATTTTTTTCTTGTGTGACTCTTTTGATATACAGTACAAAGTTTCTTTTTTCATTAATTTTTTCACTTATCCCTCACCTCTTCCCCTTAGGTAACCATCAGCTCATTCTCTATATCTATAGATCTGCTTCTGTTTTGTTTTGTTTATGCATTTGTTTGGGTTTTTTAGATCTCACATGTAAAAGAAATCAAAAGAAGCCATTTCTTTCTCATTTTAAGATATAACAAGAAAAATAGTTATGCATATTTATGCTTATATTTTTTCTATGTTATGATTTTTTAGTATGTTATAAGTTATTTCCCTATTCTGAAAAATCTAAACACACCATCATAGACTGCTACGTGATAATCATAGTTACAATTTCAGGTAACCACAGTGCACCAACCAAGCCCTGGTTTTTCCCACTCTCTCAATCATGCATTCATTTGGCAGATGCCCCTGGGTATGTGATCTGTACCAAGCACTGTGCCAAGTTCAGAGGGCACAGCGAAGAACAGGTAGATTCATGCCCTGCACTTAAGGAGTTTTCTCTTTTGTCCAGGAGACCAATAGTGAAAACGTGAACTAATAAATGTCCAAGATCTTTGAGAATCTAAGCATTCTGATAGAAATAAAGCAAGGGATCTGATAGGGTAGACTGCAAAGTTGTTTTTGAAGAAATGACATTGGAGTTGTGAGCCAAAAAGAGATAGAAATTTGCAGGACACGAGGGAGGCAGCACTACAGCAAGTGCAAAGACTCGGGACAAAAACATCCCCTCGAATAGAGAGGAGGCCGTTGCGGCTGCCCCTGAGTGAGCAGAGGAAGCATGGTTTGAAATGAAGCTAGAAAGATGGCAGGGCCCAGATCACGAAGACACTGCAGGACATTGAAAGGAGCTGGGTTTTACTCTAAGTACAAAGGGAAGCCACCGACTGGGTTTCAGTAGGGGATGGCATGATTAATGTATATTTTCGCAAGATCACTTCAAGTGACTGAGTTCCTTCAGTTTCACACCTTAGCCCCCTAAGTTGGCTTGATTATCAACATTTCACTAAAGAGGAAAAGTGTCACATAGGTTACAAGGGCCCAAGCCCCCAGTTGACCTGTACCCCTGCTCATGGGCCCAAACAGTTTGCTCGACCCACTTCCTTAAAACAACCTCTGCCCACTAAGTCTTGGCAGAGCTTCGGTACTCTTTCTTCTCAGGTCACTTCAGTCAATGAAATACTCTATCAGCCAAAGCACCATGTCTACTTTCCTGAGTTCTTGCTGCCAACTTTGATTTACTCCTGCAGAGCTACATATTTGGGTACCTGTTTTCTATGCAATGCTTTTGTTTCACCAAATAAGGCTTTGCATCTCTAGGCCAATAGCTCTTCCCTCGCTAATGTGCATCCATGTCAAGTCTGCTACTTCTAGCTGCTTCCACGCCAGGCCATACTCTGCATCCAGCCCAGGGATGCACATCACCTGTCCCATGTCAGGCACAGAGCTAGGTGCTGAGAACACAAAGATGAATACAACAGATCAAAGGAAAATGTTTCATGATACTTGAAAGGTTTGAAACTATAGTCTAAAATTAGCTGCTTCTGATGAAACATAATCAAAAATGGAAACAGCCTGTGAACATTGGCTCTACCTATGAAACTGAGTCATAAGATTAATAATACTTCTCTCCTTTCGATATTTCACATTCTGTTTTAGTTTAAATCTACTATATACCATTTAATCCAGCAAATTAATTAACCTCACTCTAATAGAAATCTACCAAAAATAAAAAAGCTCAGTCATACTAAATGAATATTCTAACTGTCATACTTCAAAATGACAATACTGACACATTT
>NW_006443225.1:5030142-5056945 GCF_000325575.1 Pteropus alecto | reverse complement strand
GGACATTGAATTTTTTCCAATAAGAATGTAAACACAAATAATGTCTCACTGTCGAGCCGCTTGCACGTGTCACACACAGCGCAAGGCACTTTACGTATATTCCTGTCCATCATCACGACAACCCTATGAAGTAAAATTTATCACAATTTTCTAGACAGTCTCTAGGCGGAGTAAATGATTTGCCCACAGTAAGGAGAGGCTGGCAGTGGCAGAGAGAGGACCCAGACTCCTTGATGTCTCCTTCCAAAGCTTATAGGGCTTTGGCCTCAGGGGTTGTCAAATATTTATATCTTTAGAACTATGACCTCTTGTTTTCTCTGATAAAACTCTACGCCAGTTCTTACATGTTAGGCAGCTAAGAGTGAAGCTTCCCCGGCTTAAATGAGGCTGGGAGTAGAAGGCTGCTGCCCACTCTCAACCTCCCAGCCCCCCACCACCAGAGGCCAGCCAGAGGAATCTGGGGCCTACAGAATATTTAGATAGCACTGCTCTGTACCATGCTTTGCCAGCTGTGGAGGTGCTTCGCTTGGTCATGAGGAGCCAGTGACAAAGCCACCCAGTGTTAGACCTGTTCAGTGACACATCTGCCCAGCCACTGGCCACAGAATCGAAGGACATATGAATAGAAGCACAGAGTGTTGCAAACACAACACTGGTCAGATCAGGGAATAATTTATTTATTGTTGGGGTCTATAATTTAAAGGGGGAACTTGGAGAGATTTCAGGGGAAAAAGTCACAAAAGCAAGTGAATTATGCTAAGTGAAATAAGTCAGAGAAGGAAAGACAAATGCCATACGATTTCACTTATATGTGGAATTTAAAAAATAAAATAAATGAACAAACAAAATAGAAATAAACTCACAGATACAGAGAACAAATTGATGGTTGCCAGATGATGGGTGAAAAAAATGAAGGGATTAAGAAGTACAAATTGCCAGTTATTAAAACAGTCACAAGGATGTAAAGTACAGCATAGGGAATATAGCCAGTAATATTGTAATAACTGTACAGTGTCAGATGGGTACTAGATTTATTGGGGTGATCACTTCATAAGTTACATAAATGTCTAATCATTATGTCGTACACCTGAAACTAATCTCCTATTGTATATAAACTGTAATTGAAAAATAAAAATTAAAAAAATGTTTTTAGAAGTGACTGAAAGGTGAAGGGCGGAAGGTAGTAACTGAGAAGAAACAACTTGAAATTACTAAGCCTGAAAAACACAGGCAGATTCGAGCTCATGACGGGCATTTGACATAGGACAGTGATTACTGGTGCTCCTTTTTCTCTGACTCTGGAACAAGAAAAGAGACGCCATTTCAGACTAGAGGAATTTAATCTGAACTGTGGGCACTGCTAAACTCTTGAATTGTTTGGGTAAACAATTTCTTTCCACAGAGAAATTTTAAAGCAGGAAGCAAAAATATATAAATAAGAATTGGAAGATCGGTAAGGTCTTTTCAACCTCTGAGCTTCTGCAGGGCGTCCAGGGTAACGGCAGAGTATCACCACCATCACACTGAAAGAATTCTCAGAGGGCAGGAAAGTCCACAGGTGCTGGGGTTGGTGGGTCTGAGTTCAAATTCCAGGTGTCCCATTTCCTAACTGCATGTCTTCGTGCAAGTTATTCAGCCGCTTTAAGTCTCAATTTCCTCATGTGTCAAACAAAGATAATAGGACCTACTTCATCGGGTTTTCCTGCAGAGAAAATAAGGAATTCTATATAAACCACATGATTCAGTGCCCTGGACACAGGAAGCACTTAATAAATACTAGCTATTTTATTAGTAGTAGTACTGATTTTATGTTTAATGTTATTGATAGGTGTGCAGAGAACTAGGAAGAGTTTGTGCATGACTGAAAATTTAGCTGGTTCCTATTTTCAATTTGTCTGCAAGTCTAGGTTGATATAAAGAAATGTGTAAAGTGACATTAAAATAATAAAAATTTGCTTCAGGATACATTCTTTTATAGAGACAAGAAATGATCTAGATATTTTTAAAAATCATCTACACAGATTTCTTAATTGAAATGGTCTTTACGAGACTTTAGACAGAAGAGACTAAGACTAGTCGGAGGGCCAGGAATATATGTTATCACGGGGCCCAGGTCTTCCTGTCAAGAACACTTTTACATGTTACTTAAGATCATTTTAGGTTGGGCTATTAGGTAAAGCTTAAGAATATGTAGTTTTTCCATAGAATTCGTAGGCACGGTTCTAAATTATTGTGTTGAAAACAATGTGTAACTTTAAAACAATTGGAACTCGTTTCACTTTACCACACAGACCAGAATTTATATTCCCAAAATGAGTGTTGCATTTAAAGTAATCACCTTGGGAGGGTACGAACTTATTTTATTATTGCTCCCAGAGTTCAAAAGATTCTTGAAACTCCTCTTTTAGAACTGCAGTCAGGAGAAGTTTATGAGCCACATTAGAAAATCAGTCTTGTTCCATTGTTTTCACACCTCATTCTTTTCCCCAAACATCACCCAGATATAACCCACAGACTTGGCTTCAAGTTTCTATTAGCTGTTTCCAAAAATCAAATTCACCATCAAAAGACAAAGGGTTGTCTGAGATGTGAAACAGTGTCCCAGGGGCTCTGAGGAGAATTCCAGAAGGGAAGTTCCCAGATATTGCGAGTAAAAGCAGCATTATTGACAGAAGCACACCACTTCTCAGAAGTGCCAACCTGGAGGGAGACAGAGTTTGGGTGACTATGTTCTGCTATGTTAAACGGTAGTAATCAGATTCATGACTTTAAGGTCACACGTCAGATATCTGATTTTGTTTCTAACTTGAGCCGAAGTGCCAAAATTTATAGAGGACAATGGAAGCTGTTCTTTTAAGGTACAGCATAGGACAATATTGAAGTAAATTACTAAAGTTCTCAGTTGCCATGACCAATAGTGAAGAATCACAATGCTCAGTTCAATTAAAGGACAGTAAATTCAAAACAAAAGAAATTATTTCTCTTTACGGAATGAAATAACTTATAGAATTCATGCCATGGAAGACTATTAAGATGAATATTGAGTCTGAATTTAAAAATGGGATGGACCATTTTATGATGTTAACATATAATTTGCAGCTCTGTAAGCCCAGATTGTAATTTAAAGATAATAAAATCTCATGCTTCAGGGTGTAAGTTAATCACCTGCAAGGACCAGGAAGGATTTTCCTTTCAGAATTAACAATGCACAGTTGAGTCAGAGAAATAAATTTTGTTTAGTTTCCAGTGTATCGAGTATTGGTCAGTGCTGAAAACAAGAGTCAAATTAGATGGACGATTAATCTGACTTGGTTCAGCAACTCCTTTATTATTGCTTCCACTGAATTTTATGCCTTGTGTTATACTTTGCTATTTTAAATAACAATTGCTTTGTCAATCTTTCATTTTCATAGCACTTATCATCCCAGAACGGGGGCATTTATTATACTCTGCAGCATTATCTTCATTATACAAAGTAAACGGGATCAAAACTATCTTGGATAATCAACAACTTGGTTAATAAGAAGTATCTTAAGGTTTACAGAACTGTAGCCCTCGTGGAAGATTCTACTGAGAAGACCCAAAGGTCTCTTGCCGTACACGCACCCCCATTTTGTTATAGAATACATCTTTCAGAATCAGGGGTCCAAAAGCAAACAGGAAATAGAGCTTATTCAGAAACCAATAGCAAGAACACATTTCTCACATGAACATATCTGATTCAAGGGTTGACTTCCAGTTGTGTATACAGTGCTAAATCGCATTTGTCAGGTGACCTACACAAACCACATACCACTAAATAAACGGGGTTAACGTGTTTGAAAATGGAAACAAATTTATTTAGTCTGTATGAGAAAATAGTTCTAATTTATAGATGGTAGTACAGAAATCTTCATATATAATATAATTGATTTGCAAAATTGTAGTCTTGCTTTCATAGTTTAATTGGAAGAAAATGACAGAGTAAATTAAATTTATGATTTCTTCATATTCCCATTTAATCAGATTTTGAATTCATGGCACTTGCTATGGAAAATGAACTTATTCTTCTTACCTTCCAAAATAATAGAATAGCTCCGTAATTAATAGGTGGTGTGTTGTCTTAGTCTGATTAAGAATTAATCAGAAATGCAGCTAGGAGCAGGTTTTTTACCTGTCTAAATGAGTGGGCCCTTACCTAAAGATACAAATTTTCAAAATATTGGTAGCACAGAGTAAGCTTCACTGCTCCCCGCATCTACTCAAAATCCAGTGGGGAATAAAGGGCAGAGTACCTAACCAAAGGACAGAGCTAACAAGGGTTATAAGTTCTCATCACTTCCTGGAGAGTGTGGTCCATGCTGAGAGCAGAGAAGAGAGTGGAGAAGATCAATCTGATAGTCTGTAGCTTTCAAAGATTTCAGCTCTCTCTTCACCCCCTGGTAGAGGAATAGCATGTCTTGTCAGGAGTCTCAGCAAGGGCAACGGTGACTGCATGGAGAGCAATCATTCAGTTCCTCAACAAACATGTGTGTGTTCTCTATGTAATTAGCACATGTCAGATGCATGAAACACAGAGATTCGAGTCACCATCATAAAGAAGATTTTTTTACTCGATGATGTAAAACATCATCGAGAATACAGGGAAAGAACACCTACTGGAATGCTTGCCATGGATAGTCACATGGCTAGACATGTTATTTATCTTGCCACATTCAACATTTTGGAAAGTAAAGAGAAAACATGTAACTTCCCAAAATTCTTCCTCCCTCTATGTTAAAAATTATGTTTCAAGTGTTATCTAAATCATTATTTTTAGAAATCTATTTCATTTGTTTGCCTATAGTACTTTTAGTGATTAAAAATTATTGCTATTTCAAAATACGTTTAAGCATTACTGACCATTACATGCTTTAGTCTGGAGAAGATAAATGACAAGTAAATGGCTGAACAGACAAAATATTTTTTGTTTAATTATCATGAGAAAAGAGAGTCATCACAAGGTTGGTATCAAGGTATCTCAAATTAGGTTGCAATTTCCATGTACCTCTAAGTCTATATTTCTATCTCTACATCTATCATCTGTCTATATGATGGACCACATGCTATTATTTAAAAAGTGGAACTCAGGAGAATTTGGTTCATTATTTACTTTCAATTCATCATTGAGGAAAACCATTAATTTGTCCACACCTTAGCTTCTTAGGCTATAATTGGGAAGCTGCCAACTTCCTAATTCAGAAAATTGTGTCACTGTCCTTAGCCTAGAATATAGAATTCACTATGTAGATAGTATTCCAGAAAACATGATACAATGGTTTCTTTTAATATTACACCCAGATGTATGTAATTTAAATATGTATTTTGAGGCAATAAAAATTAGCTTATGTGAGGCAAGAAATATGACTATTTAAATCGAAATGTATTTTGTCATTTCGAATATACGTGTGTAATTTATTCATTACGCTGCACTAGTGTCTTTCATTGAAGACATTTGTCATCAACTGACCCATCAAGAAAAGATTTTTGTGGTTCTCACTTGCAGAGTCGTGACATGCATTAGCATACTGAAGGCTCTGAGAAATTCCCGTTTAAAGGCACCAGCTGAACCTTACGTACTGTTTCCATACATATTTTGTCATAGAACCTTGGTTTTTGAAAAGACATTTATTTTTCCACAAAGCAATTTGGAAACTGTGTGTGTCAGGGAGTAAAGCCGGTGCTGTGCCTGGACCTGCTTGCCAGGACTGGCTACCGACCCAGGAAGCCAGCCCTGCTGCTGGCTATGCAACTGTACTCGCCAGGATTCGTCATTTCCATTCCAAGTGTAATATAAGTTTAATTTAAACAAATGTATTTAATTATATTCCTGGGATGTTCATATGTGTCTGTGACATGAATGACATGTCATATGTATCTCTGTGCATTTTGTTTACATACACACACAGGTGCATATACAAGTTTGGACCATATATCTACTACTCTCTATATACTATACCACTGGATAATGAGGCATTTATTGGCTACTGAAATTAAAAAATGAAAACATTTTACAATTACATATATTTCGTAGTTTTGATATTATGAGACGTGTGAGTGATTTTTCTTCTATTGAATTAAAAACATTTATAAAACAAAAACTAAAGATGCACTAACATGTATTAAATTTTATAGCTGTCTGGTCATTGTGTAATCATTTCTTTCCTATATGACTTCACGTAGTATGTGACTAAATATGAACTTAGCCCTTCTGCAATAGTCTAAGAAAAGGAATACAAACATGATGAAAACACTTTCCCAGATGACTTAAACACAGACACACAATAAACACATAATCTTCTTGGCATATATGGAATGATTTTTGAGGCATATCACTGTGGTACATGTTATTCTGATGTAGAACTAGTCACTGTTTACACAGCCCGAATTAACCGATTTGACCTTTTCTTTGAATTATTCACTACTCTGCACATCAACAATATGAATTTTTAAATGGAAGCCAAAAAAATTGACTTAATTTTTTTTTAATTGAAAGCACCTTTTAGGTAGTATGTTTAATAAAACTTCTTTGGGAACAATTTTTTGCGAACAATTTTTGACATTTATAATGCTAATATAGAAAACGAAATCTGAAAGTCCTGTTTTGGAAGGCTGCATCAACACTGACACACACAAAAATTATAACCACAGGATTCTTTAGAGGAGCTTGAAATCTTTGGGTACACTTTACTATATACTGCACACGGAGTATTCAGTTTCATGGTACCCGAGCTTTCCATGGTTTGGCATATTTTTACAGATGTCAATCAGTTGTGTCCTTTCTCTAAAGAGTGTATGGGATAGAAGTCCATTTAACCAGCTACCCTCCTCACATCAGTACGCGCATGCGGCATCATTCTTATTGCGGTTTTCATTTAATTTCCCCACATTATTGGGGAAAAAATGATTGCGTTGCTAGTAACGTTACAGGCTGACTTGTGACATGATGTTTCTACATTGAGTTTCATGTCCTCACATGTGATGAACCAGTTTGCCTAACATGCCTGTCAGTTGATGGTGCTGCACAGAGGAGGAGGAATTCAGAAAGACTTTGCAGCGCTGAGAGAAACAAAAGACTCATTCTGACTTGTAAACTGAATAAGCATGACATCGAGGTCACGGAATAAGGGCATACATGCATCCTCAAAACCTGGTTTTGACAAAGTGACTTTTTTCTCCAGAAGGACATTTTAGCATTTCTTTCTTCAGATGGTTTCAGCTTTCACCATTTGTTTTATCAGCCTCTTCCTCTCAGCAAAAGTAGCAGGTAGATTCATGCCTAAGAAGAAATGCCTCAGGATTAATTCTTGATTCTTTTCAGCTTCCACTGATGCCCCCTTTTTTTTTTTTAAGTCAATTAAAAGATTATTAAGAAATGGCCATATGAAGGTATGAAAAAAATTAGGGCAAAATTATATTCACTTATGATAGAGTCTAAAATTTCTAAGAGAGATTATTTTTATCCAGTTCATTATGGGGGACAATTTATCACCAACTTTTTAAAAAATCAAGATGAGTTCTATGGTTACTTTGAAAATATATTAATGGAGTTTTATATGACTTCGGAAAGGTATTTTAAAACTCTTTGCTTCCATATCCATTTCCATCGACCAGCTTTGATTTCTTTGTGCAAATATCTAGGCCAAGGCTCTTTGAGAATACAAAAAAGAGAAAAAAAACTAAACATATAATCAATAGAAGAGCTCCAACACTGAATTACTTTCAAAGTGAGCTACACATGTATTTCCTATTAGGGCAATGATGGCATCCGTCCCACCCTGATCTTTTCCTCTTTGTTTAGATAATGAGAAAAGTCACCAAGTTAGCATTTAAGCAAAGGAAAAAAATGTCATCGTAGATTGTTTCAGATTTTATAAAAGAGATAGAATAAGCTCAATCTTGCATAAGTCACCGTACAATTAATGATGTCAGAGTTCTTAGATAAGAGAGTAAAATATAAGACATGGTGTTGATTCACATGGAAGTTCACGAGCAAACTCACAGAGCATCTTGCTAACGGAAGTCAACACGGTGTGCGTCAGTCTCGTAACTCTGCTCTTGTCTGTTTCCTCAACAGAGCTACAGTGAACCCGTTGATGTTAAGACATCTCAACCTCCTCAGCTGATCAATTCGAAGCCGTCAGTGTTCCATGGGCCCAGCCAGGCCCACTCAGCTCTGTACCTAAGTTCCCACTATCACCAACAACCAGGAATGAATCCTCACCTGACTGCCATGCACCCCAGTCTCCCCAGGAGCATAGCTCCCAAGCCGAATAACCAAATGCCAGTGACTGTCTCTATAGCAAACATGGCCGTGTCTCCCCCTCCTCCCCTCCAGATCAGTCCTCCTCTTCACCAGCATCTCAACATGCAGCAGCACCAGCCACTCACCATGCAGCAGCCCCTTGGGAACCAGCTCCCCATGCAGGTCCAGTCTGCCTTACATTCACCCACCATGCAGCAGGTACGTGCTCACGCTGTTTTCTTCTTCAGAGGTGCTGGGTGATCTGTCCATCCAGCAAAGGAGGAGGATATGTGTTTTCTGTTCTGCTATTTAAATGGAGAGAGAATGGAAGATAGTCAATAAATGTCTGCTTTCTGAAAAATATAATTTACAGGTGGAGCGTTTGAGCAGCATTATACAATCACAGCAGTTGATAGCTGCTGCTTTTCATAATCGCTGGTTTCCTTCCCATGATATCCATTTTGCTTCACCTTTCTAATCACCCTTCTTCTCTGCTTGAGTAAAGTACATTTGTTATTTTGAGATGCCAACTGCTACTAAAGATCTCTTTGGGATTGAGAACGCTACAGTTTTGTTAAAAATATTGTTCGGATCAGAGAAAGTCCTGATTGGTATGCCTGTTGAGTCCAATAAATGCTGCACAATGAAATCGGGCCCACTGTTTCTGGTCAGAACTATCAATGGATACAACCTTAAAAGTCCAAAGAAATGAAAATTTTCACCAGAGTTTTATTTTTAAATGACTACTACATAGATTAGAAAACACAAGAGGTTTGGAGGCCCCCCCACCTACCCCCCAATTATTACAGCCATTTCCATGCAATATCAGTATCACTGTTCTTTGAAATCAAGTTTTCCTTTGGGGTTTTGGTTTTAAAATTTGAAAATGAGGAGCAAATGGCATGAACTAAACAATATAAAACAAAAATTCTAAAACCTTGTTTTAAAAAATAGATCATGGTAAAAACTACAAATAATATAAAATTTGTCTATCACTTTTATAATCCAATTACTCTGTTGTTTCTAGAGCTATAATTAAATAGGCAAACATAGCCTTTCTATAGAATTGATATCTAGGCCTCTGTGGGATTTGAGTCTGTAGTTGGACTACAGTGGGGTGGAGAGGAGGCAGGAAGAGAAGTTGAATACATGTAGTCCCAAATTCATTTTTATTATTATAATTATGCACAGGATTTCCGAGAGTTGACAATAACAAACTTTAAGATTTTCTTATCCTTAATTTCGGAAAGTGTGTAATGCAGGTACTAGCATTATCTTCATTTTCCAGGTGAGGAAACTCAGACTTGGCAGAGCTGAGTAATGTGCCCAGAAGGTCAGAGCTGGGATTCAAACCTGGGTCAATTCAGAAATCAGAGTCTGGATTCCTAAATACTAAGACTGCTGCCTCTCACTCTTCATCATTCTTATAGACTATTACCAATTTCATATTAGAAAACTTGTGTCTATGAGAATTTGGAGAGTCTTCAAATCTGACTTAGTTCTAAGAGTAACATGGTTACGGAGAGCATAACTGAAGTCTCCCTTGGTCCCTAAGCCAAGGATATTGTTAAAGCTCTGACAACCTACCCAGCTACATTCAACAAACTATCTGTTGACCCACTACTGAAGGCGACTCGGGGAAGGCCAGCTTCTGCCATCTTGCGCCATCTTGCCTTGTCTACAGAGCTGTTTGTGACTAGCAAGTGACGATCATAGGATCAGATGTTCACTCCTTTCATCAGACAGCACTTGCAATAAATGGGACACTCTTGAGTGTCCTTGCATTTTAGTGAACCAACGGTGTTTGTGTGAAGAATTAGTAGCTTGAGGGACATGACCTTCAGTTACATGGGATGACTCCTGCCTAAGGGTGCCACCTGGCCGAGGACCCATGTTTTGCTCGCAGTGCTGTGGTACAGGGTTGTTTCTTCTCAGAGGAAAGAATACGGAAGGGACAGTCCCCTCAACACGTTGAGAACTAGAGCTCTGTCCAGAGTGGACACTTTTTTCTAATTTATTCACTCAGAAATGGTTCCTTTTTTTATTTATACAGACCTTAAATGAGCTGGTCGTGACCCTGAAAAGTTTCAACATTTTAGAATTACATAAGGCAACATGTGAAAACTCAAGAAATCTGTCTTTCCATATAGAATCTGGACTGAATAGGAAAAAATAGAACAGATCACGTTAGACAAGTTATTCATCAATCTTTAAGTCAGTTCTATTAGTGTATCTTAAAAAGTGTTCTTACCGAGATTGTAGGGCCTGATTTCAATTTACATTAATAATAGAAGACAAAATGGCATAGACCCAAAATGAAGAGTAAATAACTAAAAGCCTACAGTGACTAGAAATCACTTTTAACAATGCCAATAAAATAATTGTTGAATTGGCCAATGAACAAATGAGTGAATTATTTTTTAAATGAGTTGCGAAAGTTTTTAAATACGAAAAGAAGTTACAGGGTCATTTGTAGGATTTCAATTCCCTGGAAGTTTTTTTTTAAATTATTTTGTTTTTTCTTTAGAAGTTTTTTAAAATTGCACTGATTCCAAAAAAGATTACTAGAAGCCCTAATATGTGCCAGACACTGTCCAGGCACAGAAATTGAATGATAATGAGAACAGATAATGAGGGAGCTTACATCGGAGTTGGAGGAGAAGCAAATGTTAATAAGATAAACAGATAAGTTATTAAGATCCCATGAGAAAAATGAAGCAGGAGGATGAACTGCAGGGTGCGTGGAGGAATGGCCTAGCTTTTAGCTGGAAGGGTAAGGAAAGTAGGCACAAACGCCTACCTGAAGGATGAGTAGAGGAGGCAACCTTTAAAAGTGGAAGGTGGGAAGGGTCTGTGGGGAAATAAGGAGAGCAGCAGCAAGGAGAAGAGGCTCCCAGCTGGGAGGACCTCGCTGAGGAGGAGTGGGGCTGGTCCAGGACACAGAAAGGAGGACGGTGCAGAGCCTGGTGAATAAAAGGAGAGTGAAGGGGGATGAGGTCAGATTCAGGGGTCGATAATTGGAGCCTCCATGTTTAGAGGATGGTAACCCCATCGAGCCAATAATCCTAAAATCAGGGTCAAAGAGTCCATCACCCCTTGATGTCACTCAGCTTATTATAATCACAAGAGTCACCAAAGTTGGTCTTTAGCCTGTGGTAGCAGAGCCAGGTTGTGAATAAAATTACACCTGATTCATCACCCAAACCACCTTTATCCTGAAGACGTTTGCTTCCTGGGTATGAGGGCCATGTTCCCCATATTCAAACATCAAATAAAAAGAGAAAGAAAGAGAAAGTTAATGGCTGCTATATTTTTAAAATAATGTCTCATATTCCAGTATTACTTTAGCTATTTTATTATCCTTTTGAAAATGGATGTATCCCACAAAAATGATTGTGTAGTCCACCAGGAATAATAGTTTCATTTTTTTCTAGAATAATATTTTATACACTAAGCCCATGGACCTGCTTTTTTCGGTCCAGTTTTCTTCCTTTTTTTCTGTTCACCATATTGCCGAATGAGGTCAAGAGAAAAAAAATCATTAATATCTGTCAACTTCCTTTATAACCTTAAGAAAATAATCTTTGTATGATATCACACAGACAGATTTTCAATTTCCTTGTGTAATAAACAGCTGCTTTAGGATTTGGGTGTAATTTAAAGGTTTAAAAAAATCACATTGAGATTGATGAATAAATCAGTTGTGAAGACAAAAACATTGATGCCTGTTGAAAATACCTCTCCAGACAGGCAGGAAATGAAATTAGTTCCCAGTAAAGTGTGGATACGAGGATCACTGTTTGGTTGTGCTGCAGGCTCTTTCGGACTTGCTATGGTGGCACAACAAAACCGCTAGGGCTACAGAAATCTAATTAAAGAGCAAATGTCCCTTCTGACATCAAATTAATCTTTATCATGTTTCCTATTTTTATTTCAATCTGGCACCAGAAAATGAAATTTAAAATTCCAGGCATGCTACAAAAACAGTTGGTGATTTTTCTCTTGAGCATTAAAATGCAAAATATTCAGTCTTGTTTAATTAGACTGCTAAGCAAACATTTTTCAAAAATTTATATCATCATCGTTGTTTCATATTTACATCAGTAACAAAAATGTACTTAGCTCTAGGTTTGACCTCAGCATCTCTTTATATAGTGTTCAGAAGAATGTTTTCATTTTCTAAATTGAAAGCAAGAAAAGTAATGTTACGTCAGGTTTTGCTGGTATTTTTCTTGGCCGTTGGTGTTTTTAATATTCGTGATCTTAAATATAGGCATTGCAGTTAGCTGAATCTTAAATCTTTGAACTCTGTAGATAACACATAATTTTGGTTTTATAAACCGAAGTGACTCATTTCAACTTAAACTAATAACTTGAAAATTAATGTCCTCCTGATACTTTCTCACCCAACCTTGAGAAACCATTTTCATTGGTTGGAAAAAAACAATGGTGGTTTCTGTTGTTGATTGTGGGGGTTTGGGTGGAAGTGGGTTGGTTTGTTTTTATTTAGTTTTTGCTTTTTCATATGTTTCCATACTTTTAACTCAAGATATTTTTCAACTATGCTATTTTTGAGACTTATTTACGTTTAGGGTACATTTTGTCAACTGCAAAAATCCAATATGGAGAACTTTACTTGAAAAAGGTAGAAAAGCCTTGGCATTTACACATTTATGCAACCTGTGCCTTTCTAATAGTGATGTCAAATAGTCTGTATTAAACTGTGTTTATTGGAAAATATGATTTATTGAACCACTGCTATGGGCGAAACCCTGAGAATACCCAGTAAGTAAGGCAAAGACTCTCTGACTCTTAAGTCCCTAATGGCAGCCCTGATGACAGGGGCTATAATAGAAGTCAACTCGAGGCTCCTCACTCTAGGGGTTTTTTCCTGCTATTTGTCCAGCATCGCTCTCGGCCCTATGGACGGAAGTCAAGAAAGCTGGACCATCAGCTCTAGAAAGACAGTATTATAGGACCATAATGAAATGAATGCATTTCAGGGAAGCCAGTGAAACTCCTTGCATGACAAGAGAGGATGGTCTGGAGAAAGAGAGGACCTCAACCTGGAAAGAACTAGAGAACCAAACACTCAGTTATCTCTCTTACTTTTCCCCTTCCTATTTTGGAAAACGTTTATAGCTTGAGCTGCAAGTGGTGTCTACATAAACAAACTTATTTCCCATAAACCAATTGTTAATTTAGGAAACATTTTATTCCTTTTAGCCTGTGTAAGGTCAAATAACCAGGCTGGCTGAATTCTCTACTTTTCAATGATTTGTTTCCAAAGTTTTGTTTTTCATCCATAGCTTTGGTGGGAGTTAGTGTGGACATTGGCTTGAAGTCATTATCATTTGAACGGAAAATAAAGTAGTATCTTAAAGCCAGGATCGAGGACTGAGGACATTTGATAATAGGTGTCTTTGAGTAAAAGGGGACATTAAATGTCCTAAGAGACAGCCATGCATAAATAAAAGTCTAAGGAAATATCCTTAGTTAAAAATCAATCCTCTGATCATTCTGCTGAGTTAAAAAAAGGAAAAAAAAAAAAAAGGAAAAAACTCAACAATGCTATGCTTTCAGAAGCTCCCTGCAAGTAAATGGAGAATAGCTCATTTTTAAATATCTTGATTTTTCAGTGGTTAAAAACCATGTATGAAATCTGCTGCAGAAAGAGACAACCACAAGATTAATTAAGTTGCTTTTTTGGTCATTTCCAGCAAAGCTTGCTTATGCTACTCTTGAATTCACTAGATAAGCTAAAAATAAATCGTAGTGTATAATGCTTTTTGTTTACCAGATATAACTATATACTTCAGAGATTTTTCTTGAATTTTTAATACCTTTGCAAAGATAAAAAGTCAACACTTCACCATACTAGTGTATTAAAAGAATCTTCCTGAAGTCTGGTTATTATTCACCAGTTAATAGAGTTTTCAATTAAAAAAATATTTGCTCTGTCTTACACTTTTCCTTCTCTGTGTTTTCCAATGGCAAATTGTTTTGAATCTTTTTCCCTATATTAGTCCAACAACTGTTAAAAAGCTTTGGTTGAAATTTTTTAGCTGAGAAAGAAGTACAAATAAAAGAAGAAGCAGATGGTCCCTTTGTGACTGAATGAAGAAAAAGGGTTTTGAGAACAATATGTGAATAGGTGTAGCCTAATAAAACACTCAGCCACCTGCTGCCTGAATCCTTCAAAAAAGATTCTGTTGCATATTCTGAGGAATTAACTATTAATGTATCCTTAGGTTTGATTTAAAAAAAATAAATAACAATAAACTTTGAGGGGTTTAGGTCCTTTTCCCTTTGTTTTGCTTGAGTTAGCATCTCTATATTTTAAATTGTTTTTCAATTTATCTGCTCAAGAGTATAATTGAAGGTTTTCTAGCACATGGTTAGATGAAGGAAAGGTAAGAAGAGTGGGGTTGTAGGCACTTCTTTTCTACCTTTGTTGTAAGTTTTCTGGGCTCTTCGGATAAGCTTGCCCCTGCGAAGACACAAGCAAAAAGGCAGTAGAGTGTTTGCAAACAGTGGATAAATATTTAGGTGCTTTTCTTCTTAAAAGGGCACTTTGATCTTTATTTGTGGACTGCTTTCCCTTTCAGGGATTTACTCTTCCTCCCGACTATCAGACTATTATCAACCCTACATCTACAGCTGCACAAGTGGTCACCCAAGCAATGGAGTATGTGCGTTCGGGGTGCAGAAATCCTCCCGCCCAGCCGGTGGACTGGAATAGCGACTACTGCAGTAGTGGGTAAGCGGCCGGTCATCGCCACCTGGTGGTGGACAGCTCTCATAGCATGCTATCGTGCCCTGCTCCCTAGTGGATGGAAAGATCCGTCTTTTCTTCTTGCTTTCTAAAAGATGATCTGGAATGGTTCCATGTTCGTGAAAACAGAAGACACCGCTCCAGAAATCTTTAAGCAGTCTTCTAGCTGTTCCAAGAATAAAAGCCTTTAAATCCTTGTTTGCTTTAGCTGAGGGTTAACTAGTTGTGCACCTTATACCTCAAGCTATGACAAATAGACTCACATGCTCCGTGGTCACCTGTAGCCCACGTCTTGTAACAGGACATTGTCTGTTTTCTCTTCATACAGGGGCATGCAGAGGGACAAAGCACTGTACCTTACCTGAAAATCTGAACACCTCTTCTTTCCACTGAGGAATTCAGGGAAGTCTTTTCACCGTGGATTGCTTTGTACAGTCAAGGCAGTTCTCCATTTTATTAGAAAATACAAGTTGCTAAGCACTTAGGACCATTTGAGCTTGTGGGTCACCCACTCTGGAAGAAATAGTCATGCTTCTTTATTATTTTTTTAATTCTTTATGGACATTGTTTTTCTTCTTCCCTGAAGGAAATTTGGACCATTCAGATTTTATGTTCGTTTTTTGCTGTGAAGTGCTGCGCTATAGTAACTGCCTTAGCAACTGTAGATGTCTCGGATAAAAGTCCTGGATTTTCCATTGGTTTTCATAATGGGTGTTTATATGAAACTACTAAAGACTTTTTAAATGGCTTGATGTAGCAGTCATAGCAAGTTTGTAAATAGCATCTATGTCACACTCTCCTAGAGTATAAAATGTGAATGTTTTTGTAGCTAAATTGTAATTTGAAACTGGCTCATTCCAGTTTATTGATTTCACAATAGGGGTTAAATTGGCAAACATTCATATTTTTACTTCATTTTTAAAACAACTGACTAATAGTTCTATATTTTCAAAATATTTGAAAAAAAACATATTCCCAAATGATTTTAATTTAAAAACAAATTGGCTTTGTCTCATTGATCAGACAAAAAGAAACTAGTGTTGAGGGAAGCGCAAACACATTTATTTTGTACTGCAGAAAAATTGCTTTTTTGTATCACTTTTTGTGTAATGGTTAGTAAATGTCATTTAAGTCCTTTTATGTATAAAACTGCCAAATGCTTACCTGGTATTTTATTAGATGCAAAAACAGATTGGAAACAGCTAAATTATAACCTTTACATATGGCTCTGTATTATTGTTTCTTCATACTGTGTCTGTATTTAATCTTTTTTTTATGGAACCTGTTGCGCCTATTTATGAAATAATAAATATAGGTGTTTGTAAGTAAATTTGTTAGTATTTGAAAGAGGTTTCTTTGATGTTTTAACTTTTGCTGGCAAAAAAAAAATTCACGCTTGGTGTGAATACTTTATTATTTAGTTTTTACAGTGACATGAATAAAGCCAAACCTACTTTTCATTTAGCACCAAATTATAGTAACCAATCTTTATTTCTACATTTCTTTGGTTGATGCAAATGAAAAACTATGGTATTTAAGAACTTTCTTTCTTCGTACAATATAACAGAATTGCCCTAAAAGTCACACAAGCTCCAAGACTAAACAGACGGGTTCTCATTCTGAAAATGATTGCTTCTTGGTTCTCAGCTGGTTTTAGTTAATTCTGTAAACTCTCCTCCAAATAATAACAATAATAATAATAAAGTCAAATCAACCAAAATTCCTCAAGCTGAATGTTTTTCACAAAATCCAGAAAACGTTTAGGAATTAAACCAAGGGTGGGAGGAAGAAAAAGGGGAAGCATACTGTCAAGAATATATCTAAAAATGAAAAGTGAATAACCAGACAGCAAAAAAAAAAAAAGAAGAAGAAGAAGAAGAAAGAGAAAGCATCCAAGTTTGAAAGCTGCTGATAGAAATTGAGATTCTTGTTGTCTTTTGTGCCTCCATAAGCTACTTCTCTTTCCAGAATTCCTGAGTCTTCCAAGAGAATTCTGAGAGCACTAGAGATTTGCTAGGGAACCAAAAGCATTGAGAATCTGGCTGAAGGTTTGCATAGCTTTTACCTCAAAAAGAGCTAGCAAATGACTCCCTTAGAGGGGCTGGTAGCAAGAAAGCTAGTCTGGTTGGAAATCAAGAGAATGGCTGATGTCTCTTTCATGGAATGTGTGAAATAAACTTAGCAATTTAACTAAATACAAATATATGCATTGTGTAATCCAGTCAGAATTAAAAAGACAAAAGGTATGCTTGCTTTGGAATGATTTTAGGCATTGTACAACCTTGAATCACTTGAGCATGTAATAACTAATAAATAATGCAGATCCAATGTGATTATTAAAATGACTGTAGCTGAGAGCTCTAATTTTCCTGTCTTGAAACTGTATAAGAACTCATGTGATTAAGTTCACAGTTTATTGTTTGTCTGTTTAGTATTTCAGAAATATACCAGCACTACTAATTACCTAATGTCTTTTATTTATTATATTATGATAAAGTAGAATTTTCGCTTGCATTCAGTCTAAACTGAGAAGATAATTACTGGGATGAGAACAACCAGCTTCGACTTTGACAGGCAGTTTGTACAGAAAGTACAATGCTGTTTACAGCTTCTCTAGAGCAGGTGTGCAACCAGGGTAGAGTGTTGAAACTCGATACCAAAAACAGTACAAAACAAATGTAAATAAAAGAAAATACATCATAAATAAAAATTCTTACGACACGTGACCGTATTCTATTTGGATATCCATCTGTTTCTAAAGGACAGACCCAGTCAGATGAGAAATTCCAAACAAATTTGATGGCAGAAGCGATCAGGCACGGTAGAGATGAACGGCTGGCATGGCCACAGCTGTTCTTTTCTGAAACACCGAGAACGCCCTCTCATCAACCCGATCTCTAAGACAGCGAGGTGTTGCTGGAGAAACCCCCCATCTTTAAAAGGGGAGCCCTGTAACTCAGAGGAATAGTAATGGTGTACCCTGCCCTAGCACCCGCAGGATTCCTGCACCTCAAATCAGGTCATTCTGGGTGGTTCGGCAGTAATATTAAATATAAAATATCTTTACCAATTCACCAAAATCAAAACTAGAACTAATTCGAAAAGAAAAAAATACATATATGCATGACAGTGAGTAGGAGAGGGTTGAGTCGTGTCCCTAGCATATACAAGAAAGAATAATCCAGAATCCCAATTCCCATCAAATATGAATGAGTTGGTAATGGAAAATTGCCAAGTAATGACTTCTAGTTAATCAAGTCAGTGAATGGAGCTGAGGATAAAGTTGATCTCTGTGATTGTTTTCACCTGTTGCCTTAAAGGGGCAGAGCCCCATCTGGATGGGACACAGCGATCCATCAAAAGCCACGATGGCAAAGAACGGTGTGTCCTCGCTCAGAGTCATTACTAATAAATGTTTTCAATTTATTAACTCAAAATTTAAAAGAAGCACACCAACAGCCCATTTTCTTTACCCATGGGCCTTTTGCAAAGAGTTGTCCACTCATTTGAAAGGTAATTCTACTGAGCCATATGAAATTGCCAATATTTGACTGTGGTATGTACAAAAACAGCTATTTCATATAGTTCTACCTATATGTTTGAGAACCAGAGACACTAGGATTCTGGCTACAACAGTAGATATAATTTCAAATGGAGTTTCTCACAAAGTTCTGGAAGGACTCAAAGTAGCAATCAGTTGTTTGTTTGCTTACAGGGTGCCCCACTTCAAATTAGTCCCACACAGTTACATTAAATTAAACAAAGAATATTTTAAAGTGCCAGATTCTAGTAAATTCCAATAAACATCCTTATTTCTTTGTTATAGCAAAAGTTTTATGTGGAAATCTAACATAAATAGGTTATCTGCTAGAACACGAAAGAGTTTGTTACACACAGATATTCTCTTAATGTTCATTTGCTGAAGGGGGTTGATCTGTTTCTTCTTACTCCGTCTGTAATTCTCATTTTAGGGTAATCATAAAAACACAGAGACATTCTTCTCTTGTTTGATGATTGAATATTGAAATAGTGGCAAGCAAGGTACAGAATTCACAACCTAAATTTAATCCCAAATACTTATGACACCGAGTCACCTAATGGATGAATTCATGTGAGTCACCCAACAGTGCAAACTCTGTTTCCCTAAAATAGAATAATTTCTCTACCACCAAAACAACTTGAAATGTCATAACACATAGTAAGTTTACAATAAATGAAATGATATGTAGAAAAGTCAATGAAACATCACAAATTATCCTCAGTGGGAATTGTGTGATGTTTCCTAGATAATTTAAAACCTCTTTCCATATAAAAGGAAATTAAACATTGTAGGCAAGCAAGCATTAGGAGGCGAAGAAGAATGGAAAATTTTTATTAAGAAATGTAAGTTTACAAAAAGATCGAAAAAAAGAATTTCAGAATGAGTTGTGCCCTTTTTTTTTTTCTTTTTTTTTTTTGGTCTACCAGATCGAACAAGAGTTTCGAGTTACACAAGTAAAAGATGAAATACACACTAGTCACATCAAGAAAATAAGAAGCCAAGGAGGAAAAAGGTGCTAGACAAGTAGGAGTGTTGAGAGCCAGAGAGAAATTCCAGGAGACAAGTTTAAGGAATGCTAAATTAAAACACTGATGAGCAGGATGCTGATTTTTTAAAATCTGATTACCAAGTGTTAGCATGACTTGGCGAAATGAAATAAATAAAAGAGCGTATTTCTTGGACTCTATCTAAATTACACCAGGATAAGGAGGCGTGGTCCTATTTTTTTAAGATTCTCAAAGGAGATTTCCCTAGGATAATTTGAAACCAGGTCCCAGCACATAAGAACCTTCCCTAACAGAAAAGTTTCTGAATCTGCACACGACTACTGCTTGTGAGAGGGAGGGGTAACTTCTGAACCAACGTACACACAATCCGCAATCCATGCGTACGCAGAATTAGACTTTGCTTTCTCATTTCTTGCTTAGTCAACATCTCGTCATTTGTATCCAGAACCAGATGACACTGTAGAAGGAAAGAAGAAGCGAAGATAAAGTTCTGGTTCCATATCAGGAGGCAGCTGAGAGCACGGACGTGTCACGCTTCAGCCTGGTCAGAGTGGTGCCTTATGAAGGAAACCCACCGGCACTGTCATCATGTCACGTTTTATTAACAGCTTGCTAGCAAAGACGTTTGAAAGTGAAATTTCATTCACACTGACATGAGGCCAGAAAAACATAATAATAATGACTGGAAAAGAAAATGGAAAGACTTACAATTCTACAGGAAAAAAAAGAAAAAAAGAAACATTCTAAAGAAAGACTATGAACCAAACTATAGTATTTTAAAAGCTGCATCTTCCGTGTTTGACAATTGTGTGTTTACAATAAGCCTAAACATAATTGCTCTGATGGGCTGTCAGGGAAAAGATTAATTTGGCAAAGATTAGTATTGACTTGCTGTTTATTAAGGCTTTTAAACAGCTGTATCTGGCAGCATTCCTGTAAGTGCCTGTCATATCTGAAAATCAGCCTTACACCCTGGTGCTCGCCAGCTGTTACTAAACAATCTTCTACCACTTTGAATGTCTTTCTCCAGGCCAAACAGCAAGAGCAAACTATTGCCAAATGAGCCTTTTTCTCCTCCTGTCACTTTTTTTTTTAAGTGGGGGTGGGGAGCTTCTGAATGCTGAAATGTCAGCTCGTGGCCGATGGCTTAGCTGATAAGAGGTGCCGGAAGTCAGTAGGTGGTTTGGGTGCTAGATGAACACACTCCCCACATAGAGAGTGGTGGTGCTGTTAGTCACCTCACAGAGACACGAAACCACAGCTTGCAACTGTTGTAAGGCAAAAGGTTTTAAAGACAGTTAGAAAGTGGCGATCAAAGGTTTAGAGCCAGCAGATTTCCAAAACGAATGTTTTGTTCCCTCAACCCGGCACTTGCCCTACTGGCCATAATGCTGGGGAAAGACCCCACAGTGGGATGCTGACGAGAAGTTCAGGAGCGGCCATTCATCTTGATCGTATGAACCGAGCTTTCTCCCTGGAATGCTGAAAGAGGACATACCGCTTGGTGAAACATGCACCTCACGTTTTGATTCAGTGGAAACCTGTAGAATAAGACGGGTTTGGATGTTTAGAGGTCCGTAAGAGAAAAGGAAGATTGAGGGTGGTACTGGAATAAGGCCCAGTAGTTTCACATCTAAGCGTAGTCATAAAGGCAATGGAAAGAATAACATTCCAGGGCAGTTTAACATCAAGCCACAAAGGGCCCCGTGTTACGGCAAAAGGCACGGGAGTCTTTACAACATGACTGCTTTCTGAGGACTAACCTCGACCTTTCCCAGGTGCATCGGGATGGAGTAAGTCATTAGAGCAGACGCAAAAGGACGTTGTCATCTCTTAACACTTTCACTGCTGGCACTTTCCATTACACTGGGGAACGGGGGGGTCGGCCTAGTACCTCAGCTTTCCGGGTGGACGTTTAAGGTGGGTGTCTGTCAACGTTTTACGTCCAGATAGCTTTGTTTTGAAGTCCTTGATGTTGATGCAGTCTGATGCTTGATATGTGAACCAAGGTCAAATCCTGTCGAATTCTAAGACGTAGATAAACCAATCATATGACTCAGCCCTGAGAGTATGCCATTCCTCTCTGGACATCTGAGAACTCAAATCCTATTATTTTCCACATATGATGATGGTGGGTGAAAGGTAGATGAGAAATAATACTGATTCAGCTCACAGGTAGAGAAATGCAGTGACTTGCTATTGAGAACAGAAAGCAAGATGTGTGTTTCACTGAGCCCCGTTGAACCCCACTGATCTGGGTTCACCACTCGGATCTTTAATTTCTGGTCCTGCTGATGCTCCGGCTCTGGACAAAGGAAGATCGAGAGAGTCAAATTCACTTAGAAAATTATCTATGACCATAAGTCTCAGAGAGCTCTCAGTTCTAGAATAGTCCTAGACTCACGGGTACTCTGGTCGTGTTCTGGGACAAAGGCAACCGCTGCAGGGGCGACCCTGAAAAATTAGGCCTAGCGCTGGACTGGAAAGAAACACACCCTCTCTCTTTGATCCAGTGGTACCTTAACCTTACTCAAAAGGGCAGCTCTAGAGCTAGAGTCAAAGCACACCTGTTGCTAATTAAATCCAATTCAGCAAATACAGCAGCAACCTTTTATTCTAAAACACTTAATATTATTTTTAATAGAATCCAAGAAAGGCCAGAATATGGGCAGGGGGATCACTTATGTCTGTTCTTACCATGCTTTGCAAGAGAACATTCGGCAAAAAGCTTTCTCTTCATAGCCTATAATTCTTCAATTATTAAAATGAGTAATCTGAGTATGAGAGGTGATGGTATAAACAAATTTGAAGATTAAATCTAATAAAGCCAATAAACTGAGAGAGGGGCCCCAATGATTCCACATGGACCCTACTGTAGTTACATAAGAACCGAAGCGAACAATGAGTGAAGGGGAGCCATGCCACGCCACGTGGCCCGTGGATGAAGTCCTTTCAGAAAGTAAGCATATCGGTACGATGCTCAAACACGCAGAAATGTACCATACGACAGTAGCTCGCACCAATAATCATTGCTAGATTTATCTTTGATCTAGTTTTACCCCGTTTCCCAAGCCTGAGGAAACTCTTCAGAATCCATCTCTCTGTAAATTATAACCAATTCTGTGGAGCATTTTGTAATTGCTTTTGGTTTTTTATCAAGGTGGACTCACAGAAATCTAAATCTGGTCTTGGTGAGAGTTTTATACAAGAAGAAAAAAAGATTGGCACATCTAAATGAAACTGCAATTTCTAGGGAATATTACAAAATATACGTATCTACAAAGCCATACTAGCTGTTGAGTTGGGTCATTTTTAACACCTGGTTTCAAGATGTGGTTTCGGCAGGCCAACCTAACAGAAGTGATAGTCCTTTGCAACGCTAAGTCCCCCGGTGGTTGTTTTAGATCGGGTTCTCTCTCTCCTTCTCCCTCCCCACCCCAACCTTTCTTTTCTTACAGGACAAAGAATCTGCGACTTCTGCTACTTTAACCTATCAATTTCTTGAAATGATTCCGGTCTTGCATTCCTAAAACATTTCACCTTCAACACATGGACAGCTGGGGAGCCAGACTGCCTGCAGCCAGCACAGGTTGGCCTCCATTGTCACTTCGCTGATCACTTTGTTAATTCTCAGATAAATGGAGAGAAACTCCGTTTTCTCTCCTCCCCCTCTCCTTTCTAATGCAGAGCAATCAGAAGCCTCTAAGGACTTTTCTATATGACTTCCCATTTCACACCACAGATGGTTTAGATAAAAACTATGAGTTTCATTTATTCAAACAGCTTCATTTCACCAAAATGAGCCTATTTTTAGCATTTTGCCTAAAGGTTTGTTTTCCCATCTTTGTAGATGTAAAGGAGTTTTGCTGATGTTTCAGGCTTTAATCATCATTATCCCTGCCACCCAAAAATGTTTTGGACTCGAGTGAAGTTGATGAGTCCCTTAAAAGGGAATTTACTTTTTTAAAAGTGGCAATAGAATTGCTTTACAAATTTGATTTACGTATCTTTTCTTACAACTTTTGAGTGTTTGCATTCTTCCATGAGGTTAGTTTCGATCATTTCGATTTCAGCATAAGCACTGTTTGTGCCTGCCAAACATAATGATGCCAGCTTTTTATCTTGGTTTTTATCTTGAGGTCATTACTTTGGAGAGTATTTCATTTGGACAACACACCATACTGAAAAAAAAAAAAAAAAAAAGAACTCTTCAAAATACATATTCAAAGAGAGAAACTGCAAATAAGCAAGTTCGAAACTTTACCCACTTGGGTTGTTGTGCAGAGTCAACACAAACTCACTGCTGGATGTTACCTTATGTTCAGTTCCAGGGTTAAGACAAAATTTTTTTTAAATTGTCTTCTGTTATTTAAGGATTAAAATGGCAGATGGAAATATATAATCATCTGCTTTAGTAACTCATAACAAGAACTATACAGTGGTATGAATACTTGACTGATTTTTCAAAACATAGCTGTTGTAAACTAACCAACTTATCTTCCAACATCAATTCCCTACTCCCATCTCCCTTACCTCTATGGGAATATTTCTGACTTTGTTTTCCCCACAGGTATCACGTATACCTGTGGGCTCAATGGCCAGGAAGATGAGAAGATGTACTCCTCTCCTTGTTTCCCCTTCAGTTACTCAGTAGCCCTCAAGACCTCCCATTCCTTCAGAGATGTTAAAGGTACAAATTATTGATATTTTATATCAAGCAAGAGCATATCAGCACCTAAGCCTGACTTTCCTGTCCACTAGGTTTTCAATTAATCCTTTAATTTCTTCTTTAATCCATCTAGATCTATGCATAAGCATGTATCCCCAATATAATGGACACAAAGTCGCCTTCACCAGCTCCCCATTGTTGTAGACGGTATGCCTATCTGCATGAACCTGAGAGTGGTGTAAAGGAATTATAAATTAAACCTTAGTCCATTAAAGATAGATTCCTCAGTTCCATTCCCAAATAATCTGATTTAGTTGGTCTAGAGCGATGCCCTAGTACCGGCATTTTTATAGTCATCGCAAAGGATTTTGATGCAGGTGTCCACAGACCAATCTTATAAGGAGAAGTCAAGTCAATCTTGTCACCAACTTTGAAGACTCTGAGATTATCAGTTGCCATTACAAGGATTAAAACTGACTTAAAGAATCAGCTTCTGAAAATGAAAACACACCCAACTAACAATATCTCTAAATTATCTAATTAAAGCTCTTAAACAGTCTTACACAGCGAGAACCTTAGGGACAGATAGGCCAAGACTGTCCAGGGCTCGACAATGCCATCTTTCCCATCATACCGAGAGCGTAGGCATTCATCTCCATCCTTGTTGCCTTGTTTAGTATTCTAGGAAGGAAGAGGGCTGAAGAGCTAAGAGGAAAGACAAAAAAGAGCTGTGGCTATCTGAAAACCAAAAACTTCCCGAGATATCCCCAACAGATTTGCACTTCTATCTCATTGGCCAGAACTATCTCACATGGTCATCCCTAGATGCTCATTGCCCCTTAAATAAGACCAGAGTTCTATTGGTAAGGAAGACAGGGAGAAGAGATAATTGTGATAAAATTAGCAGTGTCCACCACACCAATTCCCATTCATTCAACTGAAGCTTTTTCTGCTTCACCACTACTTAGTTTGCTCTTTAAAAATATCTGCAATAATGTTCTGATTGTCAATTCCACATGCCTTATATTCTGCATTCATCTTTTTTTATTTTTCTGCTGCTTTTGCAATATTATAACCTTCCCCTAAACTTCTCCCCTTTGTCTTACCTCTCCTAAATACTAGACCTTAGTTCCATTGACCACAGGCAGACAACTCTATCTGGTTTCTTACAAGCACTTAACATTAAAGGTTACCTAAACCAAACTCATGACTTTCCAATAAACATCTTCACCAAGAGAAGATGTCCCAATTAGCCTCACAGGCTAGAATTCTTCTTATCTTTAACTTTTCCTTCTTTTCATCTCACGCAAAGACAGGACCATCTTTATGTTTGACAATGGTAAGTCCTGAATGGTTCTCAAATTTCCTGGATCACTGTCTGTCCATTCTTCCCCAACTTAGTTCAGTCCCTCTACATCTCTTCCTAAAACACCACCACAGTGACCTAAGTGGTCTCCAAGTTTACAGACAGCTGTTAGTTTCTTTTTTAAAGCCCAGACTTAATAAAATAAAGCCTTCACTTTTTAAATTCCCATGGCTACCCCATTGATCACATATTAAAATTTAAATAGCTGAGCCTGATAACTATAACCGACCACACAAAATCTGTCACCAATCTACCTTACTTGCTGCTGCTCTCAATTTTCCTTCCAAGATTCTAAAATCTGGCCACCAAATTCCTTGCCAATTCCAACCACACTAGACTACCAGGCCCTGGACCTTGCAATTATTCTTTTTGCTGCTATCCCTTTAATGAAGACTTCTCAATAAAATTAACATTCCTTTCCCTGTATTTCGTCAGCACTCTGTTCTACTCTTGGAGCAAAGTTTTGAAAATATTGTAAGTATTTGTTTAAGTGTTCATTTCCCTGAATAGATTAAGAGTTCCTTAAATTGTATTCATCTCTGTGATCACTGCAGCGCCTAGTACAGTGTCAGGCAAACATGTGCAATAAATGATTGTTGAATGAATGAATGCATAAATAATGCATAGTATTGTTTAAGACAGAAAGCATACAAGCAAATGATGATTCCCTAGACCAAGAGATGTAGCAAAGCAAATTATCATCCTATGGGAGCCTTTTCCCAAAAGTAACAGAGAAAACAGATTCCTTCTATAATCACAATCACCTTCCAAGGAGGCTGGGTCCTATGAAAAGAGGGCTTTGTTTGACTGGTTTTGTCTTGAAGAATGCCATAATGGAATTTTGTATGCGAAGATGAACCAGGAATTGAGTGTAGGTGCAAGGGCTAGAAAGAGCTGGATTGCTCGACCAAAAACACAGATAATTTTCAGTGACAGGATATTTCATACAAAAAGGAGTGAGGAGGAAGAATTAATAAGAAATAAATAGTGGAATCAGTAAGTAACATGAGCCTAGGGGTTCTGGGAGAGGTAAAGTAGCTGATGACTTCTATGTATATCCCCTAAGGAAATTCTCACACACGTTTTCAAAAAAATAAAAGGAATGTTTATTGCATCTTATGTGTGATAGCTAAGACCTAAATGTTTATTAGCAGGAAGATATATATACATATATATATATAT
>NW_006443225.1:4995425-5030113 GCF_000325575.1 Pteropus alecto | reverse complement strand
ATCACAAAATGGAATACTATACATCTGCTAAGGAATGAGCTAGGTTACATGGATTAATGTTGAATTAAAAAAAAACAAGTTTACGGCCATGCCACCCTGAACAAGCTTGATCCCGTCTGATCTCAGAAGCTAAGCAGGGTCAGGCCTGGTTAGTACTTGGATGGGAGACTACCTAGGAAGACCAGGTACTGTAGAGGTAAAAAATAAAAGATAAGGGATTATAAGCTGACAAGTTCCTTGCAATCTGTGATGTCAACCAAGGATTGTCTCGCCTACAAAAGTTTAAAAAAAAAAAAGTTGAAGAATATTAATACAGTTTAATATCAATTATGTAAAGTTAAAAACATAGAATATTATCATCTATACTGAGTCTGGCTACATAGCATACCTCACCTCATTTTATTGCACTTTGCTTTATTATACTTTGCGACATTGCATTTTTACAAATTGAAGGTTACAAATTGAAGATTTATAACAACCCTGCATCAAGCAAGTCTATTGGCACCATTTTTCAACAGCATTTGCTCGTTTCATGTCTCTGTCACATTTTGGTAATTCTCACAATATTTCAAACTTTTTCGTTATTACTACATTTGTTATGGTGGTTTGTGACCGTGATCTTTGATGTTACTATTGTAATTGTTTGGGGGCATTGTGAACTGTGCCCATATAAGATGACAAACTTAATCAATAAATGTATGTATTCTGACTGCTCCACTGACCAGCCATCACCCCATCTCTTCCCCTTTCCTCCAGCCTCCCTGTTTCATGAGACACAACAATATCGAAATTAGGCTGGTTGATAACCTTACAATGGTCTCTAAGTGTTCAAGTAAAAAGATGAGTCACTCGTCTCTTACCTTAAATCAAAAACTAGAAATGATTAAGCTTAGGGAAGAAGGCATGTCGAAAGCTGAGATGGGCCAAAAGCTAGGCCTTTTTTACCAAACAATTAGCCAGGTTGTGAATGCAAAAGAAACATTTCTGAAGGAAATTAAAGGTGTTACTCCAGTGAAAACACAAATGATAAGAAAGTAAAACAGCCTTATTGCTGAAATGAAGAAAGTTTTAGTGGTCTGGATAAATCAAACCAGCCATAGCATTCCCTTAAGCTAAAGTCCAATCCAGAGCAAGATTCTAATGTCCTTCAATTCTGTGAAGACTGAGAGAGGTCAGGAAGTTGCAGAAGAAAAGTTTGGAGCCAGCAGAATTTGCTTCATGAGGTTTAAGAAAATAAGACGTCTCCATCACATAAAAGTGCAAGGTGAAGCAGCAAGGGCTGATGTAGAAGCTGCAGCAAACTATTTGGAAGATCTAGCTAAGATAATTAATGAAGGCAGCTAAACAACAGATTTTAAATGTAGATGAAATAGTCTTCCATCAGGAGAAGATGCCATTTAGGACTATTATAGAGAGAAGTCAATGCCTGACTTTAAAGCTTAAAAGAACAGGCTGACTCTCTTGTTAGGGGCTAATGTAGCTGGTGAATGGTTTGTTGAAGCCAATGCTCAGTTGTCTTTTTTAGACATAATGCTATTTTAGACTACAGTATAGTGTACTCATAACTTTTAAATGCATGTGGAAACCAAAAAAATGTTTCAATTTATTGTGATATTCACTTCATTGTGGTGGTCTAGAACTGAACACACAATATCTCCAAGGTATTCCTGTATAAGTAAAAAAAGTATAGAAACAAGCATGAGAATAATAAACATTCAGTTTATGAGATAAGTTATACACCAGAGGAGGAAAAGGAACAAGGTCAGGGAGGATTGCACAGGAAACAACTATATCTATAATGTTTTATTTCTTTAAAAAGACCTAGCGAAAAAAAATATGGCATAATGTTAAGATTCACTGAGTCTGGGTGGTGGGTACATTGGCCTTCATTATATTATTATCTATTTGTGCCTGTAAATTTTAAATATTTCAAAATTTGAATTTTCTCAATTCTAATCCAAAACAGTAGATAATTTAAGGACATTTAAGTTCAAGAACATTAAGTCTGAAATTGTTTGCGTTAAGTCTGAAATTGTTTGCTCTCCCTCAATCCCTACTCCCACTAACATTCTCCTAAAATTTCAGAAAAATTTCCTATACATACGAGAAGTTATATGCATAATTTTTGTGGATATTATGGGAGGCAGCTGATATTATAAGATCCATCCATTCATTAGCATAATCATGCTAAGCGAAATAAGACAGGGTAAGTTGAAAACCATATGATTTCACTCATATGTGAGATATGAAACTGAAAGCAACAAACAAACCTGACAAACAGACACTCATGGACACAGACGGTGGATTAGTGGTTATCAGAGGGAAGGGGGAGAAGAGGGAGGTAGGGAGTGGTAAAATGGGTCAAATATTTGGAGATGGAAAGAAATCTAGCTTTGGGTGGTAAACACACAATGCAATATATATATGACATATTGTTGAATTGTACACTTGAAACTTGTTTGATTTTATTAATCAATGCCACCCTAATAATTTTAATTTAAAAAAAAAAAACAGGTGAATAAAAAATGTATAGACAAATCTTCAATACCAACTAAATGTGTTATATACATACTGACCCCTGTCGGAGTTTTTCCCAAAGCCCAAGGTTAGGACCAGAGAACAGATGGATGTAGAATGAAGTGAAGTATATGAATTAGGTGATAATGTCTATTTCACACATTATCTAGTAATTTGTTAAGAGCTGGGGATTTTATGATTTATTTTGAAGCCCTATCAAAATATTTCTCTTAAAGCATGCTCATCAAACTGAATTCATCCAAGAGGCCACATCAGAGTGGCAAGTGGGTACTTTTTCTAGGTGCCTGGAAGGATGGTGGGGTGAGAAAGAAAAATCGGAGGAAGTCTTGAATGAATCATTGAAGACAGAGAATTGGTAAAACTGGGATGGAGGGACAATGGTTACTGAAATACTTTAGATCATCACAGGCCTCATTTTGATACGAAATCTCCCAAAGATCATTTTTTGCATCTATATCAAGCTTAACCTGAGACTTCTCCACCTTCTCCTAAAGTTGCCAGGTAAGTAATTCAAGAGAAAAATAGAAACAGTTAATTGATTCTTTTCCTTTTTCCTTCTTTCTTTCTTTGCTTTTCTTTCTTTCCTTCTCTCTTTCTTTCTCTGTCTCTCTCTCTCTCCTCTTTCCTCTTTCTTTCACACTTACACGACCTGGTCTTCCTAGGTCTCCCATCCAAGTACTAACCAGGCCCGATTCTTTCTTTCTTTCTTTCTTTCTTTCTTTCTTTCTTTCTTTCTTTCATTCTTTCTTTCTTTATTATTTTTTTGCCTTTCTAATGCATTTTATTTCTTAACTGAGTCATTTATTTAATGGGGAATTCTATGTTCTCCATTAAATTTCCTGTACAGCTGTACAGGAAAACGTTATTTACAAACGAAAATAATATCAATTGTTTTTATTGAAAACTGGCATTTTCTGTTCATTTCTGTGTCTCAGGAATGAGGTGACTAGCTGGCATTTTGGGAGGATTTTCCTGCTTTTGGCTTTTACTTGTGATATATTTGTTAGTTTTTAAATTGAGAACTTTCTAATTCTCCTATTTAAGTATGTATTTTAATTTAAAAAATGAAAGCTCAAAAGAGACTTTGCTGTTTTCACACACATAAGAGAGACTCCAGTTTCTCCCACCCCTCTCTCTCTGCTCTCTCACCCCAATAGGTAAAAAAGTCACTTAGAAAAATACATAAATCTCTCTTTTCTTCTTCAGCCATGTGATGGAGAAACTATGAAAAAGCATGATTTTAGATTTTTTTGGAAATGAATGTTGCTTTAAGAATACTCAAATTCTTCCAAATTAAATTCGAACCAGAAAGCTTTTCCATTAATGGGAAGTGGGAGAAATACCATTTTTAATAAAATCAGAAAATGATGGTGACTGCTAAGATAAGCCTGATCTCTTTTAGGTGATGTCTAAGGGAGAGTATCATAATTCCTACTATAAATAAATTTCTCAATATTGAGCCAATCAATTGCTTTGAAGTATGAGTCATATTAAACTAATAATATAAAAATTTTTTTCTGAAATCATATCCAATCATTGCTCTTATAACTATCAAACTAAAGAAGTTTGATAACATTTGGTGTTACTTGAGGGTAGGGACTTTTTGAGATGTTTATCTAGAGCTTCTAGAGTTATAATCTTGCCAAGGGACAGACCAGTGCAGGACATATCTGATGACGATGCATTTCTCACTTTTAAGACACTCTCCAAATGCCAACCTCACACTTAAAGTCACCATCGAGAGAGTGCCAACAGCCTCACACCGGAAAAGCAATATGGGCTCTTCACTGGGAACTTATTCGCAGTGTTATTTCCTGAGAAAACACCGCACATCTTATTGGGCAGAGGGTTGAAGATGACTTTCAGAATCTAAACTACTAATCTACTCGCCAGACAGTATAGCTCAGTTATACAAATCAGTACAGGTCCAGCAAACTGAGTCTAAAAAAGAATACAGAGGGCCTCTTGAACCTAATAAAAGCTTATATCTCTCTGCCTTATGTCAATGTTTCCTTTGGGTCAGATTTCTATACATTTGAGAAGAACCCCTTAGTGAAAATACAGTAGATGCCATTTGCTCTTGGCCTGGGCTGTGGAAGAAGATAGAAGACCATGGGCAGAGCCAAGGACACTGCTCAATGTGAAAGAGACTATTCCAGATTGTATAGGTTGCATGCATTTCCCAAGCTATAACTTTCAAAGACCATTTGCAAGTCATTAGAGGAATCATGTGAGATTTGATGTCAAGAGGCTGTACTCAAAATCCAGATCAGTTTTTAAAACTGAAAGCAACAAATAAACAAACAAGACAAACAAAAACTCACAACACAGACAGCAGTATGGTGGTTACCAGTGGGAAAGGGAGGAGATAAGGAGGTAGAAAAAGGTAAAGGGGGTCAAAAATATGGCGACGAAAGGAAATTTGACTTTGGATGTTGAACACACAATGCAATATACAGATGATGTATTATAGAATTTTACACTTGAAACTTATATAATTGTATTAACCAATGTCGCTCCAATAAATTAAAAAAAATTTTAAAGCCAGATCACATATCATCTGAACCAAAAATGTGTGTGAATGAAAAGGGGTTACTGCTAACAATTACACCAGAAAAACAGATTAAACAGGGACTATGTTGAACAATACAGCACGTGCAAGCACCATATTCCTAAGTCACACAGACCATGGGCAAGTTGGTTTACCTCACAGAGCCTCTATTTCTTCATCCATAAAATCAGAGTGAAAGAATTCCAACATCTCAGGGATTAATAGTACTACACAGACTTAGGGCGCTGCATATGTGAATTATATTTGGAAAAGTGTCACTCAGTAGAAGGATCTAGCCAACCCTGGAACAGTTTGCAGACCTCCAGTTTTTACCTCACAGAACAACATCTATCTCAACCCTCCAAAACTTGGCAGTGCTCTGCAGCCAAGGTCTCAGAGCCAAGACTCCTCAGTGAGGTGTGTGTTTCTCCGGTTTAAGAACACATTTCACTGTCCAAGTTCCACAGAGTGATCACAAACTGCTCTTAGAGGGAAAATGCTTTCTTTGTCATCATATGGCTACAGACTCTCAGGCAGCTAGAGGCTGAGAACTCTGTGGTCCTTAAGGCTACACCCAGACCTGACGGAAGACTTTAAATCAGACATATTTTTTAAAAACTCATTTCAAAAACAACTCCTCTCTCCAGCTTTTTGTCTGCCTATGCACACCCAGAAATACCCATAAAATCCTGAGCATAGCATAGCACACCTGGGTAGATAGAGATATAGATCATGTAGATGTAGTGATAGACAGATATATGATATGGGATGTGTACACACACCTACACACTACACAGAGAAACTCTAACCCCCAAACTAAGCAAATACATTGGTAGGAAACAGAGAGTCCCATGAGAAAGAGATGCACCAGGCTTTGAAAAAAAATTAAGAGCTAAGCCATACAAAGAGCATGTTGTAGATGCGTAGTGTGTCACCTAGATCTCTCCCTTCATGACTGAGGGCACTAATTTTCCAGCTGTTGAGAGTGTTAGCCACTGGGCTGTCAGCTGAGTCCCTTTCTGGGAATCGCTCTCGACCCAGTAAAGCTGCCTTGCCCAAGTTCATACCCCATCCCCAAGGAACACTCGGTGGCAACCCACATCCAATTGCTGGTCCACGTGGTTGTCTCAGGCAGATACAACTCTGAAGTACCATTCCAGCCCCAGAGCTCCCGAGGGATCAGGACCAGCTGCAGCCTTTTTCTGGGGGACTATACCTCAGTCCTCCTTCTGTCCATTCGTCCTCCCCAGAGCACTCCCCAACCATATCCTTGCACGCAAAACTCCATTCCAGGGTTTGTTTCCTAGGAAATCCAGACGAAAACGACACACCATTTCTCTTTTCATTTCTTAGAGGAAAGAGGAAGTAATAATAAATAGAAAGAAGCTGCATTAAGGACATCCCCTGGGACAAGCAGGGCAGTTCTCTCTCAGGAGACAACTCCGCAGACAACATTTAGCCATGCCAGACTCAGAGAAGATACAGGTACAGCCAGCCCACAGGATAAGGGTTTGTATCTGAAGGATTTTATTCTACTAATAAGCGATAAGTCATTTAACTGTTATTTTAATGAAGACATTTTTTTCAAACTTCTTTCATGTGTGCAAAGCCACAGTTTTAAATTGCCTGTTATTCCAATCATCTGACATGTCATTAATCATGTCTGAGAAAACCTTGCCCAGTTATCATGACCTACCTGTGCATCTGGGGAGCCTACCTTCCAAGGAGGAGAGGGCCCACTATGGAGCTTTGGCAGGCAGATAAGAAGATTCCATTGTATTTTGATAACGCAAACATCAGAAGGATAGTTTTAGATTCCTGGAACCTGATTCCTGACTCATCTCTTCACTAAATAGTTTTCTTCTAGTTCATTTCTTTGGCTGAATACTTCTGGGTTTTCCTTCAGGCTTCTGATTGGACAAAAGTTTTACAGTTTGACAATAGAAATTCTCTAAAGTTGGTTAGTCAAAATAACAGCCCTCTGGACAAGTCAAAAAGTACCCTTCATGATATAATTTCTTATCATCAACAAAGCCTATGAGCTCAAGGGCAGAAAGACACTCCAGAATCGTAGATCCCAAGTCCACTTTTGAAATTACTATATTCACATAAATCCTTTCTTTTAATTATGAACTATAATATATTTGTAGTTAATCTAGATGAAAGAAATTCAAGGAACCAGAAATTATTACATAAGATTCGTCACATAGGATCCTGGTCTATCCTGGATACCTAAAGGGACTGTCTAAACAGGTGAGAAGTTAGCAGTGACCCATGGGTCTTGTTGCTGGCAGAAGTAATACCTTCCCTTTCAGTCACAGCTTTGTACTATAGAACTCAACGATGAGCTGCAAAACCACATGCATTCAAAAGGCAATTGCCTTCTCGTCTCCGTACCTATTCCAGGTGGCTCAGGTTTTCTGGCTACCCTGCAAGAGTACTTTAAGAATTGCAATCATTTGCTCCTGTGGCATTTAATCTCTTATTTGATTAATGACATAAATACAAACTAACTCTAAGAGAAGCAAAAATGGAGACCTCTTACCTGCATGTTATAGTGTATCCCCCAAATGCATAGCTTTTAGGTACACAGTGGAATTTATCGTTTAGAGATGCATTCAGGAACAGCTCTCAGAAACGATGTGCTAAAACAATCCGAAATTCTAGAAATGGAAAAGTCAAACATGTCATTCTCAGCAAGCCTTCTATTCTCTGTCTGGCCTTCTCTCTCCATATACACACAGCAAGTAGAGATCTTGAGTACCAAACTATCAGAAAAACTGTTGAAGCAACAGATGCTTTTTGAGAAGAAGATTCAACAAAATGGCCCGGGAGCTTGTGAGTAGTTTCAGTCAGTGTTATGCCTGCTGGAATTTGCCTCTCCAACCCCCTCCCCGTCCCCACCAAAGAGGTTTCTGTCGTCAGAAGTCAGGAGGATTCTTGGGGTGCCCTTCAAGCATAAAAGGCTGTGATCAGGTCCCACCTCACCTGGCAAAACAATAGAAACAGTAAGAATATTCTCTACAGAGAGGTCAGTCCAACAGGACTAAGGTGTGCCACTCCTGTCTGTTATGGAACAGTAAGAAAATTCTTAGACTACCTACCAAAATAAATTGGGAGTTGCATATTTACCTGCTTTTGGTTACACTAAAACTTTCTATTTCCATAACAATTTGAACTTTAACAGAGTTTTTCCACCTATGATTTCATTTAACTATAAGACAAACAGCACACAACTTGCAACGTGAAAATGGACGCAAATCAAAATATCGACATACGCATACTCTGAGAAAGGACTTCTGGTGACCACAAGATGCTCATAGACACCAAACAGTCAGATCACAGTGCCTGATCATGATGTCACCTAACAGATCAAGACTGCTTCGTCTTTCAGCGGTGCCTAGGTGCAAGCAGCTCATTTTCATGTGTCTTTTTCGTGTTGTGGGGCCAGATTTTTCTCCTGCTTTTGAAGGATTGCCCAGTTCTGGTCTAAAGTCTCTAGCGTTTCTTGGAATCCCTTCGTTTTGCTATTTGACTTTCACTTGAACCTTAGTCTGAAAGGCAAACCAAAAAAGTAGGAAAAGTTGAGGGAGTTATGAAACAAAAATTTTAAAAGCATCATATGAATTTCTCCCGGTTTCTCTCCTGATGTTCTATGGCGTTCGGTAGCATCCCACTGCAAACAGAACTGATATTTTTTCAGTCCCTTGACAGGTAGGCACCATTTTACAAATTGCAGAAAGGGAATGTCTAAAGATTTGTTCACGTTGCCTTTGCATTCGAGTCAGAGTTTCTCAGTCCGTTGTGTAATACAGCCAAGATGGTAATGGCCCATAAAAGATTGGTCCTGGCTTTATAATACAACCAGTGCTCATCGCGTTGAAGAGGTAAAGAAAAAGAATTAGATGCTATCAGGAAAACAAAGCTGATAGAGGAGCGATTTGCAAAGCATGGAAGCTCTGCTCTGAAGGTTTGTCTTTGCACAATAGTATCACCTTCAGGAGCAGGACTTTCAACCACGCTAAGTTATCACATTAGAAAGACCCCATCCTGTATTCCAAAAAGGACTGTTTTTGCCATCTCTAATCAACATGAATCACGTGGCTCACGAGTAATTTCTAATTTATCTTTTATTTTAGCCTATGACTTAGAGTTAAGGTGACGTCTTGATCCCAATACACTCACAATTTTAACTTTGCAAATAGAAAGAGAAAGAGAAGAAAAGAAATGAGAACAAGGGGAGATGGCTTCTTCCCGAGCAATAAATTTCCTACATTCAGACAGGAGCTCCGCGCCTCACGACCTCAATTCACGTTGCAGGAGCCATGCCAGATGACGATGGAGTGTGGGAAGGAGCTTCATACCAAGTCATAGTTCTGTCCTCACAAACAGAGTCAGCAAGGAGAGCATGAGAGTCTGTACTCCTTGGGGAACCTGAGTATGACATTTTGGGGACAAGGAAACCCCAAAGCTTCTCTGTCTTTGTCCTTCATAAAACAAGGGAAATGATAAGTTTCTGAAGCCGATGGGACCAGTCTGTATTGATTGAGGTTGTGTGCAACAGGATTCTGGGTCATCACTGTCTCAGAGCTGCCTAAAATATATGGCCAGAAATTAGAGGCAGAATAAGGAAAATTGTGTCAGGAAGTAGTTTTGTGTTCTGATGATGAAAGTTCAAATGCTATTCAGTTATTTTCTCATGTAAAATTTGTATCTCCTAAAACACGCCAGGGCAACAAAAGACAAAATATCCCTCGACTGAGCAAGGAATAGAATCTAAAGAGTCACAGGAGGAAAACGGTAATGTAGAAAGACTGCAAGTAACAAAGAACCTGTTGCATCAACCATTTTTAACTACCATGCATAAAAAAGGGTGACTACTTCGAATAGCAGTAACAGTAAAAGTTCATGATTCAGGAATGAGAAGGACTGTTTAGAGTGTCAGTTAAAAGGAAGAGGAGTATGCTGGCATCCTTTCTTCAAGGCTTTTAGTGAGTGTTCATGACGTCGTTTATTTTGAATCAAGACTGACACAGCAACAGGTTAAGACACCAAAAGGAAGGCTTGAAGGTGCCAGATGGGATTTCTGTCAGTGTAGGTAGGTCACATGTGGACATTTACTACAGGTGCTGCCAAGGTGACAACAAACAGTATCTGGATATAGTCAAATCCAAGTGTCATTCTGGAAGGAGCAGCTGCTTAAGAGAAACATCTGTTCACCATCACTCGTGGGCTTAATTGTGAGGTTCTTATCACCCAGAAGTGTTTGTCTACATACCACATGCCCTTCCTTATGTCCAACATCAAAGAACTACCTGAACCAATACAAAAGCCACCCAGAAGTACTGATTACTTATTTGACTCATAAGCTGGTACTTTCAACCAACTTGATTAGCTTCCTTGATAAGGAAGACAAACACAAAAAGATGAACTTTGGCATTAGAAAAAATTGCTTTGAATTTCTATTTAAAAGGCAGTTTGAATCAAGCAGCAGATTAAGAAAAGAAAGTTAAGCCAAAAAATAATAATAATAATAATAAGCTTATTTTTTTGCTTCTGTTCCCTACCGGGAGTTTCTCCCTAGATGAATCTGCAAGTCCCCAAGATAGAATGAGTGATTGATAGGTCATCTCAATAACATCAAAGTGCTTTACCAAAAACCAGGCTGAGGCAAGATTAAGCTGTAAACCATTTTCTCCTTCAAGAGACTTCCCTTCTCCTTAGTATTCTGCTCCCACTTCCTTGCTGTACTGGGAACTAGGACTTCAAATCGAAGGCATAATTCCTGCCCTCATTGGGCTTATTATATTCTAACTAGAGACACACAAAAGTAACAGTATAGGTCCCTCTTTAGTTTTCCCTGTTACCCTGTCAATTCAGTAAGAATCCTTTGCCCAAGAGACACACAATAAATTACTAGGGACAGAGGAGAGAGAAAGGTTTGCAATTCCTGCTTCCTGTTGTCTTTTGCTGTTCAAACCCAGGTAACCTTTGTCCTGCTCTCTAATGTCTGTCCCTCCCACCCACAAACTGTGCACCACATTTCAAATACCTATCTGAAAATTCCTTGATTAACTCAACATAATAAAAATAATCACTGAATTTATTTATTTTCTCATGAAAGAATTAAATACCCACATCTGTTTGGGGTAATATCTGTGAAATTAATGGTGGCAAAATAATCCCAGGTATCCCTGAAGAAATTTACATCAAAAAAAAATTCCATTAACTTTGCTACAGCAGATGAAGTTTTGTATGCCTACCTAGGGTTTCTATTATGTAAATATAACTCAGTTGATATGGGTACTTCCTGGTTTCTTGACCTGGTTTTCAAATAGTTCTGCATCATACTGTCTCTTAGGTAAAATCCCTGCTATGGAGGATAAGAAGTATTTTGTAAGAATACAAAAGTATTTCATGAACATCTGCTTCTTATACAGGGTTTTCTTCAATCCTAGAAATTATTCCAGAAACAATTACAGGTATGACTGAGTCTGGAGAATTGAGCTATTTCTACATTAAAATGAAGGCCGACTTCTGAGTATGTATCAATTCAAAGACAAAGTCGTTCACCAGTGTTCTACTGTGGGCTGTCAGACAATGAATCTATCAACCCTTCACTTATTAAATGACAACAAAATTATCCACTGGCCAGATGTTCATTCTTTTAAATCTCCAAATTCCATTTACGTGATCTTAATTCCTTAGAGAAACTCTTAAAAAATTATACCATAGTGACTCTGTGGATTTTTTTTAAGTTGTGTGAAATTTCTGGCAAGTGTTTCTGAAGGTTGAGCCCACATCCTAATTGGGTTTTAACCCTCTCTCTTTCTCAATTCAGGATTTATCGGATGCATACAAGGAGGAAGAAATTATCTTAAGTGCCAGAAATATGCAACAAACTAAAGAAAGATGGTTCATTCTCTCCCAGAGTTTCCTGTTCATTCTCGTTTTCTCTTTTCTCCATGCCTCTCTGCTTTTCTCAGACTCTTAATATCACTCCATCCTTGTCTCTCTCTCATCACCAGTGGACTTCCCAATCAACAAATCAGATGGTGATATTTTTGTTACACATACGAGACTGAACTCATTATGTCTATCCTTCCTAAATATAGTAGTTTTCTGATAACCGTCAACTCAATTAATGACACCCCCAGCATCCTTCACTCTCTTGTCATTGATTCCAAACCAAAACATGGAAGTCATCCGCAATTTTCCTTATCTCTTTTATCTCCCGTAATGGAAGTGTCACTAAAATCAGTTGTACTCTTCTAAAGACTTCCTTGATCTAGTCTTCCTCTCCATCCCACTGCCATTGCCTTAGTTGTTTTAATTCTTTCTCGTTTAGACACTCACTGTAGGCAAATCATCTTCACACCAGCTACCCTTTCCTTCTGATGCTCCCTTTTGTGTCGCTGAGATCTTTCTAAAATAGGAAACTAACCATTCAAATTCCTGCTTAAAAATCTTTTAATGGTACTTAACTCCCTGCAGATGAAATTCAAACTCTTCCAAGTGGCATAACTTTTTGCAATCTGTGTTTTGCCGGCTTTTTTGGCTGCAGGTACTCCATATTCCTGAGCCATACTTAACCGTCCTTCCCCAAGCACCGCAATGTCACGACTCCTCTCCTTTACTCATGCGATGCCTATACCTGCCCTTCCACTTGGAAGTTCCTTATCAGGACTTAGCTCAGTATCACTTCCTCTAAGAAACGGTTCATGAGTCCTGCTCCTCCCACCCCCTTCCTCTCTTCTACTATGGCACATTATTGTAATGTATCATTTACTTCATTGCACTTAAACTATTTTTATATCTTTCTTCCTTTGTAGTCCTGACTTCCGGCACTGTGCCCCACAAGTAATACGCTCTCATAAAACAGTGGATTTTAAAACAATGTGGATCTTCCTCTTCCTCTCAGTTCTGCAGTATTCAGCATAACTGACGGCCAGTCCTCCTAGAATTGTCTGAGCATTGATTTTCCGAAGCACTGTTCTCTTCTTATCTCGCCCGCCTCTCTAGACCATCCTTCACCCTGATCCTCTGATGATTCCTATTCCTTCCCTTATCCTGTAATATTTGACATTTTAGTGATTTCTACTTCCACTCTTTTCTTGTCTCTCCTTCATCCTTTCCCTGGATGGTATACTGAGACCTTCACCTGTAAACAGTCTGACACGTAACTGGCATTAACTTCAGTCTTTCATGATACAATGAATATCTATGTTTTGTATGTATTCTAGATTGAATCAAATGATTACTTTTGTCACGTATGAGGAATCGATAAATCAGAGAGCTAAAGAGATTTCAAGTCCATAATAACCATGGAAATAAATAAAGCGTATGTATATAAGAACCAAAAATATCAGTGTGGACCTAAGAGAATTCAGATAGAAGCTAAATATAGGTCACCCTTACTTTTATTTCCCTTCGTGGCAATTTGTTGTGATTGAACAACTATTAAAATGATAACTCCATTCTAAAAAGTAAATTCCACCACTTTGGCCTCACCTAACTGATAAGGTGGGAGGGATTTTATTGGAGTCCAGAGTCCAAATGTAAGCATACTGCTTAATTCTGGTGATAATAGAGCCTGCACAGTGTTGCCTTTGCAGACAGCCTATGTCGAAGGCAGAAGCAAATGAGTATTTTCTTTCTCCTGGAGAGACAAGCTTGACTGTCTCAGTGGTTGAATTTTTTTTACAGCTGATCTTTCACCGACTTCTCTATTTGTCTTTGTGGGATTAGAGAAGGCAAGAAACATGTTCACTCATCACTCAATTCACAGCCTTATCATTGACAGTCTATTTAGCTTTGATGTCGTGTTTAGGCCTTGGCCTTAAGAGGGAAAATTTTAGAACCTGAAAGGATATGAGTTATCTCACAATTCACTTCATTTCCCCTGATGTAGAGAACACAATTTACTAAAAGCTCTAATATGTGTGTGCACATACATGCATGCATGTGTGCATGTGTGTGTGCGTGTGTGTGCATTTGCATGCAAGCGTTGTAAAGCATCTGCTTCCCTGTAACTACACAGCTTGAAGATTAAAGAAAATCACTAATCTTCTATTTGACTCACCATAAATTGTACCTGGCCCTGGCCACATAGCTCTCAGCAGGGCCGATTTAGTGCAGCGATGAGGTTCCTGAATGTTTGCTTCAAATGACCAATCTCCTCTTGCTGGATGTCCACTGTCCTTAGCTTCGCTGCAGAGCATTATACTTGAATTCTGATATTATAACTCATGTGCTACAGCTGTGAAAAAATAACTCCCTAAAATAACTTCCTAGCACTCATATCCTAACTCTGTTTCTCTTAATCTGTAACAGGCATTGTTGGCCACCAACTTCCTCCTTTTCATCAGAAACCCCTTTTAGGAGACATCCTGCCTCTCCTCCTCATGGTCATGCATCTCTCCTGCCCCTCCTGGACAGTCTGCTGGGGACAGCAATGGCTTCTCAGAAAGATTTCTTTGCTAATAAAAAGACACACACATAGATACTTTCTTATTTCTCTAGGTGCTTTATGTCACATGGCATTTATTTTGTGGTGTATTAACAAAGAGTACAGACATCAATGACATGAATGTTATAACCTTCTAGCAATGGTAATTTAAAGAGACAAGAACTTGTCTGAAATATACATGTCTATTTAATAGTCATTGTTAGTATCTTTGATTAGGACTAACCATTCTGAAGTTTAGAAATTAATGCAAATGGAAAGTTTAATTTGAACTTACAGAATAATAATGAATGTAAGTGTGTCCTCAAGATTAAGTAGCATAGCCTTGAAACGGAGCAATGAAAGATTCTCCAATCTTAGTATCTTAATTTATGGTGTTGTGTGTGGGGAGGAACGAGGTCCAGTCTCCCAGCATCAGAACAGATCTACTTCTCTGGCTCTACCACATGGGTAAATACCACCCCACAGCATATAAAGTATACTGGCATGTAACAAGGAGGCTGAGACACCGAGCCAGCATCTGGTGGACCAGCCGTGATTGTGGAGTCATTACTTTCTCTTCCCTTTAGACAAAGAGTTGGCCTCATTGATCCAGAAGTCCCTTCAGTTACAGAACCCTTCAACTCGATGGTTGGCTGGTGGCTCACATCCCAGAAAGGAGTCTCCAACCTAAGATCTTCAGAAGTAGGGGAAATGTGGGAAGGGACTTCTGGGTTGTTGGAGCAACTCATATTATTTTACTTTTGAATGGTTAAAAGACATAATGAGACGTGTTCCTCCTCATGCTCCTCTCTCCTCTACACTTCTCTCCTGTTTCCATGTCCTGCTGCTACTTGGCTGGCTTTATTCTCTCTGCTCCCCAACTAGTACCCAGTGAGAGAAGAGTGCCTGGGCACAAGTCTGCCCAAATGCTCCTCAAAGCCACTGACTCTCCCTCACAGCAGAAATGTGGGTGCTGTATTCCCCCTGAAGGCCTGAAAGGAGCACCTTTCCCTTTTTGCTCAGTGACACTCCTGCTTGAAGGAAAATTACGCGCCTTGTGATATTTAATTTATGTGTCGATTTGGCTGGGTCATGACAACTCATTTTTGCTCAAACATCAATCTGGATATTGTTGTGAAAATATTTGGTAAATGTGATTAACACTTAAAACAGTAGATGTTGAATAAAGCAGATTACCCTCCGCAATGTGGGTGAGCCTCACCCAATCAGTTGAAGGCCTTAAGAGAAAAAGACTGTGGTCCCCTGAGGAAGAGGGAATTCTGCCTCCAGACTGCTTTTGGACTCAAGCTGCAACATCAACTCTTCCCTGGGTCTCCAGCCTACTGGCCTACACTGCAGGTTTTGCATGTGCCAACCTCTACAATCGTGTGAGCCAATTTCTTAAAATAAATCTCTGTCTCTGTGTCTGTCTCTCTCTCCATATACATACACACACACACACACACACACACACACACAACACACACACACACACACACACACACATCCTATTTGTTTTGTTTCTCAGAAGAATCCTGAGATAATATACCCCTAAAAGCATAAATCCAAGGTCTCTTGAAACTAAAAGAGAGAATCTACAGAACCAACAGATTTTCTAGCTCATTAGCCCCTCACCTGATTTGCACGCTCCACCAATTACGCTGAGCACTTTTTCTGAGTAATTATCCAAAGGGATTTAAGATCTCCCTGGAGTCACCACATGATTACAATGAGACCGAAGTAGGAAATTTGATTTTATGTCTAAATTATTTTTTCAGATATGTTGGTTTACTAAAGCTGCCTCCTCTTTCTGGATTGTTTCTTTGGTGGTTTTGTCTAAACCTTACATTCTGTTTCTCTGTTCTCTTTTAAGGAACAATTCCTCTTTATTTTCTATAAAATCATCCTAGTCAGTCTTAGTGCTTTGTCTAGCATCTGGCACTCATTTTTATTTTTAAACTTGGTATAATGTCTGGCACATAATAGATTTTCAATATATATATATTGAAATTTAACAACCTTTAAGATAGATATATAAATCTTCTTACAGCTGAAACATCTAGGATTTTATAGGAAAAAGATGCCTGGGATTTTTTTTCTTCCACTTTAAAATTTATTCTAATACTCAAATAAATTATTGAAAAGTCATCTGTATTTGCTCCATCTTAATATATTGTTTTAATTTTTCTGTGATGTCTGGGGACTTTTAGGAACTGAAATAGCAACTAAAAGTCAATATTAGGAACTGATTTCATTTCATGCTCCATGCTTAATAGGGCTTAGAATATTTTCATTGCTACATACTCAGACTCACTCACCAAATCATGGGCTAGATAATATGGCAGGGACACCTGCTCTGCCCTGAGGGAGACTTAGGTAGGCTTCTCCTGTCCATTCGCATTGGGCCCACCCTATACCTTGTCATTAAAGGCTTTGCTCACATCCTCCTGGGACACAGACTTAATTTTGCAAATCTGGTCCTGCTTCAGCTCCTCTAAAAAGCTACAGTTGGATACTTCAGTAAGAAACTACATCTGTATGAATTCATCTCCTCAGAGATTGATTGAAAGTTACATATGGATGGAATTCATGTTTTATGTTTCTATTGTACCTTCTCAAAGCACTAGGCCCAGGGTGCTAAGCCATACTCTGAAGTAAAGCACAGGAAAAGGGAGACAAAAGAAGGCCCCATTTGATCAGCCGTGGCCACCTGCCAAGGATTAAACCTCTGGCAGTGGCCCCTGGAGGAGCTTTTGAGACTATTGGCAGTCTATTTTGAAGGTCTCATTGTTCAGACCCTTAAACATCTCTATATTGCTTTAAATTTTTTGAGTAACATGGATATATTCTCCCTAAAATTACCTAAATCTTTTTTGAACCTAGTTATACTCTTCTTTCCTACCTTTTTTTTTGAGGGGGGCGCGGGGTAGGGGGAATTCCAACCTTATCCCACCACTCACTTTGTAAAGGCATGTATCCTTTCATTGGATCGAAAGCAACACTTTTCAAGTTTCATGTACTGGCATTCTGGAGTTTACCAGATCCATCCCCCTCAGGATGCTAAAGACTGCCATTTTTATCCTAAGGCATTGGAAGACACATGGGATGGGGACAAAGCCCCTGCTCCAGTGAAGCTTACTTCTAATGGAAAGAGACAGGTAATAGACAAACAATCAAATAAATATATAATACAGTGTGGTATCAGGGCTGGGCAGAATCACAGTCGGGCAGGATAGCTGCGCAAGCACGCAACCTGTGCCCTTTGCTCAGGAGGGCCCACACTTGGAGTTTAATGCCCTGTAGTCATTGTCTTGAAATTCTTAATTTTATATTTGATTTTGGATTTTAGAAGTAAAGTCCGATAAGACAATGGAGCATGCAGAGAGGCCATAGAGCTTCAGTCTAAATCTGCCTCCTGTCCTCTCCCAAGATAAGTTCTCACCTGCCATTCCCCACCTTCTGGCACTCCAGGTCCCACCTGGCCTTTACATCTATGCCCCCACCTCATGACCACTGGCAACCTGGGACCCCAGCTGGGACCTGGACATGGGCATGGGAAGGATTAGGGATGGGTGCACATGCCCTGTGGCATCTCGGGGTGGAGCAGGGGAATGGTTGTCCCTGTCCCAAGTCTCGTAGCACCATGCTGTATTGGGTGGGTGATTCAGTAGGAGTGAGCTTCTCTCCTACCTCCAAGCTCATAATCCCGACTCTATGACTTGGTGCCTAGATCAGTATGTGATGCATAGTGTGTTCTCAATGATTATGTACTGTGTGAAGGAATGAATGGCTCTTTCAAGACAGATTATAGAGCATCTTGAGAGGCTAGCTAATTTAATGTTCTCCTTCTTCTCAGCTGCCGCTACAGATTATCACCCAGACTGTCACGGCAATCCAATCCACTCCAGTCATGGAAATGTATCGTCGTTAGATGGCCTTCCAGATACTGACCTAAATCTAACAGCCTTAAACTTAATTCATTGTCCTTGCTCTGCCCCCGCCCTTCTGCTTACTTATTTTTTAAAAGATAATTTCATTAGATATCCATGTAATGTTTTTGTTTACTAGAGAACATTTGGAAAGAAGAAGATGAAAATAAAGTGTAATGGCCAAGAGTGTGGGCTCTAAAATCTCATAGAGCTGGGTTCAAACCTTACTCCCTTCACCTACCAGCTCTGTGATCTTGGAAAAGCCACTTATCCTCCCTGGCCCTCAGTTTTCCCCGTTAATATTTTGGAGACAGAACTATTTTCTCACCAGATTTTCCTAAGGAATAAAACAAGTGATATTTTTGAGGTGCTTGACATAGTGCCTGGTGGCATTGTAAGCATTCTAAATAAGGTACATAGTTTTAAATTAAATAAAAAGAAGAAAGAAAGAACAAAAACTATAATATAATCCCACCATCTTGATACGACCATTTTATGACAAGTTCTATGACATTTTATGAAAATTTTTTCTATAGTTAAAGACAGTTGCTTATTTTCCCCCCAAGTTTTCTATTTCTAAGTTAATTTCCCCTAGGTCTTTGAGCCAACATCACATAGAACAATAAAAATTGAGTTGAAATAGGTACTGAGTCATCCTGGTCATACTTCTAGATCATTTCTAGTTTATCAGTGGCCCTCCTCCTTATATATGTCTCCCAGGACTGGACACAACATGGTCTGGTTAGCACAAAGTGTCCTGGGACTATCACCTTAAACTAAACATTAGACCCTTAAGGGCAGCCTAGGTTGTAGTGACTTCTTTTCCCAGGATTCTTTCCCAACCCTCATTCTTTCTTAAATAACTTCTTTATCTTCAGAAAAATACTGTGCTTTTACCCAGCTAGGTGACATTTCATTGGTTGAGCCCATAAATCTAACCACTGGAAATTATTTTAAATCTTGACTTTTTTTTATTCAGTATATGAGCTGTACACTCAACAAGCATATTTTCTGTGCTTATAACTATGTTCTTGATGCAAATGGTAACCTCCAGAACTTAAGGCATGCCACCAATGATCTCTCTCAAGTCTGACAATTATTCATTAATCTATATATTTTGACTTCAAAAAAAGCTGCATCCATTTAAATTTATCATTTTCTAGGATATGTCTTTAATTAGTCTATAGTGATATTATTAAAATATTTTTTTGGATACTTTTTAAATCATTATTTACCATGATTATAAACTGAATTCATCCCCCTCCCCCCTCAAAAAAAATTCATATGCTGAAGTTCTAACCCTCAATATGACTATATTTGTTGGAGCTAGAAATTTTAGGAGATAATTAAGGTTAAATGAAGTCATAAGAATGGGGTCCTAACCCAACAGAATCGTTGCCTTATAAAGAAAAGGATAGAATGACATCTCTTTCCCCCTGTGAACATACCAAAAAAAGGCCATGTGAAGTCACAGTCAGAAGGTGGACTTCTGCAAGCCAAGAAGACAGTTCTCACCAGGACCTGAATTGGCTGGCACCGTGATCTTGTACTTCCAACCCCCAGAATTATGAGAAAATAAATTTCTGTTGTTTAAGCCACTCTATCCACTCCAGGCCCCACCTGGCCTTTACATCCATGCCCCCACCTCATGACCACTGGCAACCTGGGGCCCCAGCAGGGACCTGGACATGGGCATGGGAAGGCAGCCTGAAGAGACTAAGACAACTATCTTTGTAACATTCTGCATAGCTCACAGAGTAATAAATCCTATCCCAAAGGAGATAACAGATTCGGCAAGATTTTCTCTTAGTGAACTGATTCTGACTTCCAAGGATGATCCCCTCTTTTTCAGTGGTCACAAAACTTTTGTTAAATAATAACTTCTAAATTTGTTCATGGTATCAACATTAAATATACAGGTTTGCAATGTCAAGAAGCCACATCTGGTTACAGCTAGAGGGGTGGGGGTTGGGAGCTGAGAGAATGGGGTGAAAGGTTAAAGAAGTACAAATTAGTAGTTGATAGATGGTCACTGGTATGGGGAGCACGGCCTAGGAAGTGCAGTTAGCATTAATGTAATGGTTAGGGGAAGAGCCAGAAGAAAGAGCAATTAAGGGAATTGTTTTATAAACTATATAAATGTCTAACCAATGTACTGTATACTTGAAACTAATAAAATAAAATTTAAAAAAAGAAGCCACCTTATTTTCCTTTTGAATATCCAAACGTTTGTCAATGTCTTATTTTCTGGCAATATTCCAGATACCACGATTTCTCAAAGATTAATTTTGGTAGTTCCAAACTCCCATTTACCATTGCTTTTAGTAGTCTGTGACTGGGCAAATGTACAAGTATGCTACTCAAGTCTCAGATTTCTCATGTCCCTTCTTTGCATGTCCTGGGCCCAGCACAGTGCCTGATTTGTGGCAGGTACTCAACAGCTGTTTCCTCATTTATTCTTACTGAAGAATAAATGATGCTATCTAGTTTGCTAACAATTCACAGTAATGAATGCGGATGTGCTTAGTAAACCATACGGCACTACATAAAAGTCTAAAATTCTAATACCTCAGGGGTCCTAGCAAGAAGCATAAGATGGTAACACATTAGGGGTGAAAGAGGTAACACAGAGTAGATCATGCCATCCTAACAATTTTGTGATTGTTATTACAGAGCATATTAGCTAGGATCAATAACTGTTGTAACTATATGGACCACAACATACCTAATGGTTCAAACATAACAGAAGCTGATTTCTTGCTCACATAATCTTGTTCCAGAGGGCTGCAGGATCATAGGGAGGATAAGATATGTAAGGAGGCTCTACTCCACACTGTCTTTCAGGGAAACGGATTACTTTCTGTCATCTCTAACAGGTTGCTCTGGATATTTACATACTGCTGAGTAAAGAGAAAAGAGCTGGGAGAGTCATTCATGGTTGGTTTTTACAGGCCAGCCCTGGAGGAGGTGCCCATAACTTTTATTCACATTTCATTGGCTAAAACTTGGTCACATGAACATATACTTCTGCAATGGCAGCTGGGAAATGAGTCAAGCTGTGTGCCCAGGAAGAAGCAGAAGTAGTTTGAAAAATAGCTAGCTGTCTGTGATTTTAAATCTGGAAACCATTAAAAATTTCACAAATATTATCTGGCCAATGTTACATGGGCCAAACAAAACACATTTGAAGGCTGAATGTAGACCAGGGGCCTTCAGTTTGCAACTCTGTGCTATACAAATGTGAAGAACCATTATTATTAACTAGGATGGACTTCTTTGGAATATTGAGATCTGAACTCATTTAAAATGGCCTATGATAAATGTAGAAAGCAGTGGGATTTTTTAACTTTTCATTCTTCTCATATGGAAACCTCTCTAATTCTTTTATTATCTTCTACATCTTTTCCTGGACCACTATCATTTGAAGACCATCATGTAAGAAAACATTTATGCCTGCCCCTCATTTCTCTCAGGTGGCTCTCCAAACCTTCTAATAGTAATCACTTGACACCTTCTCTCACTTTTGTCCCAAATGATTTTCTTCTCGGAACCACCCTCGAAGAAGTCTTTTCTAAAACACTAACTGGAAAGAGGGCTTCTATATCTGACTAGTGGGAGACAGTGAAATGAAATGGGAAGAGGTAGAGTGAGTGGTACAGGATGCTGGAAGTCACCTCTGTACTTGCCTGTCACCCTCTCATGATCTCCCTCCACATCCCATCTTCATCCTTCTCTTGAGCTGTGGGTGCAGTGCCCAGCTACTCTAACTCTGTTGAGCTCTGTAAATACCAATAGGAAAAAATGGAGTTAAAGTTGGAATGAAAGGAATTTCTAAATGTAAATTTTAATTTCTAATCACTTGAAACCATCTCTTTCCTCAACCACTCTTAAAGATGTGACTTTGCTTAAGCCCTGTATTTGCTTTAAAGCTGCAAATAATTGTTGAGGAAAGAGAAGTGTTTGCTCTAGAATCCAATGACATGGACCATTAACTGGTGGACACAACCAAAATTAATGGAGGTGGTTGACCCAGGAAGCCCATAGTCTAGAGGAAATAAAAACACATGCATTAAAAAGAAAGTATGTGTTACAAGGGATATATTTAAGGATTAAAAAGGATAGATGAAAAATATAAGGCTTGATGAAGTCTAGTGCTGGAAAGATGTCTAAAAGAGGGATGGTCCCCATTGGTGGAAGTAACAATACATAGGACCAGCCAGGTGGACAATCTTTCAGAATCCATAAAATCTGTATCTTTTCTTCATCCAAGCAATTTACTTCTAATCATTTGTCTCAAAGAAATAATAAGACAGGGTGGAAACATGTGTATATAATTCATTCGATTATAGTGTGGTGTATAATAGGAAAAAATGGAAACACTTGAATATTCATTTAAAAGGACTGATTAAATAAATTATGGTACACATATATAAAGAAACACCATATAATCATTTTAAAAGATGAAACACATCTATAATGGTTGAAATTTAAAGATATCTACTCTTTACAGTAAATGATAGGAGATTAATTAAACATAGTATAATCCTAATTAGAGAAAATGATGTTTATAAAGGCATTAGAATATCCAAACGGATACTTACTAAGTTATGTACCATAATAAGTAGAAGAGGTTCTAGGAATTGTCAGAGTTATAATTGTATCATCATCATTATGCTCATCATCATTATCATCATCGTCATTTCGGAGGCACATTCTATGTATCAGACACTAAGCTGGCCAATTTACAAATATCACCTCATTAAACCCCTATGATGACTCTGTGTCTTAGGTATTATTATTCAGAATTTAAATATGAAAATGTAAGATACAAAAAAGTTGGCATCTTATAGTTAATGAGATGCAAAGCTGGACTCAAACATCTCCGCTTGACTTAAAAGCTTTTATATCATAAATACATAAGATGTATAACTCAGCTCCAAACAATTAAGTTTATATCTTAATAGGAGAGCTAGGAGAGAAGGAAAAATATATACAACTAAGAATGATGACGGCGATAACAATGATAATAATTACTAAAGCTTATTTAGTGTTTACTGTTCACCAAACTCTAAGTTTTTTATAATAGCATGTTTAATGTTTACAACAACTAAATGATAGGTACTATATTATCCTACTTTACAGAAAAGAAAAACTGAGGCCCAAAGAAGGTCAGAAACTTTCTCAAGGTCACACAGTTTCAGGACCTTAGTGTTTAGCTACTCCACTTACACAACCTCTAAAAGTAGCACGAGAAAATAAAACGGTGAATTTTCATGAGACACCAAGGGACAAGAAGACTTCCTAGTAGAGATTTGTAAACTCTCTGAAGATGAGGACCTTTTCTGCCTGTCACCCCTGTGCTTCCAGGGCCTAAAACAGAGCCTGACATATAAGCCCTGCCATAAATATTTGTTGAATGAACAAATGAGCATCCTGGAGGAAGCATCATTTCATCAGAACCTTACAGAACTGTTAGATTCAGGATGGGTAGGGGGAAGGAAGGATGTGGAAGGCCACTGAAAAGATACATTTCAGAGAGAAGAAACTCTGAGAGTTCATGCACTGAGGCTTAGAAAGGAGGGTGCTAGAGAAGAAACTTAAAAAAAAAACAATATCTGGCCAAACATTAAAGTACACAAAAGAGGCCATGGAAGATACGTTTAGAAAGTTAGGTTAGCCTCAGGTGATAAAGGGCTTTGAAGGACAGGCAAAGAAGTTTAGATTTTAGTGAGTAAATGGGATTTGTTATTTTTTAAAAAAAAACGTTTTTAAGAAAACTTGACAGATACAGAGTTAGCAATCGGTAAGGTAAAATTAAGGAGAAAGAAACTAAGAACAGATCAATTAAGAGTTTCATCTAATAGATGAGAGATTGTGAGAATCCAAGCTAATGAAGCCAAACTAAAGATGAAAAGGAGAAGAATGCAAAAGATACTGAGAACGTAGACTTGGTCAAAGTCTTTTTGCATCTGGTCTATAAGTAGAGCATTATGGTTTAAAAAAAAAAAAGAAATGGCTGAAAATTCTTTGGCATTCCTCCCACAGGAGATGGAATCTGTGTTCCTGCCTCTTGAATGTGGGCAGAATGAGGCAGAAGAGGCGCTATGTGACTTTCAAGGCGAACTCATAAAAGTCCACATAAGTTTCACCTGGCCAGCCATCACATTAGAGATCTGACTACCCTGAGACCACCATCTAGAGAAACCACATGGAGGTGCCCCAGTCAACAGTCCCAGCTGATCCCAGTCTTTCAGCTGTCTTCAGCAAAGTGCCAGGCGAATGAGTCATCTTGAGCCCTACAGACCAGCCAGTCTGCCTGTCGAGTACCGCCAAGTGGCTGTATTCGAGGCCGGTAGAGGTAGAAAAATCGCCCAGCTCAGCCCTACATGAAGTCCTTACCCACAATATTAAAATGTTAAAATTTTTGTTCTTTTAAGCCACTAAGCATTGGGACTGAATTGTTACATAATGGTAGATAACTGGAACACAGAGCAGTAGAGTAATTTATCACCAAATCCAGGACATCTGGGGGAATGTAAATGGTGCTAATAACTATGGCAAAACAAGGACTTAATTAGGAAATGGTTATTCTACCTATAAGCTTCTTGAGATCTTGTTCATTATTGTATTACCGGCACCTAGACCTGTGTATTAGAAAATTTTCATTGATCGAATAAATCAATTTCTTTTTCTTTGTTATTAATGCATAACTTCAATAAAGTTTACAAATCTCAACTGTACAGCTCAATGAAATTTTAAATATAGATAGACCCATGTAACCACTAACCAGATCAAGACATAGAACATTTCTATCTCTCCTGAGGTCTGCCTCATGCCCCCTCGTATGTTATAATTACCCAAAGGTAGCATTATTTTCATCTCTAACACCATGAATCAATTTTGTTGTTGATGAACTTCATGAAAATGAAGTCGCGAAGTATGTACTTGTTAAAATTGTGTCTGTAAAAGTCAGCTACGTTGTTGTATGTAGTGACAGTTTGTTCTTTTTCATTGCTATGTAGGATCGCATTGTATGACTATATCACAATTTATCCATTCTACAGCTGAGGGAGATTTGGGTTAATTACTCTTTGGACGATTATGAATAATGCTGCTGTAAACATTTTTGTACATCTTTTTTGGTCTATCAGCTGACAACTCAATAAGATCTTTTTTTAACAAAGTTTAAGAAATCACTAGCTTATTCGATTCATATATTATATCAACATCTGAGAAGAACATCTTAGTAAACTTTACCAACATTTAACATTTAATTTACCTGCTACTCTTTCATTAAGTGACAACCTTTTTGAAACCAGTATGCTCAAGAAGGAGAGAGGGGAATCATAACAGTGTTATCTTCAAAACATCTTTGTCAATATTATATTGTCCCAAGTTAACTATTTATAGAGCCTCGTCTCACTCAGGAATGCTCGTTTGGATGGTAGCTTTACTGGTCACCTGACTTTCTCCATTCCCGGTGTCACAGCACAGTAAAATCCATACCAAGTGAGAAAAAAAGTGCCTTTTTTTGTAAAGTAGAAGAAACATGATAATGACAGTGGAGGTGGTTTGTATGTGTGTTCTCAGGAAAATTATTTTAGGAAAGAGTAGATGTGGAAATTGAAGATCTGAAAATTGATTCCTTTGAATTGTTTTTGTCTATGGACCACCTAGAAAATCTTTTCCATTCCCAGAATTACTTGGCTCCCAGTTCAAAGATAGCTGGCTCAGTTCATCTAGAGAAAAACTCCCCTCAAAATCAGCTAATTGAATTTATTAATTAAAAAAATTAACTTACTGGTTGTTCAGGACCTTAAGCTCAATAATTATGAGAAAAGATATCCTAATCCAAGAGCTCTTGTTCGATTGTCATACTTTTGAAAAAGTTATTCGTTTATTCAACAAATAGTTTTTGAGCACCAAGTACGGACCAGGCATGGAATGAGGCACTGGGAAGACATGTTGAACAGGACCACCATGTTCCCATGTGCTAAGAGTGTACAGGCAATGGAAAATGCCAGAAACATAAATGAGAACTGATGAAGCCAGTCATAGAGTCCTCCAGAAAGAAGTCTAGGAATAAGAAGAGATCTTCCAGTAAATCTCAAAGGACATTTTCATTGCTTTGGTTTACAGCTTAAAGAAAAGATGTGTCATATTCAAGTGTATATACATGTATGTTTAAATGCACTTTGCTATTTAAAGCCATCAGCCTTCTAACAGATGGAACATAACTGACCAATGTGGACCCCAGATCCTGCAATGTTATTCTTTAGAGTCCTATTTGGATTTGTTTGGGGGTCTCTCTTTGTGTATTGCCTGACAGTGAACTTAATAAACACATTCATATTTTACATGTTTTACTTTTAAAGTTAGGAAGAGAGTAATATTTCACATATTAACACTTAAAACCAAAGCCACAGTGTTTTATTTAAGTTTATACATTATGATCCTTCACAGAGCTATAACCAGAACTCTGGTTCATTAAATTGGTAATGACTCTTCCCTGCTGAGAACATTTATTTCTATTTAGTTGTAAGCCACGGTTCATTCCTACCCATAAGCAAAGAGACCTCGGATGAGCTGTTATCTGAGGTTTGCCAAAAATTGATCTCAAAATAACTGTCCCTTCAGCTTGTTGAGTTCTGTGAAGTAACCAAAATCACAACTAGTGTGTTTCCAAGAGCCAGTGATTCTGAAATTACCTAACACATGTCTGGCACAGATTTGTTTATGAAATCTGAATGGGGGTTGGGGTGGGGGTGGGTAGATCCTCTAATATTGCAAATTTATTAGCCTGAATACCAATATTTAAGCTCTTATCAACCTAAGTGAGGTGGTATTATCATTTTAACTGTCCAGTTATCTAATAAGAACTCAAGAGAAGGAGAAAGAATGGCTCTTGAACTGAAATCTCTCTTCCCTAATGTCACAACTCTGATTAGGAAATTTAAGAAGAAACTGGGGCTGTTCAGAGGCATTGAAAAAAAATCACTGATTATACCACGAACTCCCTTCCTCTGGCCCTCAAGTGCTAGACGACTAAGAAGAGTCTTACTCCAAGTTTTATTTACTCTCGTCATTTGGAAATGGCTGCCTGAGGACTCTGCTGAAATGGATTCTTGTCCACACCCAGGCTCCATGGGTGCTATGATCTATTAGTACTGTCTGCCACAGGCACAGCACGAGGACAGGCAAGCTGGGCTGTGTTTGCCATTTCCATGTTCCGCGATGACGTTTCAGGTGGTGAGATTTTGAGTTGGGTAAATTGCAAAATTCAGGAAATTAGAATAATTATCTCCGAAGTAAATAAGATTAGATTATCAGTCATTTGCTGCCCCACCGTTCTCTCCTTTAGGTGACTCATCCAACAAACTAGTCGTTATCACTGGTCTGGATATTTTCTTTCTTACATAAGACTGCAAAATATCTATTTTAATAGGAAAAAAATTTTTAAGCTAATTGAAGTGTCTTGTCACTTTCTCACTAAAGTCTATCAGTCGAAAGTAATACAATTCGGTGATTCAGAACATTTAATTAAACCACCAGTTCATACAAAGTAAGCCATCAATTAAACAGTTAATTGATGAATGAGCTGGTTACATTCACATTTGTATAAGCTCCAGTTCTGGAGACAGCCACTCCGGTTCCCTCCTGTTTCTTTCACTTCCTCCCCACATAACTTTAGCAAGTTGTTTAAATCCTCTTAGCTGTGCATTTCCCTATTGTAAAACGGTTCTTATAATAATTCCTTCTCTGCAGGTTGTTTTGAAGAAACACTGAGATAATCCTAATAAAGCACACATGGCACATTGCATGTGTTCAATAAATATTAGCTATCATTATCACAGTTTAGAAAAAAACCTGGGAGATTTATTTTTTACTACATTTAATAGCCGAGTAGAAATTTAATTAATTTAGTGTTACAAATTATGTCACATTTCTACATCTCTTCCTTCATAATCACCAACAATTGACTTCTGATGGTTTTGAGGGTTTTAAATATATTTATGTTTAAGAATGTTCTACACGTAGGAGGTTCTATAACATCCAGGAAATTAAAGCCAAAATTACGTAGACATTAAATTATATTATAAATTCTTTAATTCTCTTTTGAGCATAAACACATGGCTTCAGAATACATGAGCACAAAACACATTACCAGAGACTATAATGTTTGGAAAGATTCCTCAGATGTTTGAAATTCCTCACAGAAATTCTAAGGTTCCAGGGGCTTTCACAGAGGCAGGTATAAGAACCAGAGATATGACTACAACTACTCAAAAGGGAATAACTCTATTTAAAAGGTTTCAGCTACTTGATAGCCCTTATTTTGGCCTTTTAGCACATTTTATCCTACCTTCTCCATAACTGTGAACTGGTCTCATGATGGATTAACCTATTTATTATCTTAGAATATTTCTGCATAACTCTTCTTCTCTCAGGCCCATCGATCACTGTCTACATTTACAATATAGGAGGCTGCTCCTGGGAGAAGCATACAAATATTAATGTGCGTGATCATACCTGCTTTATATAAAATAGCTTTCCCTGAATTATAAATTACCACAATTTTTACAGAGACAAAGTTTCTATTCATTTTATGGCATAATTTTTAACGTTAGTTGGGTTCTTGTGTGTGTATGTTTCTTAACCAGAAAAGGCCCTGATTTGCCTATTCAGGACTTTAACTTGTTTTATTCTTCAAATGTAATGTCTTGCATCATTTCACTAAGTAACTTAAAAATTATTTCACTCTGGTTTAGAAATTAAATAATCTAGTTACATTAATCTTGATAGTATCTTGATCTGTGCTGCAAGTTCATTTTTTCAGAATCGGACACTGGATGGAATTTAGGTGCAAAATTTTTATTAAGAATCCACACTTGCAAAAGGAAGGAAGTGGAAGGAGATTTGGGCAGAGAAAGGAGTAGAACCATGATGAAGGAGGGTCAAAGCCTCGGCCACCTCTGTGGCAAAGTCTGGGTCGAGGGTTGACCATCTGAGTGTTCCGCATAAGGCTCAAAGGGGCTTTCATCTCTCATTATGTTCAGTCACTAATGCAGGCTGCCCCAGGAAGGATGTCACCTCAGCAAGGTGGCTCTCTGAAGCTCAGTGAGTCCCAGGGGGGCTGACAGCTGTACCGTCTAATGAGCACACACTTCCTGCTGCTAGAGGGGTGAGTCCCTTCTTGAAGGGAGAGCTGGAGGGTGCGGACCTGTGCCCAACTGCCTGTTGACACACTTTAAAACAGTCTCCAGAATGAGGTAAATAAAAATGATCCACAGGAAGCAGGGAAAAAAATATTAAGAACTCACTTTTATCTTTTAATTCATCTTTTTAAAAAATTATGGCAAAATGTACATGACATAAAAATTATCATCTTAATCATTTTTTAAGTGTACAGTTCAGTACTGTTGCATATATTCAAATTGTTGTGCAACCAATCTCCAGAACCTTTTCTTCTTAGAAAACTGAAACTCTATATCTGTTAAACAACAGCTCCCCATTCACACCTTCCTCCCAGCTCTTGGCAGCCACAATTTTACTTTCTGTTTCTATGAATTTGATTACTCTAGGTACTTCACAGAAGTGGAATCATACAATATTTGTCTTTTTGTGACATTTAACATATATTGTCCTCCAGGTTCATCCATGTCATGGCCCATGTCAGGATTTTCTTCCTTTAAAAGGCTGAATAATATTACATGAATGCGTATGCCACATTTTATTTATCTATTTATTCATTATTGGACACTTGTGTTGGTTTCACCTCTTGGCTATTGTGAATAATGCTGCTATGAACATGGGTGTACAAATATCTGAGTCCCTGCTTTCAATTCTTTTGAATGTGTGCCCAGACACGAAATTACTGAATCTGTGGTCAAGTTATTTTTAATTTTTGAGAACCCGCCATACTGTTTTCCAAAGAGGCTGCACCATTTTACATTTACACCAACAGTGCACAAAGGTTTCAATTTCTTCACATCCTCACCAAAGCTTGTTCTTTTCTTTTTTTTTATAGTAGCCATCCTAATGCGTATGAGGTGGTATCTCACTGTGGATACTTCATCTTTTCAACTCTTGTCTGTGATTTATAATAGAAAAACTCTGATACTACAGTGGCAGATGTATGCATTCACTCACTCAACAAGGTGGTCAGAGCAGATGCAGGCCCTAAGAAGGGCGTTTCGACCTTTCGAAGCCAACTTGGAAACAGATGATAAGTATGTAAACATTTTCTGGGGGTGCGATTAAATATTTTATCAATAAAGTTATAAGACCAAAAAGCTTCCAGAAAACTATTTTAAGAGGAGTATTTTGGGGTTCTAGAAAACAGTCTAGACTTCTTAGACAGTTTCTGTTTCCTAGTTCTCAGCCAAAAATACACATAAAACTGCTATCATTTGGCTTATACAACACACACACACACACACACACACACACACACACACACACACACATACGTATACACACACTAAGACGTTAATTAAACTGCAAAATTCATTTTTTGGCAGAGGAGTAAAAATTGCATAAATAGTAATAAAACTAAATAGAATAAAAAAAATTTAAGTTAACATTTAAGATTAAAACGAAGTAAAATCTAAACATATTTAAATTACTGATTAAAAGAGGGGCATCCTAGTTGTTCTCAAAAGCAAAAACTCAAATCGCTGCATAGAAAATGTCAGCGCTTAGGTGTTTAGGGGAAACTTGAAATGGTCCACACGGGGTTACCCAGTTTTTTGGAGACTGGCAACTAAAATAACTGCATGCCAAAAACAGCCTTGCAAGATGATAACAAGAAATAAATAGAATCAGACAGTCCTATTAGACACGGCTCTCATCTGTGTAAGTTCACCTACTGAGTGAGTGTCAAAAGATACAAGTGCACAAATGAACTTTCCAAGAGCTCTCTAGTGACTTTTGTACTAAAAGCCAAGTCATCTTTTCCCATCCAATTCCTTTCAAACAATTGAGTGCCTGGGCAAGATTGAAAGCAGATAAGAGATTTCTAAGAGATACTTAGAAAACATAAATGTTAGATATAATTATGAGCTACTTGGAAAAATATGAAAGACTGATCTGGATCAATCAATTTATCCATTAAGCTCTACAGAAGGGTTACATTTATCCCACCAGAAATCAAGAAGATGACGGGAAACCAACAGAAAATGAGCCAGTGATGTATTCCAAAGGGAAGCCTTGGGTTTTATGGCAGCCATCACAAGCTCCCAAGATTTGACATGCCTCTTAAAAGAGTAGCAACAATGAAATAAAGCACTAATAGATTTGGTTTCTAAGATTTTACTTGCATTTATTTCCCATATGCTTTTAGAAACCCATCTAGCTCAATGAGCTCTAACTTCTGAGAATCATATGAATAAAATGCTATCAATGAAGTTTGAACCACTTATGAAAATCCAGGTGCCTGAAAAGTGCCTAGAGTTATTGAAACCATTGTGTTAATAAAGTAATCTGGATGTCTGCTAAGGTACAGAGCTGGATGTGTACAAAACCAAATGTTTCATGTTTATAAAAAAATGCAGCTAGAGCTGCCCAATACTCTTAAACAATGTTTGCATGCATGAATTTCCCATTTCTTGTAATAGAGCTGTGATAAATAGCAAAATTACTCTCCTAGATCATGGTTAAAAGAAGGTAAATACTTATAATTAGCATCTTCCCTGAGACAAGGGCGGTTGTGTGTGTGTGTGTGTGTGGTGTGTGTGTGTTTCATGATTAAGTTGACACAGTGTGAGAAAAGCAAATGCAAGCGCAGCATTTGAGATCAGTTCTATTCCCCGAGGGCGATATCATGCATAAAAAGAAAGGCTATTTAACACTGAAGGTTTTATGATAATCAAATTTTTCCAATCTGTTCTATAATAGTGGATAACTTTACTTAAAAAGAGAAAAATAGTCAAAATAAAAGATTTTAAAGCTAGCCTAAGAACATCCATATATGAATACCAAAAAGGATGCCCTAGACTTGTCACATAAAATTCAACTAACTCCTGTGCTTTGGGCCCCAGCCACGGGATGTTAGCTGCCAGAAGAATCACAATGGACACAGCCTCAAACTGCAGAGTTCCTGAGCCTAGATCTCAAAGGCACAGGGGACACCAGGGCACAGTTACTCTAGAGGCTGGATCTCATTTACTAAAGAGGTCAAGATATATCTATTTTTTTAATGGCCACAATATAATAGCATTAATGATGACTTTACTTATTATATATTTTTCCTATGTGCTAAGCAATAAGCAATGGGCTAAGCACTTTACAGATGGATTTTTAAAATTTAACTGTAAAAAACAAATTGTAAAAAACAAACATTTTACGGATGAAACTGATACTTAGAAAGGGTAGGTAACTAGGAAGTAATGTTTATTATTTGTTTGATCTTTATACATTTCCATTTTTTAATTAGAAAAGAGACCCCAGGATCTAAACTGTGGTAGACTGACCACCAGAGCCCCAAGTTTCAAAGCAAATGCCCCGAGGGAAGGCATGTGTACATTAAATATATATACATATATATCCTGAATGTCTTAAGTAGAAGTTCCCTTTACAAAGAACTGCTAGAGCATCTCAAATTAATCTGGGTGATCCTTTCTTTTTGAAGTTGTGATGAGTATGCCACTTACTCTTTCCTTTGCCATCAACCTCTCATGTCTAAGATGTCCAAGATGTCCTAAACTCTTTCTCCAAGGTACCAAACTCCCTTTGGCCACATGAAACACAACAAAATTCTCAGGAGTTCTGAATTCATGAACTTTGTCAGATGGCCACAGTCATAAGGCACAGCCGAGAAAGGCTGCATCTTTCACGCACATCCAGTTCTTAATACCCACAGGCACTATCTACCTTATGAGACAAGATAGAGGGCTTGGAGATGTTCTTTCAATTTGTCCTGTTTATCTGCAGGTCACATATTGAAATGACCTTTACTGAGATCCAGTGGAAAAGTTCAAAAGATAAGAAAAAGTCCTTGGTTTTCTTTCTGAAACCCTAAGTAGGCAATTGAATGTTCTGATTTGATAGCACAAATACAAGGGAATATTCAGATTCATAGCCAGTCTCCTAGCTGTTTCATCCACACACCACCATGAGCTTTACTTACTGCCCCAAAACACTTGTGTTTGCAGAGCAGAAGGAGGTACTGGAGGGAATCTGAACCCGAGGGTCTCAATGCTGACCTGGAGGGCAGCCATCATGTAATCGAGAGTCACACCAGACTGTATCTGGGGACTAAGCCAAATGTGGTCATTAAAAAGAGCATGGAGACAACAAAGCAGAAAGCCTGGATTCAAATCTGTGCTCTCTGATTACCACCCGTGTGATTTGCTGAAGACAATCTTCCAAAACCTCACTTTTCTCATCTGTACAATAAGGATATAATATCTCATCTGTACAATAGGGATACAATAGGGATATATATTACAGAATATTTGTAAGTATCGAAGAAGACAGTGCATGAAACATTAATAGAAATCCTGACATGTGGAAAGTACTTTATTAATGTTACTTTTCCTTTTATTTATTTATTTTTTTAATCCTTAATGCTTTTTTATTACTTAATGCTATAACACTGGCTTTGGCCTATTTTCCCCTCAGTGAATCGAATTGAACAAATGCTTTAGCATTGTGACAACACGGACTTTTTCTTCCTTTTGCGCTACTATTAAGTGTCTCTTACTGATGTTTAAAATAAAGGAGAAATCATGTTTGAATGTTTTTTAACAAGTACAGTCCCAGTGATAGTAATTACTTTCATTCTGAATGTTGAATAATTTCATACAGATTAAGGAAGAAAAAAAATATTGAATATATTATGGACAGCAATTATATTTTTTAAAACTCAAATGTTGAAAAATTATAATAGTCCTACCGGTTTTTGAAAATTCTGTAGAAATGATTTTCTTTTCTAAAAATGAAAAGACCCTGTAGGTTACTTTTAGCTTTTCAGAAATAGTACTGCATGAATAAAAGATGTTAGTCTGAAACATTTCTGTCCTTGAGGGCAAAAAAAATGAAACCACATCCTGGCTTTCCCTGCACCCTCCCCCACCATTTAATGCCTGCTACTGGCCTGTAGAGGGCGTTGGGCTGTGTTCCCCATTCACACTTGACTCACTGCCTCTCCACCAAGCACACTCTCCTTGCATTTCTATCTCCCCAAATCCTATTCCCTTTCCAAGACACGCTAAAAAGCCTT
>NW_006443225.1:4968624-4995396 GCF_000325575.1 Pteropus alecto | reverse complement strand
CCTCTAGAGCTTTTAGTCTGCAGCATATGCTAAATGCTCTATCACCCTCTGTTGTTCTTAGTGTTTTTGCTTTAGTGTCCCTAGCAGATTTATAATGGTAAAGAGTATACCTTTCTTTCACTTGCCACTGATAGGACATGGCATAGTTGTTAAGCGCTTGTGCTCAGAAATGGAACTGTCTGGATTCAAACTCTAGCTTTCTGCTTAGTAACTGTGACCTTAAATTACTCGAGCCCTGTAACTCAGAAATAATAAAAGTACTTGCCCCACTGGGTTGTAATTAATAACATAAAATCTTGCAAAAGGTCCCAGCATATCATAAGTGCTCTGTAATTATTAGAATTCATTATAGCGGTGGGCCACATAGTTAAGCCATTTAAGTCTCTGCATCAGTGAACATGGGAAGTAGTAAATGAGGCAAGGCACAGATCAACAGATCGTTCAGTGTACACCTTGTGGGAATACAGAGAAAACGATGGTGCTGCCCTCTAGAAACTTGTAGTCATCCTGTCATTTATGAAGTAAACACAGGGCACCTCACAGTTGAGAGCTATGTAAGACTCATCTTTGTTTCTCTGGGGTTTGGTACAGTCCATGGCACAGGGTGGGTATTCAACAGACACCTGTTGAATTAAACAAACTGTTGGGCTGCAGAAGGACATGTATTCAGAAGACACCTATGAAGACACATTGCTGCTAGACAATGGTCCAAAAACGAGTGTAAAATCAAAAACATCATTGGACTGAAAAACATGATGGTATTTAAAAATGAACCATAAAATTCATCATCTCACCAGCTTTTGATTGGCTCCATTTGTGTTCTTGGATTTATTTCTGCCCAGGCTTACTAATTTCAACTTAGCCAAGGTGACAGTATCAGGATGCTCTCTGTGAAGCCAGCAGCAAAGATCGCAGAGACCACACTACAGGATCATAGTGTCATTTTCTTCTCATATTCCCGCTCCTGGCCTAGCAGGCTTCCCCATCTGTAAGACCTTCTATTAGGGGCGCAGCTTGGAGATGCTCTCCTGATTAAACTAACTAGAGCTGTGGATCCAGCTAATGAGATTTCTGAGTTGTCTGAGTTGTCGCTCACGGCCCCTATTACCTGTTCAAAATGTAGTTTATGCTTGATTTTCAAAGTCAGCATCCCACACTTAAAGAATGTTTCCCACCCTGATGTGCCCAGATAGTGATATAGTGACCCATCTTTCTCTAATCTTCCCCTGCCTCAATCTTGGCAACTTCTTTGTTTCTGAATCCTACCCAGCCTTGACCCCTGCCACCAGTTGAGAATCATACCTGGTTGTACCTTTTTTGTGAACACCTGACTGCCCATCAATGTCTATACTCTGCCCACCTGAGAAGATATATCTGGATCCTTTGGTACTGGCTATTGACAGAAACTGTGACTTAATGCTGAACTTTTCAGATGCCATGCTATGTCTACCTGAATCTCTACTTTCACCCAGGCTACTCTCAAGCACCAGTGGCAGCCCAGTGAGCAGATCTCATGACAGACCGTAGTTCCTCCCCCACACTCCTGCTTCAACATGGAATCCCAAGATGTTTGACAACTAAAGCAGGGTTCCACTTTGATGTTTCCTCTGCTAGAGTCCCAGTTGTGTGTCCAAGATAGTTTCACATTATTTTTGGCCATGCCCTTTAGGAAATGTTGCTGAGAGTGACATAGAACATCTTTTGCTTTGTCATGCTTATGGATATACCAGAATGCGTTCATATACTAATCATCTATGGATGAGTATTTTTGTTGCTTCCAAAATTTTCTTATTATAAATTTATCTGCAGTAAACAACCTTGTACATACATATTTGCATATATGTTTATTTCTTTTTCTTAGGATATCTTTATGAAAGTGGAATTATAGAGTCAAAATGTATTATCATTTTTAAGGCTTTTGAAGTATTTGCTGTACATAGTCCTTTAGAAAAAAAATGTATCAGATTGAACTCCATTGGAGTATGTATGAGTTATATAAGTCTAGGACTAATAGGAGCCTTGGGACTCATCTGCCTAAACTTTTACATTGAAGGCGAGAACACTAAGACCAGAGATGTTAAGCCATTTACCTTAAGATGGAAGTCAAATTGCAATTTTTGACCTATGCATTTTTACCACACTTCCTGATCTTCTAGCATATTGCTAACATTATAGATTAAGCAACATGAATTATGAATTGAAATATTTAAATGTAGACAACCAACTCTGTGTTCCCACCATCATTCCTATTTATTTCTGTATTTTAATTTTCCAAATCACATTGTAAACACATGAAATGGGGTTTTGATATTGAGGGACTATCTCAAGCTTCAAATTGCCAAGAAGGAAATTCTACTTGGAAAAATGCCTGTAGCTTAATCCATGGTCCCGCCTTCTGGTTTCTCTTTCAAAACCATCTGTTTTATTGATGGACAGGGCTGGGCTCAGAAACCAGATGTGTTTTCCAAAGAAGTCCTTGTTACTCTAGAGGACAGAATGTCTGACACATGACAAAAGGCAGGAATTTTCTTGTTTATATTAGTTGTTAAACGTGGAACAAATCAACAATATGTCTCTTCTTAAAAATACTTTGGCAGGCTGTAGCTCTTTTCTATTTACAAATCTTTGCTAACATAATTACAGAATTGCTTTCCTTAAATATCTTACTCTGAAGTTAGCTCGCCCGTAGCTCCCACAGCAGATCCCAGAATCTTGTGTACTCTTGTGGAAATTTTCACAAATATAGCACTAATAGCAAAAGAATGTGCATTCTCATATTTGCTGTCAGATAATAGGACTCTAGAATAGAAGGTATGACCAGATGCAGCAAACTTCTGATGAACTCATAAACATTTTGTACTGTAAGGCAATAGAGGAAAGTGAGTAGGCTGATCATTTCATATATTAATTCAACAAACATTTACTGAGTCCTAACAAGTCCTATCAAGTACTGTGATGGACAATAAGCCTACAATACAAAGTTGAACAAAATAGACATGAACAGAACTTACAACGGTAGAGTTTTCATCTTTGGGAGTTTTCAATTGCTTTGCTTAAGTCTGATTTATAAAAAACTTTATCGACTTAGCTCTTGTTTCCTTGTAATGCCAAATATAACATCATAAACCTTTAATATATCCTCAGTGAGGTCTATGGTGGATGTCTCTCTCTCTCTCTTGCAGCCTAAAAGCTTAAAAGTGCATGTTCTACTCTATCAGGTAAAAAGTATACAGGGCTTTAGAAAAGTCTCCTCCAGGACAGAAGTGTCAGTTCTATTTCCCTTCTAAGTCTATTTCAATAAGACCAACCAGATCCCATTTTTTTTTTGATGCTGGCATTAATTTGCATAGAAGAGAGAATGCATTCTAAGCTAAGAAGAAATCTTGGTATAAAGAATGATTTGTTATATACTGCCAGGAATGTGTAATTCCAAAATATATTCAGCAAGCCTTGGCCAATTTGCTTTTTTAAGTCCTAAAATTGCTTGTAAGAGATCTCTTTATGTATCACTGAAATAAGCTGTTTTCTTCTGTATAATGTCCCTCTAAGGTCATTTGCAGTCAGGACAATCAGCAAAAGACCTAAAGACTCAGGCTAAAGCATAATCAGTTCAAATAATTCCTTGACTTAAATTTTGACAATTTCATTTTGGTAAATCCTTAAAAAAAAAAAAAAATTCATGCAAGACCAACGCACAAATAGACAGGGTTCTAGATCTGATGAGTTTGAGGAGCTTCTTGATCCACTCATATCCCTGTCAGCCAATCATTATGCCTAGAAATTGACTTTTAAAGTCACTCTTCAGTGGTTTATTTCTTTTACTGTCTTCTTGAGAGTTTCAAATGACAACAGGAAGAATAAGTCCCCATTCATGTATTTGTCTATTTACTCTCATTGGTTTATCCATTTATTCAACAAACATTTGGGGGAAACATTTTTATACATCAGGCATTGTATTTCCTTTGCAGCTTTCAGAGTGATTTAAGAATCAAAGCGTCCACAAAGGTCATCTTGCTACAGGACAGCACATAGGATCAGACTGTCAGGTAAGTGGCTGTCGAATCAGAGATGTTATCCGAACAAGCTTTACTCATAATTTCAAGAATACAAGCCATCATGAGGTACAGGAAAAGCAGGGAACTCCCTGGAGCCTTTCCTGCCACAGTGAGCATGCTCTGGCCACATTAACATGTGAGATCTCTAAGCAATGTATGTGGTTCACATCACTAACGTAGAAGAGAGATGTGTCAGGCATGAAGTTATTCCATCTTATGCTCAGGGAGTTACATAGCTTCTGTGAGTTATTCCAGGGGACCATGTCCCCTTTATTCATAGAGTCCAGATTTGTTTACCACAGCAATCCTACACAAATGATGCATCCTAAAAACCATTAAACTTGTTTGCCAGGTCTGCCATTTACACAAGGAGGCCCCACAGGAAGAGAATGGAATGCTTTATCAATTATCTTAAAACTTATTGCTTTATCAATTATCTTCCAATTACCCAAGGTGAGACAGACTCTAAAAGGGAGGTTGGAGGCCACCAAAGAGCCATGGGGTGGACTCGATGATTTTTGTCTAGCACTGGCCTTGACAAATCAGGTAGACTCCATAGTACACCTTCAGGGAAACTGACAGAGAAGGAAGAGTGGACCATTACATTTCATGGATATTTTGCTAAACATTTTCCATAGCCAAACTCTCAAAATGTCAGGTATTCCCTTCCATATCTCAGAACAGACACTGCTACCACGAATGTTGCTGTGCTACCACTTGCCCATATTCATTGAACCCTTACTATGTGGCAGGTGTTGCACTGAGCATTTACATGTGAAATCTCATTTAATTCTCACAGCCCTGAGACATGGGTACCAATAATCTTATCCACTTATGAAGAACTGAGGCTTAGAGAAATTACATACAGTAGTTATATGAGGAAGCCATCATTCCATGCAACCAGACTGAATAAAGTCTGATATCTCAGTCACTACTCTGTCCCAGTCAAGGTAGAGGACCCTTGAATGAGGTGGCTCAGAAGCTTCAGGGGCTCTTTCCTCTCCTGAGGACCCAAGAACTGAGGGAGAGAATCCTCCCCACGGCACAAGTTTCCTTTCTGGATTATTCTCTGGATGGGGCGGCACCCCACATACCAGTCCACTTTCTGAAGGAGAACTCAAGTTGAGAATTCTGTAGAGCATCATGCTTATGTGGGTCCAGAACGGAGATGGCAAATAAAGTCTTAAAGCAAATATTCTGGTCTTTGTCAATCAGTAACCTTTACCAACCTCCAAAAGATCCCCAGGAATCTTTCATAACTTCCTCATCAGATGTCTCCTAAACTATAAATTCATCAAGGGACTTCAATGTTTAAGATAACAGACATCATGGGGTGGCACCTAGCACTACTGAGTATGTTCTGAAAGATATTCGGGGCACATTTTTGTCCTCTAGTAAATAATGTGATAGCCTCAATGTACAAATGAGCAAAAATAGAAGCCCCTCTGTATCTATTCCCACAGTTAGCAGTCTTTTAGATCATTTCCTTGAATTCATGATCTCTTATTGCACCACAAAAGGCCTTTCTTAGTGTTGTTCTCAAGTTCATAGAACAGTATATATAGATTTATAAGGACAAATCTCTAAGGATTCTTTGAGGTAAACGATAATACTTAAGGGGAAAAAAAGATTTTAATCATATAAATTTAGCAATTGATTTGGGGTATTTTTTTTTCTCCTGCTGCTAGAGACAATTTTTAGAAAGAAATTGGATGTATGTAATAAGACAAAGACCATTTTGAAGTAACACACATCTGTGGCTACTGAGTGCCTGTTTTGAATTACATTTAAATTGCCTGAAGAGCATTTGGCAAATGGAAAATTTTAAGTTGGTTTAAGCTTTTCCATGGACAATTTAGGTTTTGTACTGTTATTGTTATATCTGTGCTTTTGCATTCGAATCTTTTCAACCAGCATGGAAAAGAGAAAACATTGTGTTAAAGGCTTTTTAATGACACAGTAACTCCTCTTGACAAACAGTGGATCTGTTCCATTATCTTATCTGCCAAAAAAGAAATATCTTCCAGGAGAATAATATGTGCTTAATCATGAAAGGCTTCAGCTTTGAAAGCTTCAAATGATAGAATCAGCTACAGAAATAAGTACTCTACATCACCAAATTAGATGTGTTCTTTTGATTATCTTGCAGTAACATCTGTGGTAACAATACTTTTTAGAAACCACTGCTGATATACTCTAATAGCTGTACTAAGTTGGCCTGGTTTGTCATGTAAAAAAATCAGTGACTTAACCAAGCATGGATTTATCCCTCTCCTCGACAGTGCCCTCTGGCTTTGCTGCCCCACCAGAAGCTCTGGGAGACTGCTGTGAGCTGACTTGAAAATATAGCACTCTTCTAACTTCTGTTCCTCTCCGTGGATGTGGCCATCATCCCACGTGCAATGAGATCAATCAACTCCAGGGCAGCCATCGTTATTCTGTTGTTTTGAGGATTACATAATTACAGTCAAAAGACAATTTGTACATTTAGAAAGTGCACTCACTCAGAATAGCTGTATTGTCGGGCTTTTCAGTAAAGTTATCTTTATCCTGAAGGCGAGGTACTTTGCAGAAATCGGGTTAAAGATTTCTAAAGCCCATCTTACCTGTGTGGGCTCAGATCAGAGAGGTAGCACACATACATGTCACTCTGGCAATCTCTGGTTGCAAACAGGAAATTCTATGACTTGACCTCTTTAAGAAATAGAGCTTATTCTTCCTCTGTATTTGTGGGGGTTTTGTGCTACAAGTTTATGCATTTATTAAAACATTTACATTATAATAGTAGAAAGTATAGGATCCATTTAGATCAGCATCGGGGTTGGTGGTTTGCTTATTTGGGGAAGGGGTGAATTGAGAATCTGATGAGAGGAACATTAAAATAGCAAATATTTGGATACAAATGTGTTCTTGGTTGTCAAAATACTGACAGATACGATATTTCTGAGAGATGTTGAGCTTGTGGGATACTAAAGAAGAGAATGCTAAGAATTTTCCATGTCACTGCTTTAAAACTTTTCATTCTTTACCCTATTTCACCTCTCCACAAGGGAGAAAACCTGTGTTGTATAGCAGAACTAGAAAGAAGCACTTATCTTTCCAAAACTACTAAGTGGTTTATTATTCATGGTCCACATCATCCCCAAGAGACAGAAAAAGCTGTCTTGTATCTCAGATGAAATACTACAGGGCTGAAACAGAATGGGGGAATTTGGTCCTCACAATGTTATACTTCATATGAAAAGTATAGAAATAGAAATAGAGAACTCTGAACAAATAATATAATCTGAAAATATAATTTTATATAGCCTCCTTCTTCCAAAAAAATAATGTGATCAAAATATAACCAAAAATAATATATATAAGAAAGATTGCAGTATTCTTATACATGCCTCATTGGTAAGATTGGCTATAGATAGTTTTGCAGAAAAAAAATTTTAGTACAAAATCAGTCCGATAGTATATTAGATTTCAAAATAGTATGCAAATTTTAGATTTTGAGTCTGTTTATATGTCTTAAAAATAAGTTCACTTTACCCAGGAATATTTTTACTCATGTGTAATGTATGGTAAAAGGTTTGATGATCGTGATGGTGGTAATGATGATTTGAACAGCTGTGGCGGTATACTCACACATGGATTTTATTTGATCTATGTTACAGTCCAGATGCAGAAAGATTCCACTCAAACTTGGAGGAAAATGTATGGTCATTCAAAATGAACCGAAATACATTTTTTTGAAAAGGATATTAATAATGCAAATGCTTTTTATATCTGAATTTTTAAAAGCAGAATAAAAATGAAACTCATTAGGGAGTATTTGGGGGAAATTTAGATGTGAGAAAACCTGACTCAATTGACTGAAAAACAAAGAAAGACTGCCAAAGTGAATCTGACTTGAGTAAGGGTTTATTTTCATTAAGAAAGAGATAGTGGTCCTAATGAATTTGAAGGGATCTATAAAATTCTCTGCACTTGAGCAGAGCTAATATGGACCACTGCCAATGTTTGTGCCTGTCTGCAAATGGGCATTTTTTAGCAGTAGTTCACCACAAGGCTTATAAGGATCAACCAAATCTATCACAGCTTGGTTGTATTTTCCTTGGTTGCCATAGAAGCCGATCACAGAGTCCCCAAATCACAAGTTAAAGGTCAATCTGATTCGAATACTAAAATTATTCGAGCTAACCATATTGTGATCCAATTATTTGGATAATTGGAATTGGATGGATTGTGTGTTGATATAAACAACTGTGCTCCGATTATCCTGAAAATGGCCAACTTCAGAAGCTGTAGAGACATATATATTTTCATCCTGCATATCACACTCCAGAAACAGGAGTATTACTGAGTTGTAGTTGTCAGCTCCAAGGTTCTGACTGATACTAGTTGTCTTTTGCTCCACATTCCCAACTTTCAGCAGTGAAATCAATTAAACATATTTCTTAGAAAATTTTTCTGATTAAATAGTTCTCAATAGAACCAGTTCCCTTCTTGTAGAACGGACCTAGAAAAATGCCCCGAGACCAAAAGTAACATTGTACTTTGTTTTCCTATCATTTCCCAGTACTGAAAAATTGGATTGTTTTAAGGTCATATCAAAATGCCCCGCCTATATTTACCACCACCACTGGTCATGTGACAGAAACGAGAAAACTCACCCCAAAACAAATGTGCACTGCTATTCACAATGTCCCTGAGGTAAGCTGAGTCAGCAGAACAAAATCAAAGTCATCCGGAGAAGGCCCAGTATAAACAAGAAATAAAAGGTAACATACCAGCAACTCTTCTTTCCTTGACCCAGAAGGATTTTTAAGCAACAACTCAATGAATTCTTCTTACCACTATTTAATTTTGTTGTCCATGATAAACTAAGCTAACTGAGGACACAGGATGAGATCTGATCTACCCTCTTTGTTACATTGCACTCACACAGAGAAACCATCAGAGTTGAAAGTGACATTCTACTGTTGCTCCAGAAGTCATAGCAAAAAGTGAACCTTGAAATTTGTGATAAAGAAGGAGCATATCTTTAGAGTGAAATCAAATAGCATCTTCCCTCCACAGGACAGGCATTCAATCAAACAGTATCTAAACCAGTATGAAGAGAATACGGAGGCATACTCCAAACTCACTCGGAGTGATTGAATTCTGTGGCCTATCTTATTTTGTTAGATAGGCTTTTGAGAAGAGAATGAGTTAAGCCTCTAGACAGGTGCTCCAAATTATTATTTTTTTAAAAATATATATATACATATATATATATATTCATCTTCTGTTTTATATTACCAGTGTGAATATGTAGTTCAGCTAAAATTAAACATATAAGTTCGATAAGCCAGATATCTTTTATTCTTCCTTAATTATGCTATATGTAATCAATATGAAAGAAGATCAGGAAATTTCAATTCAGTATTGAAAAACTACAAAATTAAACAGAGTGAGAGGTGGCTGTCTAATCTAGTAGAGTAATCTTCCTAAGAACTGCCTTATTACAGAAAAGCTCTGTTATTGTTCTCAGGGAAAAGTCTGAAACAGTGAACAGTTTAGGAGGGAAGCACACTAACAAGAGAGGGCTTTCTGCTGAGACTGGCCAGTTGCCTCGTTAGAGGAGTCTGGTGACTCATGTTTATTATCCCTAAAATATAGAAAGCCAAACTGAATACTGAGATCCACTCAATAATCAGACAAAAAGTGAACACACTCTGATGTCTTGATTTCAAATTCTCGTTACTTACCAACCATAGCGGGGAAAGCTTGGAAAAGATAACAGGGCATAAAAAGTGCTGTCAGTGGGTTTTTGCCCATTCTCTAGTGGATGGATTTAGTGAACAGAACTGGGTTTTGCCATGTGCTAGGTAAGTCCTGTCTGTTTAGCCCAAGGTATATGTTTAGCAGAGGGGAAAGTAGTGTTTCAAATCAGAATTTACCTCTAGAAGGAAGAGGTGGTTCTAAAAAAAATTCATCAGGAAGGAGGAATGTGGTACTTATCTCCCTGGTGGTCAAATATCTAAGGGGATGTCCTTGTCTTGGCTCACATCTGATGTGGTCAGAGATATGAAGCCATGGAAGAGAAAATTCTACAACAGCCGGAGGAAGGAGTGTTTCCTGTAATCAAATGAGAGAGCTCCAAAACGGAAGCGTATTTGCAGAAGCTGTCTGTTTATGGAAATTCGAAGCTAGATGCCTAAATAAGTGTTCAGAAACTAAACCAACAATTATCTGGTTTGGGAACTAAGTAAAGTCTCGCCATGGATAAGTGGCCTCTACTATTGCACGCGTCTTTCTAAATCGCGTGCTTCACAGGGAATACGACAACGGACCAGACCATGGTACTGAAGTCTCCTTTTCCTCCGGTGGATTCTGCCCAGAGGAGATATCAGTGGGAGATCAGACGGCAGCAGAAAAAGGAAGTCTGGATGTTTCTCTCCATACTCCTTTCTGCTTTGGCGCCCCAGTATTGACAGGGGCTGCTACCTTTGTGAAGTACATCTCTCACCAGACTGCCCCTTCTCCATGGCTCCAGCCCTTATAGGCTCTGGTAAAGCTAATTCTCCCCTGTACAAAACGAATAGCTGTCTGTTCAGCTCCGCTCCCTCAACCATGCAGACACCTTTGTAAATAATTAAATTATCTTCAGTCCACTTGCTTCTTGCTATCACCCTAGCTGATACAAAAAAAAACTTCATTCGCCACCTGCTTGCTGACATTCAAAGCTTCATATCCACCTTAGGCCCTGTTCTTGAGTACAGCGCCTGAGCTATAGTAAGTCTCAACCTATATTAGCTATTTCTACCCTTTCCTTCACAACCCCACCACCACTAAAAATGTTCCTTGTAGCAAGGTCAGAAGACACAGAGATGTGTAGTTAATTTATGCACCCATAAGGATATTGCTTGTTTCTCATATTTTCATATAGATGTGACTATTAGAGAGTCAGTAGTATTCCTAACCTGTCCTGAGAAGAGTCTTACTTTATTCATTGTGTATGAAACTCATACCTAAGGAGGAAAAAGAAAAAAAAAAAAAAAGAAGTGGTAAGAAGTAGTAGAAAGTGGAAAAGCCGATAGCACAGAGAAGAAGGGGAAAGTTAATTGCCAGTTCCTGACAATTCCCATTGTCAGAACAGGTAAATGTGATTAGTTGGCAGAGCACCAGATTGGCCAGCTAAATTTGAATTGTGCAGGCCTATGTATTCTCTTCTTATGTAGCTCACATCGTTTTCTTATTGTCAACATTTATTATAGCTATCTTTAGCATCTCTAGCAATGGTAGGAAAAGCATTTAATATCTCTTTGATGAAGAAGCAAATCACAATATGAAAAATTGAGCCATTTTTTTCTTGAAAATTTGCATTAGGGTAGTGTGCAATTAGAAACTTTATTACCACGGCTTTTGTATATCCTCATCAAACATACATTAAGGATTTGTATGAACTTTTAGAGCAACTTCTCATTTTTCTTTGTCAATATAAATGTTTCCATTACACTTATGGAGCCACATAATGATCTCTAAGAAGGTAGTGGAGGAAGTGATAGTAACGCTTGATGTACTTCTCATTTAGCTGATGGGTTTTCATTAAACATGCTATTAAAGTGAGACGAGATGGTTCAGAGGACGAGTAATGGACCACATGCTTTTTACCTATGTGTCAGTTGGGTCCAACATCTCCGTTAGAAAGGTCTGACCACTGGACAATTTTTCAAGCAATGCTAAGGTATAATTCCAGTAGGGTTCCATATAGAATAGCCCATTCTTCAAATAACAACTTAGAAGAAAGAGCACTTGATTAGGAGTTCTAAGACATGAATTCTAGTCTCAATGATCACTACTTTATTTCTGTCTTATCTAACTTCCCAGGGACCTCGATTTTCTCATCTGTCAAAAGATCACATAATAAAAGCCCTATAAATGTTACAGAAGCCCTATACGTTTCACAAAAGCGAGGTTCTTGAAAAGTGCTCTGGAATGTATTAATTGCTATACAAATTATAATCCTGTAATTTCAGAGCAAAATGATTCTGATCTGCTCCACTAGTCCCTATGGTCTTTAAACTCCAGAGCTGTGTCTCCCATGTTGCACGGAACCCACTTTGGCCAGCTTATACAAACAGAATTGATACATAACTATCAAAATTGTTGGGAGGGCTGAAGAAACACACTCCAGGCTGAGCTTCTGGAAATAACTCTCAATACAACACCGCTGACATGGGCCACCAAGGTGAGAGCTGCCTGTCCTACAATCCAGGAGAAAGTAGAGCAGCCAGATCTGTGCACACATTATCTCTGGCACGTTCACAAACAATGTGGATGCCTCACATTCTCCTTCACTCCTCACTGGTATGGCTTTTCAAGTCAAAGTCCTGAGTGATTGTATCTAACTGGTGGAAAAACATAACCCTCTCAAGAGAGACTGAGAAACGTAGTCTTAACATTTTAGAAAGGAGTTGGGATGAATATTGCCACAAACAAGAGTCAGATTCTGCCGTATGTGCCTATAAAATCTCTAGCATATCAATAGGCACTCTTGGACCAAATTTAACATAATTAAAGAAAACATTGCAAAAGCAATCGGGCGACACACAGTGATTGGATACCTATTAAGTGCAAAAGACAGTCTACCCAAGTGAGAAAATCTGAATTATCAGAACAATCCAGCATTTGCTTGCACTTTCTCGAGCACTGCATATTGCTTTGCGTTTCCAAGCTTTTGCATAGCTCTTCCTTCCGTTCGTGGTGGCCTTCTCCCACTCCGCTCTATCCAGCTAACTCCTAAGGATGAATATCTGCGGTTCTTTAAGGCCTTACCCAAGCTACACTTCTTTAGGAAGCCTTCTACATCTGTTAAGATCCTTTTGATTGTGTGGAATGGAATAACTGAAAGTGGCTTCAATAATATGGATTTATTATTTCCTATAACCAAAAAAAAAAATTGATAGAGATAGGAAATTCCAGGTTTTGTAATTCAGCAACACTATACTGTCAGCAAATCCAATAACTGTCTCTATTTCTGCTCTTCTACCATTCTCAGACTGTCTTTTCATGACCACAACATAGATTTCACAGTTCAGCTATCATCTCACACAATCATGACCATAGACAGGAAAGAATTTTCTCCTTGTGTGTCTCTTATGATGACAATATCTTTCCAGAGTTCCATCTGTAGAATTACTTTTATATCTCCCTTTCCAAGTCGTGTCACATGCCCATGCCTAAACTAGTCATTGAAAGTGAGCATAGAAGTACAATGATCGGTTTAGACTTGTTAACTTTATAGCCCCACCAGAGAGGTGGAGAGTGAATAGCTCACTAAATCAGAATTCTTCCAGCAAGGAAGAAGAAGAGAGAATTAGATAACGCATAGCATCAGTTATACCTTCTCAAGCACAGCCATCACACCCTCCTGAGCTGTGTGAGGTGCCCCACATCGATGCTCTCATAACAACCCATAATTAGTATAATTGCAGCACTTATTACATTGTCAATTCACTTATCGGTTCTGCCTCCCTATGAGCTCCTCTAGAGCAGAGGCTATTTATTATTCATCTGTATCTCTAGACTTTGCTTAGTGTCTGGCACATAGAAGGTATCCAATAAACACTGGTTGAATTCTAAGTTGAATTACATAGGTCATAATTTTATTCATGTAAATGGATATTAGCCATTCAGAAGAGTTATTATTTTATTATCTAACTAGATCATATTTAGATCATCTAAAATGTTTTTTCCACAACTTGTATTTTATACTACAAAATAAGCAATATTTTTGTAGTTATTTCAAAATGCCAGTGAAGCAACTGGTAAAAAGGCTATAAATAAGCAAACTGAGAACCACCTTGCTTATCTTGATCCTGTTAAGTAGCTAATCTTTGTAGTTACTCATTTCATTTCAGTCCTTTCATTTCTATCATGTCTACATAAACAAAAACATTAGTTTGGTAACTTGACTAAATGAAAACAATTTCGAATTAAGTTCAGAAACATGTAGACAGTCACACTAAATTTGTGTGCTAATATGTGGATGCAGAACATTTTAAGATTATTCATTCAAACATTTTGGACCTATACTTACAGCCAAAATGAAGTAGCAGAAACCAGACTTATCCTCCACCTGAAACAGCCAATAAAAAAGTAAATGTGTATGAAACAACAGCTCCTAAAACAGTAGACAGGCAACAAAGGACTGTGATCCATGAGGATAAAAGCAAAGTGAGGCCTGCAATTGCCCCAGCTTACTACCTCGAGAGCATTTTCAGGCAGTGTTGCTAGATGGGGACATTTAGCGGGCGGAACCAGGAGGACTTTCTGGACCGAAGAAATGAGATGAAAGTCCACAGATACCAAAGCAGTTAGTGTTCACCGAACAATACTGGAAAAGAGAAAGCTACACAAAGAGATCTGTAGAGGGTTGCACTTAAATATTCAGCTAAGTCCAGATCATGCATGCAAAAAACAAAACAAAACAAAATAAACAAACAAAAATCTATCAGTATGATAGTTTTCTCAAAAACTTTTGTATGAAGCTTTCTCAAAAAATTAAAACTAGAACTACTATATGATCCAGTAATTCCACTTCTGAGTATTTATCTGAAGAAAACAAAACCACTATCTGCAAAAGATATCTGCACTTCACGTTCTTTGACACATTGTTGACAATAGCTAAGATATGGAAATAACCTGAGTGTCCATCAACAGACAAATGGATAAAGAAAATGTGATATGGAAAATGTGATATGATAGGCATATATGTATATATGAATATTATTCAGGTATAAAAAAAAATCTGACCATTTGCAAGAACATGGATGGACCTCAAAGGCATTATGCTAAGTAAGAAAGTCAGACAGAGAAAGAGAGATACTGTAGGATCTCATAACTTATATGTGGCATCTAAAAAAAAAAGAATTCATATTTGCCAGAGGCAAGTGGGGCAGGGCAAGTTAAATGTGTGAACTTGGTCAAAGGTACAAATTTCTAGTTATAAGGTAAATATGTTCTGGGATGTAATGTACAGACAGCATGGTGACTACAGTTAACAATACTGTATTGTATATTTGAAAGTTGCTTAGAGAGTATGCGTTAAAGTTCTCATCACAAGAAATAAAAATGCAATTTGGTTGATGTTAACTAAACTTATTATGGTAATCATTTTGCAATATATACATATGTCAAATCATTATGTTGTACACCTAATATAATATTATATGTCAATTATATCTCAATAAAAGTGATGTAAGCAAGAATTCTTCAGAGCAAATGCTTTAAAATACTGCAAGAAAAAACTATCATTCTATTTTTTTCTATTTTATTTTCTTTCAAAAATGAAATCAAAATAAAGACATTTCAGATATACAAAAGCTGAAATAATCATCATCAGCAGACTCACACTATAAGAAATATTAAAAGAAATCCTTTAGGTAGAAAGAAAAGAAAGCCAGATGGAAATCTGGATCTAGACAAAGGATTGATGAGTATAGAAAATAAACAATATTTTTGCATTATTTAAATTTCTTTTAACAATAATTGACTGTTTAAACAAAAATATTAGCAATGTATTATGGAGTTTCTAATATGTGGAAAAGTAAAATGTTTGATAAAATAACACAAACATTGGGAGGGGAACTATTGTTAAGTTCCTATATGTAAGGTGACCAACTATCTCAGTTTACCTGTGAACTTGGTCAAAGGTACAAATTCCTAGTTATAAGGTAAATATGTTCTGGGATGTAATGTACAGACAGCATGGTGACTACAGTTAACAATACTGTATTATATATTTGAAAGTTGCTTAGAGAGTGTTCATTAAAGTTCTCATCACAAGAAATAAAAATGCGATTTGGTTTAATAAAAATACAAAGGAGTTTTCTATGACACCTGACTTTCAGAGCTAAACTAAGACAGTTCCAAGAAAAAGAGATCGTTAGTCACCCTAACACATCAGATGATGTAAAATCACTTAAAGGTAGACTGCAATAGCCAAACTGACTGGCCTATCCACTTAACCTCTCTGTGCCTTGGTTTACTCAGCTCTAAAATCAAGAACAATTATACCTTCTTACAACTGTTAATGTAAAAATTTAATTATATGAAGCTAGCAGTGTTTGGCACTTACTAGAGATTAATAAATATTAGTTATTATGATGATCTAATTTCACTTTGGAAAAAAATCAAAGTTAGATTGTAGAGAATGAATAAGAGAAAAAATGACAATCACCTGACAGACAATTTAGTAGGCAAGTACAATAAACAGACCAGAGATGATGAGGACCAACACTAAGAAAGTGACATTGGTATGAAGGTAAATGGAAGAACTCAAGAGAAAGTAGGATCTACAGTTTTGGTGGCCTCTTCTTTCAATAAATGTTCACTGAGCACCTACTATGTTCCAGGCACTGTGTTAGGACACTGAGGATGCACATCCAAATCGGGGGACTTTGTACTAGATTTGGTCTTTAGAGCTTAATCCACGTTTCACTTTTTACTCAGAAATTTAAATATTTATTATTTTATAGATTCAGTCAATAACTTTTCTCTTCTCTGTATTAAAATTTTTAAAAGTGTAAAAAGAAAGAAATATTTAGAGTAAAAATATAAAAATATCTTTAGACCAGATCGGAAGGACCCATATGAACCATTAGGTCTTAGAAATTCTTCTCTTTTCTTATATAATAAAATTATTTTAGATTTTAGATATTCATCATAATGATATTTTATATTGCCTATGAAACTTTTTATCTGTATCAGGAGAAACTGTCATTAAAGATGAGAGATTTTTGATTCATAGCTTTTAAACTGTATTTTGTTAAATATTAGGAAATATACACTTTGATGCTTTCCTATTGTTCTAATATTTCAGAAACTTTATGTGGGCTGCATGAAATACAAATTTGGCTCACAGAGCAGTTCCTAGCTGAATTAAGGTTAAAATTAATATCCCTCCTGTGTATAATATTGCTTTTGGCATTTTGACAAATGGTTGATGATTTAAGAAACATAAAGATTAGATGAGTTCTACATTATAAAAAGGATCAGATTTTTTGTGGTTTTTTTAGCCTATGTGAGTTTCTGTTTTGTTTTTTATATTTTTAAAAAGTCTAAAATATTTGTCTACTTTTTTTAATTCCCATAGTTGTAATACGTTCACTTTTTATTTCTTATGAGTAATATTTAAATACTTAATAGTCAACAAAAATTCCTTAATATTGTCAAATAATGATGAAGAAGTGATAACTTAAACTTTTTTGTTTCTTGAGGGAAATAGACATTTTCTGAAGTATTATGGACAAAACTGCTGGTCCTTTGCAGCAAAAGAGGAAGGAAGTGGTAAGGAAAGCACAGAGTGGTGCTTTATTTTAAAAAGTTCAGCATTTAGATTTAAGACCACGCATACAATGTATTTCATTTTCCATCAACTTTTCTACCTTTCAGAAGTGATGTTCTTAATTTATATATGAACATACTAGACAATCAAATCTTCACAGAAAGCAAGGAAATACAAGATCAGGTCTTAGACTGAACAGAATGCCAATTTTGTTGTCATACTTACGTTTATTGAGTATCCATCTCCCTGAGTCACCGAGTTCTCTGCTGTAAGGAATAGAGATGGAAATAGGACAGTCCCTGCTCTCAGAAAGTTTCCTATCTCCCTGAAGAAATAGAGCCTTCCACCTGCAGTGGCTATTGACAGGCAAATGGCACCCTGAAGTCCCCATGCAGAAGGTGAAGCCTTTGCAGAATCTTTTTAAAGAATTTAGATGAACCTTATTTTATTACAAATCACGAAAAAGGCCTGTTAAGGTTAATCTAAGAAGAGACATCCTCATAGCTTTCTTTTATGATCATTTTTGGAACTTCACGCAGTACCAGTAGCTTTGCCTATGGTTTTGCAACACCAATTTTTTGATACACAGAAAGCAAAATTGTTTCACTCAGAGAACATGTAGGACATTTTTATAGCCATATGTAATGTGAAACTCGGAGTCAAGACTTTACCCCATTTTCAGTAAATGCACCCAAAAGAAAAAGTAGCCTCGCCCATTTCTTCTGTCTACCAATTCTCTTCACCAGCCAAGTATCTTCACTGCTTACAGATGAGGAGTCAGAGCAAAGAAGCTTGAGTCTGCTTTAAGATCCAAGAGAAGATGCTCCTTCAAGAAGTAAAGCAGCATCTTCCTTAAACTGCAGAACCCAGCCCTATTTCACTGCACCCTCGCTGCCAGCACGCAAAGGCACTGCTATGCAGTGCATGCACCATGGTGTTATGCACTGAATGTCTACATCCCCCCCACCAAATTTATACACTGAGTTCCTAATCCTCTATGTAATGGTAGCAGAGGATGGGGCCTTTGGGAGGGAATCGAGTTAGGAGTTTGGAGCACTAATACATAGGATTAGCATCCTTATAAGATGAGAAAGGAGAGCTTGTTTCCTCCCTCTGCTCCTTGTCATGTGAAGATAAAAAAAGACGACGTTCACCTGCAAACCAAGAAGTGGGCCCCCACCAGACACTAGATTTGCCAGCATCTTGATCTCAAACATCTCATTCTCCAGAACTGTAAGAAGTAAATGTTTGTTGTTTAAGCCACACTGTAATCAGCCTAAGCTGGTTAAAAAGCAGGCAAAATCTCTACTTCATTCTCCCACAAAAGAATTCAGTTTAAAATCTTGCAGTGTGTGTGTGTGTGTGTGTGTGTGTGTGTGTGTGTCTGAAGAGAGAGAGAGAGGTCTCCAGTCTGATCTTCTAAAATTCTAGAGTCAAAATTATTTATTTTCCTAGAGTTCATAATTTGGGTATGTGGAAGAAGCGAGAGGCAAGAAGACTTGAAAAGCTTTATTTGTCCTAGACAGTTTTAATATATCTTTCTTTAATTCTCAAAACCCATTTAAATCCTTTAAGAATTTTTATTCCCTTTTTTCCTACTGAATATATCCAAAGCTCTAAGCCAGAAGAGGACTTTACAATTCACAAGGTCTAAGATTATGAAAACACATTGAAAACACATTAATGCATCAATGTCTATGGAGGATTGGCCCATATTCTATGTTAGTTTAGTGCCATCAAGTGGACTAGTTGAAGAAGTATCATTTCCAATTTTTTTTTTTTTTAACATTCTGACTTGTAGACATTTCAGCCCCATCTTATGCCTGAAGGCATTTACTAAAAAGGGAGTAAATTAAGAAAAATCTTGACTTTTAGTCTCACATTACATATGGTTATAATAAAAGAACCTGGCCCACATTTTCTGCAGAACTGAATAAAACAGATTGTCACTGTCAACAAATTTTGTTAAGAATCTGTCTACAACACTTATTATAAAAAAGACAGGACTCTATCAAAGTTTAGAAAAGTCTAAATATTTGTGATCTTAAAAATTAAGTATTTAAGCTCACTATATCATTTATTAAATATTTTTGTGGTACTAGAAAATTGTGATTTGCCCCAAAAAGGCTGAAGGATATCATATTTTTTCCTTTTCACAGAAATGAATGTATAATTTAACAAATTATTATTACAATTATGTAACCACTACTTAAGTTATGAAATAGAACAGTCTTAAGACCCCCAAAAGACATCTGGTTACCCCTTTTCTTTTGTTTATATTTTAGCTTCAAATTAAATAAACTAAAAAAACAATTTTAGTTTTGCCTAAATAGAATCACAGAGAATGTTGCGTGCGTGTGTGTGTGTCTGTCTGTATGTGTGTATGTGTATGTGTATAGGTGACTGGCTACTTCCACTTAATCACAGATTTTTAAGATTCGTTTACACTGAAATGTGTATAATGAGCTTGTTTTTGTTGCTATATAATATTTTATTGCATGAATTATTTACCCATTTTGCTATCAGTGGAAACCTGGGTGCTTCAATTTAGGAATATTCTGAATAATGCTGCTATGAATGTGTTCATACATCCTTTTTGGTACCTGTTAGCCTACAATTCTGAAGGTGTATTTGAAAGGTATAAATCTAAGAGATGTCCTCGGTCTTGGGGGATGCATACCGTCAATGTTACTAGCTGATGCCAACGGGTTTTCTAGAGCAGATGTATAAATTTACACTTCTTCCAGCAACATGAGAGAGAGCTCCCGGTGGCCCATATTCTGACTGAAGTAATTACTGTTAGATTTCTTTTTCATTTTTTTAAATGGTCTACTCTGCAGTAGTGCTATTTCATTTTGGTTTTAGTTGGCATTTCCCTGATTATCAATGTGCTTAAGAATAATTTCATATGTTTCTTGGCCATTGCAATCTCTCTTTTCTGAGGAGTCTATTCAAGTCTTTAACATGTTTTTCATTGGGTTGTCTTTTTTGTGCTGGTTTTTGGAGTGCTTTACTTAGTCTGGCTATAATCTTTGTTATTTATATATGATGAAAGTATTTTCCCCTACTTCATGTCTTCCCTTTTTACTCTTTAAGACACCTTGATGAAGAAACATTCTTAATTTTAATGTAGTCTTTTTCAATGATGTGTTTCATATTTGTTTTTAAAATTCCAAAGTCATTCCTTATTACTGGTTATGTTTGAACACTTGGTTAAGTTGGTGTCTGCTGTGTTCCCCCACTCTAGTTATTCTCTTTCTTACTGAAATGGATAAATATCTTTAAAGAGATAACTTAAGACTAGGAAAATCCTGCTTGTCTTCAAACTTTTGCCCACCAAATCTATCATCCATCATTGGAGATTGTTGGTAACATATATTAATTACTATGATGTTTTCTAACGTGAGTCTCTATTTCCCACTTTTCTTTTCCTTTTATTACTTGGAATTTTATTGCAAGGAAGAGTATCTCTTTTCCTTTATTGATTGATTTATTCTATTATTTATTATTTATTTTTATCAAAAATTGATCTTGCTGTACTGTATTTGTTAGAAGTGAGTTACTAGAACCAGCCCTTAAGAGGAGATTACACAATGGCATGGAAGCCAAAAGGTAGGGTCTTAAAACTTCCTGCAATTCCTGATATTCCTAAATTAAGTACCCATTCTATTTTATATTTAGTATTATATTTAATGCCATCTGAAGGGATAATTCTAAATATAGCTACAGTATTTCTCACTAAGGGATCTCTTTTATAAATGAGGCACCAAATAAATAATCCTTTTTTCCAGATAACACAACCAAACTAAACATAGGCAGATTGATAATATCAGCCATTTTTAGTCTAGCAGAGGGATTAAGAGTCTGGGCTCTGAAAAGACAATCTAAGGAATGAGAAAAAAATTTTGCAAACCATATATCTGGTAAGGGGTTAATATCTAAAATATATAGAGAACATATATAACTCAATACAATAATAATAATGATGATGATAATAATAATAATAACCCAATTAAAAGTGGCAAAGGACCTTAATAGACATTTCTCCAAAGAAGATATATAAAAATCCAGCGGGTACATGAAAAGTTGCTCAACATCGCTAGTCATTAGGGAAATGCAAATTAAAATATTAAGATATTACCTCATACCTATTAGAATGACAATCACCAAAAAGACAAGATCTCACAAATGCTAGCATGGGTATGGAGAAAAGGGAATACTTGCGCACTGTTAGAGGGATTGTAAATTGGCTCAGCCACTATGGAAAATATTATGAAGGATCCTTAAAAGATTAAAAATAGAACTACTATATAATACAGCAATTCCACTTCTGGGAGTATATCCAAAGAAAACAAAAGATAGCTGCACCCTCATTTTCATAGCAGCATTATTCACAATAACCAAGACATGGCAACAACCGAAGTGTCCAACAATGGATGGGTAGATAAAGAAGTTGTGGTATGTATATACAATGGAATATTATTCAGCCATAAAAAAATGAGGAAATCCTGTTTGTGACAACGAATGGACCTTAAAGGCATTATGCTGAGTGAAGTAAGTCTGACAGAGAAAGACAAATACTGTATGATCTCACTTATGCATAGAATCTAAAACACACACACACACATTCATAGAATAAAAGATCAGACATGCATGCTTAACAGAGGTGGAGGGTCAAGAGAGAAGGAATTGGAGGAAGATAGTCAAAAGGTACAAACTTCCAGTTATAACATAAATCAGTACTAGAGATGTAATATACAACGTGGTAACTATAGCTAACATTGCCGAATAACATACAAGAAAGTTAAGAGAGTAAATCTTAAGAGTTCTCATCACAAGGAGAAATTTCTTTTTTTTTCTTTCTATTTTTCTTTTCCTTCTTTTTATTGTATCTATATGAGAAGATGGATGTTAGCTGAACCTATTGTAATCATTTCATACTATATGTAAATCAAACCATCATGCTGTATGCCTTAAACTTACACAGTGATGTATGTCAATTATTTCTCAATAAATTTGGGGAAAAAAACGTCTGGGCTCCAGAGTCAGACATAAATGGATTAAAATCCATGATGTCATTTACTAGTTGTGTAGTCAAGTACAAATTAGGTAATTTTTCTACACTTCAGTTTTCTATAAATCAAATGGGAATAATATTAGTATCTTCCTCAAGGATTGTAACATTGGACATTTGTTTTTTGGGATATATCCAATATCTATTCATTCTTATTTGAAGGAATCCAATTGTTTGTACTCCTGTATTTATCCTAGAGAATTATTCCTACTAGCGTCTCAAAGACTTTTTTTCTTGCCACATTTTAACACACACTGTGGTGTAATTTATTTAGATATCAGTCTTCCCCCATTATGTGTCTGTCTTCCATGGGACAAGAATTCACTTTGTGTTCCCAACACCTAAAATAAATGATGTTGTATAATGGATGGTCCTTACATATGTTGAGTAAGTGAATGAATGAATGAATGAATGAATGAATGAACAGAATGAAATGGAACTCCTAGATTCACTTTGATACTGTGTCAGTATCATGAGCAAATTTGGAGTTGAGAACCAACCTAACACATTTGACTACCAGTTTTAATAAAGTACAAATATATGTAGTAAAGAATTTTGTACGTACATATAACAATCGAAACCCTTAAACCACAGCACTTGTTTTCACCTTTTCCCACTCTAGCCAAAGCATGAACACAGACCCTTCCCTTAATTTCCTACAGCAGAACTGAGACCAGACTAAAACATGTGGTCGGTCTTCATTAAAGTCCTGAGGATTACAGAAGGAAATTACAACTCAAAGTATAATTTGTGATGTCCTTGATGTGGCTGCTCCATGAACCTGCAGGCACGAGGCCTTGAACACTTGATCCCTGACATGACTGCCTTCTTGCTGTCATAAGATGGGCCTCCTGGCTTAGAACACAGCTCGCCTCCATGAGGAAGAAGCCATGTTTCTACACCACACAAGATATACAGATGCCCCAGAGTCCAAGCCTGAAAGAGATTCCCAAAGAAGCAAATGTGACTCACCTCAGTTTACAGTCAACCTACAAAGTATTGTTTTCTGGCCAGATTATCCTAATTCCAAAGATAGCTCATAATAGGAATTCTTTTTTCCTTCTAGGGACATCACAGCATGACCGTAGGAATGGAATCTTATTTTATAAAATTATCAGGACAATTTTCTCGTCATCATAACAACAGCTAACAATTACTTAGCAGTGCTAAGACTTTGCATATAATAATTACATTTACTCTTCACAACAACTCTATGAGGTCAATCATATTCTGCCCGACTCTAAGATGAGGAATCTTGGGTACGCTTAGTTTACTTGCTCAAGATTATACACGTAATGAGTAGCATAAACCCAGATCTGACTCTAGAGCCCAAGTTCTTAACTAAATTTCCAACATTTTTGAGGTTATCAAAAAGATGTCATTTCATTCTCTTGGAGTAATATAGAAAGAGTTCAGATTTTAGAGATGGATACCTGGTTTAAGCCTATGTCTGTCACTTACTGGAAGTGTGGTTATGTTAAACAAGATGTGTAAACTCTGTGAGCCTTAGTGTCCTATTTCATTAGTTTACTGTGTAGATTAAAAGACATAGTGCATTCAACTAGTGCCTGATACATGGTAGGAGTTTAATAAATGCCAACTATAATGTCATAACTGAATTACTTCCTAATTCTTGTTCTCACTAGGCCCATTTGCATTTCTACCCATTTGAAAAGCTCACATTTAATATACTTACAGAGAAATGCATAAAGTAATTTGAAATCCATAAAAATGTGGTATTTCAAACTATGACACTAAATAGTATCCTCATAAGTAGGATGAGCATAAAATTATCACATGAACAGAGGCACCTAAAAGTAAAAGTAAGCACAATTACACTGATATGATTTTTTAAAAGAAAAAAAAAATGCACTTTCTGTTAGTAAATATTTTCCTGTGCTTGGAATAAGCAATAGAAAGGGAAAAAAAATTAATGACATGTGGGTTGTAATTTTAGGTAACCATATTTTTACTCTAGAATATCTGTATATGGATGAAACAAAGTTTGTTTGAGAGATTTATAAATAAGTATAAGATATAAATATAAGATATTTACAAATATAAATATCTATATTTCTACCCCATACTCACCAGAGGTATCTTATATTTCCAATTATAATATAAAAATGCATAATCTTATCTTTGCTTGCTTGAATATCTTTCAAAGATTTAATGTCATTTTTGGATGACCTAGATGCATTCCTCCACTTTTCCACTTAACATTCTTACTTAGAAAAAAAGTAAGTGCCCATCACAGATAGCTAGGTCTTATTGTCCTAATCTAGGAGTGACTTTTTTTTTTAAATTAATTGTGTTAAATAGAAAGGCTTCAGATAAACTATTTTAAAGTCAATGTTGTGATTTTCATAAATACTGTTTAACATTTATTAAGCTTAAATCTTTACTGCCCTGTTCAGTAAACTACCCTGTACATTTACTAGGATATACACTTCCCAGATAGTTAAACTTGAAGTCTATACTAGGTTATATCATTCAAAGATACATATTCTATGAGTCTTTTTCTGAGATTGTTTCTTTATGAATAGTTCCTTTGAGAGTTTTTCAAGATAAAGTGCAGCAACTATAATCTCTGGGTTTTGATTGTGTTATAGTAGAAACGAAATAATTTTTAAATATTTTTGTCAAATACAAAGTTGATAGGTGACAAATAGATAGATGATAGATAGATAGTGGATATAGACATATCCACTATAGATATCACTGCTACACAAAAAGAGAAAAATTAAAATATCCATATCTTCACCAACAAAAATAATCACTTTCAATAATCCTTACATATATTTTTCTATGTTTATAAAAATACTTTTAAATAGAAGCATGTATGTTGTTTTATAGACTGCCATTTTCGCTCAATAAGATATACACATCAACCAGGGCCCATAAGTATTCATCTACAAAAACTATGGTCATAATTGATCGCTTTTGGTTTCAGCTCAGACATGTAAAGAGCTTGAAAGTCATAACTCCCATTTTTTTTGAAAATAGCTTTATTGAGATATAGTTCATACATCACATAATCTATTTAAAATGTATAATTCAATAATTTTTAGTATATTTACAGATATGTGCAACCTTCACCACAGTCAGTTTTAGAATATTTTCATCAGTCCAGAAAGAAACCCTGTAAGCTTTAGTTATCACACCCCCAGTTCCCTAGTCTCCCCCTGCCACCCAGTAACCCTAGGCAACCATTAATCTACTTTCTGTTGCTGCAGATTTCTATCTTCTGGACATTTCACATGATGAAATCATAATATGTGATCTTTTGTTAGGGACTCCTTTCAGTTTTCAACATTTATTCATGTTGTAGCATGTATCAAGACTTTATTCCTTTTCATGGCCAAATAATATTCCATTTTACAGATATACCACTTTTGTTTATCCATTCATCAGTTCATGGACATTTGGGTTGTTTCCACTTTGGGCTATTATAAATAATGCTACTATAAACATTCATGTACAAGTTTCAGTGTGGACATGTTATTTCTGTTGAGTCTATACCTAAGAATGGAATTGTTGGATCCTATGGTAATATGTTTAATCATTTAAGGAACTGTAAGATTGTTTTTTTCCAAAGTTGCTGTACCAATTTACATTCCCACCAGCAATGTATGAGGGTTCTGAATTCCTCACATCCTTGCCAACACTTGTTATTATCTGACTTTTTGATTCTACATATGCTAGTAGGGATGAAGTGGTATCTTATTGAGTGTTAGACTTGCAATTTGCTGATGACTAATAATGTCAAGCATCATTTCATGTGCTTATTGGTCATCTGTATGCCTTCCTTGAAAAAATGTCTATTAATCTCCTTTGTCCACTTTTTATTTGAGTTTCTTAACTTTTTATTATTGAGTTATAAGCATTCTATATATATTCTGGATACTAGACTCTTACTAGATATATAATTTACAAATACTTTTTTCTATTCTGTGGGTTGCCTTTTCATTTATTTGATGGTGTCCTTTGAAGCGCAGATATTTTTAATTTTGATGAAGTCCAATTTATCTAGGTTTTCTTTTGTTGTTTGTCCTTTTGGTGTCATATCTAAGAAGGCTTTGCCAAATTCAGTTTATCATTACGTTGTTTTTTTTTTTTTTCAAAAAGTTATATAGATTTAGCTCTTATGTTTAGGACTTTGATTCGTTTTGAGTTAATTTTGTATATAGTGTGAAGTAGGGGTCTAACTTTATATTTTCACATGTTGTGTTGCCCCAGAACCATTTTTTTAAAAGATTACTATTTTTCCATTTAATGGTCTTGGCACCTATACAGAAAATTAGTTGATCATAGATATATAG
>NW_006443225.1:4949862-4968600 GCF_000325575.1 Pteropus alecto | reverse complement strand
CAGTACCAGAATGTCTTGATTACCATTGATTTGTAATTAGTTTTGAAATTGGGAGCTCTCCCACTCTATTCTTCTTCCTCAGAATTGTTTTTTCTATTGTGGATCCCTTGTGATTCAATATGAATTTTAGAATCTGCCTGTCATTTTCCACAAAGAAGTCAGATGGGATTTTGATAGGAGTTGCGTTGAATCTGTAGATCAATTTAAAGAGTATTGTCATCTTTACAATATTCAGTCTTCTAATCCATGAACATAGAATGTTTTTCCAATTATTTAGATCCTCTTTAATTTCTTTCAGCAACGTTTTGTAGTTTTCAGAGTATAAGTTTTATACTTCTTTTGTTAAATTTATTTCTAAGTACATTAATTCTTTGATGCTATTTTAATTGGAATTGTTTTTCTTAACTTCATTTTATTGTTCATTGCAAGTATATAGAAATACAACTGATTTTCACATGTTGATCTCATAATCTGCAACCTTGCTGAATTACTTTATTAGTTCTAATAGTTTTTTAACTCTAAGAATTCCTTAAGATTTTCTATATATAAGATATCATTTGTGAATAGAGATAGTATTACTTCTTCTTTTCCAATTTGGATACCTTTTATTATTTTCTCTTACCTAAGTACATTGGCTAGAATCTCCAGAACAATATTGAGTTAGTCACTATTGTAGAGGGAAATTATTCAGCTTTTCACTGTTACATATGCTTTTAGCTATTAGGTTGAGGAAATTCCCTTCCATTTCCGGTTTGTTGGGTTTTTAAAATTAAAATTGGGTGCTAGATTTTGTTAAACTCTTTTTCTGCATCTATTGAGATGATAATGTGATTTTGGTTTTTCATTCTATTTATATGATATATTACATTAATTGGTTTCATATGTAATACAACCCTATATTACTGGGATAAATCTCACTTGTTCGTGGTGTGTAATTCTTTTATATATTGCTAAATTAGATTTGCTAGTATTTTGTTGGTGATTTTTGCATCCATATTCATAAGAGATAATAGTGGTCTATAGTATTATTTTCTTCTGATGCCTTTGCCTGTACTCATAAAATTAATTGGGAAGTGTTTTATCCACTTTTATATTTCGGAAAAGTTTATGAAGATTAGCATTAAAATTGTTTAAATTTTTGGTAGAATTCATCATTAAAACCATCTGCAGCTTTTTTTGCAGGGGGGTAGTTTTTAAAATTATTATTACTAATTTAATCTCTGCACTGTTATAGATCTATTCAGATTGTCTGTTTTTTCTTGACTCCATTTTGGTAGTTTGTTTCTTTCTAGAAATTTACCATTTCATCTAAGTTATTCCATTTGTTGGCATATAAATGTTTAGAGTATTCCTTTATAACTCTTTTTGTCTCTGTAAGGTGAGTAGTAAGGTCCCCTCTCTCATTTCTAATTTTAGAAATCTGAGTCTTTCCTCTTTTTTTCTTAGTCAAACTAGCTAAAGTCTGTCAATTTTGTTCATCTTTTCAAATAACTAGTTTTGGGTTATGTCTTTATTTTCATTCGTCTCAAAGTGTTTTCAGATTTCTGTTTTGATTTTGTCTTTGATCTATTGGTTATTAGAGCATGTTGTTTAATTTTCACATATCTGTGAATTTCCCACATTTTTGCTGCTATTGAATTTTATTTCATTCCATTCTGTTCATAGAATATACTTTATATTATTTCTATTCTCTCAAATTTATTGAGATTTGCTGATGACCTAGCATAAGATCTAATGTTCCATGTACTTTTGATAAGACTATATATCCTATGAAGTTTGGTTGGAGTGTTCTACAGATGTCTGTTAAGTATAAATGGTTTATAATGTTGTTCAAATCTTCTATTTCTTTATAGGTTTTCTGTATAGTTGTTCTATCCATTGTTGAAAATGGGATATTAAAATCTCCAACTATTATTCTTATATTATATCTCCCTTCATTTCTGTCACTTTTTGCTTCAATATTTTGGAGCAAAAATGTCTGGAGCCAGCCTAGATAATTCCCTCAGTCTACCTCCATGTAGAAATATACTGGCCTTCTCTTTCATAAAGCATCCTTCTTAGACTCCTCACTTTCATGGGAATATGTCATCTGAAATGGAAAGCCCAGTACTTACTTAGTAATATAGATTATCTGTACTGTGAGAGCTTTTCTTGTAGCATGTGTTAGTCAGCTCAGGTTGCCATAACAAAATACCATAAACTAGGTGGCTAAAGTAGAAATCTATCACTCACAGTTCTGGAGGCAGGAAGTCCAAGATCAAGGTGTCAGGTTTCATTTTTCCTGAGGCCTCTCTCCTTGGCTTTACGAGAGCCAATCTCATCATTTCCTCACATGGTCTTTTCTCTGTACATGTATATTATGGTATCTTTTCCTCTCACAGGGACACCAGTCCTGTTGGATTAGGGTCTCACTCTTATGACCTTATTTAACCATAATTACTTCTTTAAAGGCCTTATTTTCAAATATACTCACATTGTGGACTAAGGTTTCAACCCATGAATTTTGTGGGGGACACAATTGAGTCCATAACAGAACATAATCTGAAACTGACTGCCATTGAGCACTTACCAAAAACAAAACAAAACCAAAACCTATCCCTCTAGTCATCTGGTACATATCCCTCTAGTCCTCCTGGAATCTAATGAAATGAAATTAAAGAAATGTAAAAAAAGAAAAAAAATTCTGTACTATCAATAAGCATGAGAAGGCCCAACAACACATGAGAGATTTCAACAAATTGGTGGACCATGTAAAGTAGGTGGAAGGTATTGTCAGTGGAAACAGTAGAGGGAGCAACCATCAGACATATGCTCCACGGGTGCAGCAAGGGAGATGGGAATTGATCTGCCTTGGGGAACATGGGCGATTCTTGGGCTCAGAGTCAGAAGATCTGACAGAGGGCAGAAGTTACAAGTGGGGCCGAAAAACAGGGAATTTATTAAAAGTCTGGGCACACAAAGGATGTACCCTTCAGGGCCCCTGCCTAACCACTCAAAGTAGTCAGGAAATTTAGCATTTAACTCAAGGGAAAAACCCAGAGGACTATTTACTAAAGACGTGAATGCTCTCTAGAGAGTTTTGAAGTTTCTAGTGTGGGTTTTGGCTGCCTAAATACCTGATCTCATTTTAGCATTTGGGGATCCCTAAGCCTTCTCTTAAATAAGAATGTCAATCATAAATCACTAGGAATAAGAGAAAACCCAGCAGCAGAAAAGCCAAATTTGAAGAAAGAGAAAATGAAAAATTCAGAAAATGAAGATTTTTAAAATGTATTTTAAGTGTATTTTTAGTATGCTCAGGAAAAACTGAGACATTATGACCCCCTGAAAACAGAACAGTGTGCCATAAAAGAGAATAATCAAAAAGCAAAGAAAGAGCTCTTGGGAAAGAAAATCTTGAATATTAGTAGCAAAAGCAGAGCTTTAAAATATAATAGATGAGTAAAGAAATCCTCTCAAAAATATAGAATGAGAGAAAAAGAGGCACAAAGGATCAATCCGAATAGAAGTTTAAGGAAAAAAGCTGAGTAAATATTCCAGGAAATAGAACAAAGAAGACTAGACAATAGGAGAGGACATATGAGAAAATTATTTTCTTAGGCTCAACATCTGAATAATAAGTCTGGAAGAACGATGGGATCTACCGATTGAACGGGACCATGGAATGAGTAAGGAAACTGCCTGTACACACTGCTATAAAATTTAGATCGTTGAGAATAAAGAGAAAGTCCTAAAAGCTGCCCAGAGAGTAAACAGATTACCTACAAAAACTCAAGACTCAAACTGCCGCCAGACTTCTCATCTAGAACACTGGAAGTGAGAAGAAAATAGAGCAAGGCCTTCAATGTTTTGATGTAAACTAAGTTTTAACCTAAAATTCTGTACCTAGACAAATTACCAATCATGTGGGGGTGAAGAGGGAACGATAAAGACATATTGAGATATGCAAGGACTTAGAGAATTTAATCCCTTCATACCTTTTCTGAAGAAGTTACTTGAAGATTGAAGAAAATACAAGAAAGAGAAGGACCGGGTTTGGTTACCCATTGAGAGGTTGAGCAGTGAAGACAAACCCAGAGGTGACACAATTCAGCAGCTCCAGAGAACACATAGGCCGATGGGAGCTGAGGACAAAGAGCATGGCGTAGACTGCCCCCTGAGAAAGGGGACTCCAAGCATAAAGACCCCAAACAACAGACTGCACAACCACAGGGATGTAAAAGTGTGAGTATTCAATTCTATTTCTGAACAAGAAATAAAAGTCTACTAGAAACTATAGGCAAAATCAAAAACTGTAAAAGAAAATTATGGTCCATTTTAGTAAATTCAGTATGTTTTATGTAATATGCAAAATGTAGTATGATTTTAAAGGCTTAGAAAAATGAAATCCAGTTGACTCTGATGTTAAGAACATTTTCCTTCAAGTGACTCATGGATTGTGACCCACTAGGAAGAAAATATGATCCTAGCATACAACTTGATCTAAAAGTAAATAGTAATTTTATAACCATGATAACATAACTATTTGATTTTAAGTAAGTCAGCATATTAAAAAAGCAAGGGTACTGAATATAATACAATGGTAGCAACCTTTAGCAATATTTACAATATGAAAATAAAAGTATAATTTACAAAAGAAGGACTACAAAAGGAGAGGAAATTTAGAGGTGTTAAAATCTTTATCTTATATAGAGGGCAATTACATACTAATGGAATATGAAATCAAGTTTTATTAGTATAAGTTTTTAGAAAAACTGAAAACAGTTATCAATCAGAGATGAGTAGTATAGTTCAGCTAAATCTAAAATTGAAATTTGCAGATTATCTAAAATTTATAAATCAATAAATAGCATTTTATTTAATATTATGAAAGGAACTACTAGAACTAAGCAGTGTGATAATTGCCTCTGAGGAATGAGTCTAGAGGGTGGGAGGATTAGAGGAAGTCTGTCGCTTGTGTCAAAGCTATTATCTACTATTTGATACTTTACTGTATACATGCATTATTCTGGTAGAACTTTTTTTTTTTGATAAAAATATTTATCAAAAGTCATCGAGAAAAGCTATCTTTGTGGAAGATAGCCAAGAACAGACAATCTGATCCTTCCTTTATACATATTCTTGGACTAAAGTCAGAGCATCCTAGTATTGGGTACATGCGCTATATTGTTTGGGCTCCCCAACCAGAATGTTACTTTTATTGAACTGATTAAGCATTGCAGTACGAATCTCCATTGAGATCTTCTTTATAAGAAGCAGCCTTGAGTAACTTATTGTATTTACTGTATGGATATTTTTAAAGACATGCCTCCTGCCTTCCTATGAGAAGCCCCAGACTTAGTGCCAAATATAAATGTGCCTCTCCTAAGCACTGATTAGCTCTTGTGATCACTGACTGGGCTAATACACCGCATTTCCTTCTCTGTGTCATCTCAGAATCCAATAGGTGATCCACTTCTAGACCCTTAAAGCAGACATTATTTCAACTCACTTAGTTATCTTTGCATTTGATCTAGTGCATGTCTGTAAATGGCCTTAAATCCTTTCTAAAAAGAGATGGAGGGAAGGGAGATAGGGAGGGGAAAGGAGAAAAATTAGTACATAGATTGAATAAGGTTCTTCGGAGGAAAAAGATAGAAACATGTAATGTAAAGCCTATGGATGGTGTTAGATAGCCCACAAGTTCTTTGAAACTATATTCAAATTGTTGAGATCACATACATTTCCTGGTAAGTGAGTTCACAATTTTCATTATAATTTTAAACAGGTTTTTAAAAATGATGAAAGATTACTGAAAAAGTCCAACTCTGCCATATATGCTTTGATTCAGTAAGAAGTTTAAAAATTTTTTTTTTTCTGTATACACTTTCAAGAGCTTATCTATGATTCAAAAAATTACTTTGTTGGATGTGAGGGTGATCTGGCTGCGACATCTATCACCCCATTGATGGCCAGGGTTGATTCAGCTGATCTGGCTGGCTAGGCGGATGTCCCCTTCCTCCCTGACCACTCCATGTGTGTCCTTACCGAAACTGCACGCTCGGTAGAAGAGAACGACCTTCCACGATAGAGGAGAAGACCGTTCTTCGGTCAAGTATATAGGAGTAGCTTCGCTTCCCTGCTAGAACCTCCAAACAAGCTCTCAAAATTTTCCTTGGCAGCTCCTCAATTCTAATATTCTAAAAATGTCTTTAAAGAAACTACAGATTCAGGGGAATGAAAATTGAGACAACAATGAAAGACTACTACATACCTATGAGAATGGCCAAACTCCTTAACACTGATGCTAATGAGGATGTGGAGCAACGGAATTCTCATACATTGCTGGTGGGAATATAAGATGGTATAACCAATTTAGTAGACAGTTTGGCTGTTTCTTACAAAACTAAACATACTCTTAGCATGTGATCCAGCAATTGTGCTTCTTGGTATTTACCCAAAAGAATCGAAAACTCAGGTCCAAACAAAAAACACACACAGATGTTTATAGCAGCTTTATTCATAGTTGCCAAAACTTAGAAGCAACTAAGATGTCCTTCAGTAAGTGAATGGATAAATAAACTGTGGTACATCCACACAATGGAATATTATTCAACACTAAAAAGAGATGAGCTATGAAGCCACTAAAAGACTTCTTCTTAGCGGAAACTTAAATGTATATTGATAAGTAAAAGAAGCCAGTCTGAAAAAACTGTATGACTCCAATTATCTGACATCCTGGAAAAGGTAAAACTACGGAGACAATAAAAAGGATGAATGGTTTCTAGAGGTGGGAGGGATGGGAGAGAAGACTAGGCAGAGCACAGAGAATATGGGGGTCAGTAAAAATACTCTGCACAATATCCTAATGATGGATGCATGTCATTATACATTTGTCCAAACCCATAGAATATACAGCACCGAGTGAACTGTAATGTGAACTATGGTCTTTGGATACTTATGATGTGTCAATGTAGGATCATCAATTGTTAACAAATGTACCACTGTGGTGTGAGATGTTGATTATGCGGGAAGCTGTATATGGTGGGGTCAGAGGTTATATGAGAAATCTCTGTACCTTCCCCTCAATTTTGCTGTGAACTTTAAATTGCTGTAAAAAAATAAATGAAATCTTAATAAAAAGGAAACTAAAAATTGAGGACTCAGCAATTAGTTATTTTAAAATCAATTTTATAAATAACACCTTTTTCTGATTATTAATATATATATGTTCATTGTTTAAAGAAGGAAATAAAATATTACCAATTAACTGTTAACAATTTTGGAGAAATACTCTTCCAGTCTTCTCATTCATCAGCTTGTTTTTGAATGTTATAAGATTTATAGGTTTATGATAAGAGGTATTTGATTTTTTTATAAGACAAAAATAATATGTTATAGCTCAAAAAAAAAAATGTCCCCTGAACAGTCAGTCACTAAAGAGTTGTGGCAGAGCTTAAAGGCCATAGGATTTGTTGTTCTACATCCAGATTTATCACTCCCACGTTAAATAGCTACAGTATCTTGAAGGGACAATTTACTTTCACAAGTCTCTATTTTCTCATCTGCATGTTGGGGACAATAATAATAATATCAAAATCTCTTTCATCTACTTTTCTGGTGTGTTATGGTCAGATGAGAAAATATAAATTGAAATGCTTTGTAACCTTTAAATAGCTTATGCCCATTTTTCTGCAGATCCCAAAAATGTTGCTATTTCCCAAGATATTTTGAAATTTCCTCTTTTGGAATTGCCCAGAAAAATCCATGTACAAGTTACCAAGAAAGAAACAGCTCATTAATGGTTAAGTTTTATTTTGACCTATGTAGGACTCAGCTTGATTAGCCTATATTATTAACCATATTCCCTCTATCACTTTTTAAAGATCAAACCTACTTCTGAATATGAATTATTCTGCAACAGTGAGAATATAACTAACATTCAATATTCTCTGATGTAAAAACCACAATTTTAGATAAGATCTTTCTAATTAATGTTTAACTTTCCAATGTCGGGATTTTGAAAAGAAAAATATTCATTCTGATATATATCTAAGTTTATTTTTTACTTTTTTAAAAAAATATTTCACATGGTTTTCTGGTCATGTCATGATGCAGGCCGATTTATCATTGTAATCCTTATGTGTTTTATTTAACTTCAATAGCAATACTTGTTTTACTTTATAATTTGTATGTGATGACAAAGAGAAGGGCAGAAACTGCACACTTAAAAATGATTAAGATGGTAAATTTTATAGTATGTGTTTTCATCACAATAAAAGACAAATAAATAAATAAAAAGAAAGACACAGAGACTTAGATCATAAGGTGTATGAGCAACTGTGAATACAAGTCACTGAGCTCAGTACTAATGTTTCATTACCAAGTAATAAAAAGTCTTGAAAGGAGCTAATAATTAGTTCTATTGCCCCACTCTAATACACTTGTTATCAAAAATGACATTAATATGAGCAAAAACATAGCACAAAACCAAAGCCCTTCTTCCACTTTCAAATTATACCAAAAATTTAGCCAAATTCAGCAAACAATAGGAATACAAAATGCATTCCTTAGAATATTTTTTATGGTTATAGGAGGAAAATGGTCATTTGCTAGAATAGTTGTAACCTGCCTCCTAAAACTCTCCCGTCCTTTTTCTGACAGTCACAAGTTGAGTAATTATTCTTAATTTGTAAAGCCTAACATCATTCCGTTGCATTCTATTACAAACATATCTTCCATTATTTTGTTTTGATGATCAGGTCTTAGCAATCACTGTGAGATGGGATTGATGCAGATGCTACAGATGGATGTGTCATAATAGCTTTAAACCACCAGAAGGAGCTCTAAAACAGACTACTGGGAAATATTAGACCTGCTGGCAAAGAGGAGGAAATATAATATTGTCTACAGATGGAGAGTTTAAACCACATTAAAACTTAATAAAGAATTGCAAAGTGGCTGAGGGAATTATAACACTAAAAAGTGTTTAGAAGACAAAATACAAATGCCTAAAGGCGTTAGGTTAGTACTGTATTTTTGTGTGTTTTTTCAAAATGGGAAAAATGCACAAGAAATATTGATTCAATTAGTGGAGCCAAATAAGCCAGGAGATTGTAAATGAGTATATTTACACAGAGTTTCTCAATCCCTCCATCTGCCAAAATAGTCCTTTCAGTGGGGTTAGCTTTATATGTGAACTTCAGAGGATGATTTGAAAGATGCTGTAAACGTCCCTTAATCAGAAATCTCTCTTCTGAATTGTCCCCTGGTACCTGAAATTCTTAAGACTTACATCCAATCTTAAGAGCTTTAATTATGTCTTCATATTCTTAACATCTTTGAATGAGTTAAAGCTTTATCTCAATTTGGATGTCTAACATTGATTATTGGCAGAATTTAGCTTTCACGGTGTAATTCTTCACTATATATCATCATACAATAGGAAGGCAAGGCTTCGAGGATTTACTAGATGATGATTTTAATGATGGAGAGAAGTCCAGGTGTACAAAGGACTGTCTGTCGCCAACGGAATATTGTATTGGGAAATCTGCCAGGACCTTGGGTATCTGTGAAAAGAGCAATATCAACTACAAAGTAACAGCAAAAAAGCACCAACATGGTAACAAACTCCCTGTATTCATTTGCTGTGACTGCAATAACAAAGTACTACTGGGTGGCTTAACCAACAGAAATTTATTTTCTGAAAATTCAAGATCTTCTGAGGCCTCTCTCCTATACTTGTAGATGGCCTTCTTCTCCGTGTGTTTTCACGTGTACATGTCTGCATTCAAAGTTCCTCTCCTTATAAGGACACCAGTCACATTTGATTAAGGCCCACCCTCATGACCTCTTTCTGCTTCATTATCTCTGTAAAGACCTTGTCTCCAAATGGTCACATTCTGAAGTACCGAGGGTTAGAATTTCAACATATGATTCTGAGGGAGAGACAATTTGGCTCTTCTTCCCAGTATTGGCCACACTTCTCAAAATTCTACAGTGCAGTGGAGGGGAGGCTATGAGGCAGTAGAGAGAATCTGAGTTTTGGGGTTAGGCATGTATTAAAATGCCAGCTTAACCATTTCCAAGGAGTGCGACCTGGGGAAATTAGCCTCTTACCCTTCACACAGCCAACAGGACCCTTTGCGACCTGACTCCCGTCTCTCGCCAGCAGAGCCTTGTTCAATGAAAGGGGCCTGAGCCATGTAGAATTTTCAACCAAAAAAAAAAAAAAGATAAAACAGAGAATTAAAACTGTGGTATGTTTTTAAATGTTTATTTAATCAACCAATGCTTTAAACATTCATTTATACTAAGCCTGTATATACAGTCTCACGTGGGGATAAGATCAAGAGTTAAATGCTGGGGTCTTTTAAACTTGAGGCCAGAGCCTTTAGCCACACGCCGAAGCACCTCACAGAGTCTGTGCTCCTATGACTTTCCGTCATTTTGCCAGGTTCCTTCACGCTTGAGGCTCTTCCCTCACCATACTAGACGATTAATCTCTCAGGTTGAGACTCCAACATCATTTGCTTAGGGAAGGATTCCTCCACCCCCAGCTGCCAGAATGTGAGTGTGTCACAGGGATGATTTCAGTGAGGCCACTGCTCTCGGAGGGCTCTGTACTTAATCTTTGTAGCAGTGACCACAGTTGTAATGAAATAATTCACTATATAATTGGTTGTTTAATCTCTGCCCCTCCTGCTAGATAGACAAACAGGAACTTCATCTATCTTACTCAAACCTAATCCCCAGGGTCCAGCAGAGGGCCTTGCCCATGTGTGTGTTCATTGACTATACCTGAGTCAACTGATAAGTGAATTTAAGGTGAATGTGGCTGTTCAGGATTCAGTCATCCGGGAATAGACTTTTGATGCTTTCATCTACAAAGGTCAAGGTTTACCTGTCATTTACTCCAAAATAATCCCTGCAAAACTTTAAAGTTTAAAATATCCTTATTAGTCTATGGCCATGCTACCCTAAACAAGCCCAATCCCATCTGATCTCGGAAGCTAAGCAGGTTCAGGCCTGGTTAGTACTTGGATGGAAGATCACCTAGGAAGACAGGTGCTGTAGGCGTAAAAAAAAAATAAAAAATAAGGGATTGTAAACTGACAAGGTCCTTGCAATCTGTGAGGTCAACCAAGGATTGCCTTGCCTAAAAAAAAAAAAAATACCCTTATTATATATATTTATCCATATATCATCAACAGTACAGATGGTGTAACTTTTTAGTCGCTAATGATAAAACCTTCTGGAAATTATATCATTCAAAGAATGTCATCATCTAGCATCTGTTGGATGATGAAATCTGTTGCTGAAAACAAAAAACATGTTCCTGGTATTGTACTCTTTTGATGGTTTAATTTTCACAGTGGTAAGCTTGAGTAGCAGGAACATATGTATCTATTTGTTCATTTTTCATGGAAAAAAAAATCTATTTATGAATAAAGAAACAAAGACCAAGTGGCCAGCAACAAAACAGCAAAAACAGTGTTTTACTCTGGCTCCCAGAATCTGCCATTCAGTCTGTAGGCAGAATGTGTCCTCCATGTTTTTTACCAAGATAAACAAATTTTTTCACACAGATGAACCAGGAGCCCAGTCGGGCCCAAAGGACTGTCCACGCCTATTCTGCATCAGTTGTTGTGTTAATGAGTATCAGTTAATAACCATAATGGAAGCAACATGCAGATATTACATAATTCTCAACTGCTCAGATTTACCTCTGCTAAAATTTAAAATCGAGAAACTGGGATATTACCAACATAAAAAAAAAAAAAATAGAGTCTGGCTGCTGTGGCCTACATGAATTAGGATTATCTGCAGCTAGCTAAGAGAAGGAAAAAGGGAAGGATCCAAGACCAGGGTAACTTATTCATTCGACAAACGTTGACTCTATGCCTGCCATACTCTTAGGCACCGTCCTAGGAGTGGCGGCGGAAATTTGGTCCTGCCGCCGCAGACCATGCACCACTCTAGAGATGGGCGAGAGGGTCTGGAGCTGTCTCAGGGCTCGCTGTCTCCTAGATGCCACCAGGAGAATCGGTCACCCTAACTCACTCTTTTCCTCTACTTGCATTTCCAGGTAGCTCAGAAGTTTGCTGTGGCTAGTAATATTTTCCTGTCCTAAACAGTATTATTACCCCCTTCCACCAAACTTGCACATCATCCTGTGTTTTTTATCTAATTTAGTGGTATCACCATCTACTCCAGTATATTCTGTAGTAATTTTGTCTTTCTTTCTAGCCTCTATTTTCCATGAGTAATCTTTTTAAAAAACATAGAATTGATTATTTACTCAACTCTTTTTCAATCCAAAACTGTGTCCAGGCTCTCCACAGCCAATGACATCAAAACTAAACTCATCCTCACTCCTGCATCAACACGCACAAGCTCACACCCACCTCCTGCTCCCACGTTCACACCTCCTGTATTCTGCGCCCTAACCGATCTCCCAAACAGGCTGATTTTCAAACAGGCTGCGATTTTTCATGATCTATCTTTTAATCTCCCTCTGTGTTCCCTCTGCCTGAGATTCCTTCCTTTCTCTCTCCAGCTGGAGCAATCTAATTTATTTTCAGGCCTAACTCCTTCTTGAACTACTTGGCAGAAGAAAATTTCTGCTTCGTCTGGGCCTCCACAGTCCTTTGTTCATATCCCTATTGTAGCATTTATCATGTTGGTTCTGTTTAATTGTGGACATGTCTACTTACTTTACTAGGTTATAGGGTCTTTGAAGACAAGCGACCATTTTATTTTTATCTCCAAATTTCCAGTGTCTGCTGTAGAATTTAGCACAATGCATGACACAGAGTAAGTATTCTATAATGATTCTTGAATTAAGTTCTTTGTTCATAATTATGGATACTCGAGGTGTTTGAATTGACAGAGGTTTGGGGTATTTATGCCAGCACTCTTGCATACTCTAAGGCTAATGCTTTTTAGGTAGCATGAAATTACAAATCCCTTTAGCAAGTTTAAATGTAATAACTCATGTATGGACACTTGTTTACATTGGGGTTCTTTGGTTGCAAGCCAAAAACTATATGTTTAGGTTCCGGTTACTTTAGCAAAAAGAAAGTTTTCTGGAAAGATATCAAGAGTGTAGAAATCCAATGAGCAGGCTGGAGAAGAAGTGTTCTTGTGAGCTGAAACCCAGTTAACTCCAGAGACTAGTAAACAAGAGAAACAGGAATGAAGTGGCAGCAAGAACAGCTTTGCCTAGTTAGTGAGACTAGAGTCAGTCAATTCAGCCATCCTCAGTCTCTGATACACTCTACTCAAGATTCAAACTTCACGGAATGTGCATCAAGCTTGGGTTATGCACCCAGCCATTGGCTTGGGGAGGCAAGAACAGTTGACTGACAAAAAGTACCACCAGATTAAACTCAATGGCAAATAAAATAGTTTCCAAGGGGAAATTTGTATGAGAAAGAGACAAAAAGGATGCTCATTGCCAAAAGACCACAAACATCTTCTACACTCGTGTCCTAAAATTAACTTTAACTCAACACTATAACAATTGTCACAATGCAATCATTATTAAATCATATTTTTTCATCTATAGCTTCTCACTCAGAGAGAATAGACCCCTTAACCCATTTTTTTTTTTTTTAACAAAAAAGCTTTTAAATGTATTTTAAACCAGTAATTTACGAAACACTAGATGTGCTGTGACAGGACTTAAGTGAATGAGTAGTAAAACAAATGGCCAGCGGTATAACAACATCAGTAAGTCCTAGCAATCATCATCCATCTGGGTCATCATCAAATCATTATCATTGCGGCAGAACAGTGTGTAGCAATGGAGTACTTCAACAACCCTTTCGGCCCAGTGCTGTGTTACAGCCCATTTAGCTCCTGCATGCAGCTAGTGGAGCCTGAGTGTTGAGAGAATCATCGGCTCAATTAATTAGTGTTAAAATACTGTACCTCTAGAATCACAGTCGAGGGAACATGACCATTTACTCCAGAAAATATCTGAGACATTTTCTCTGCTGGGTAGAGCGGGAAAATTAAATTATATAAAATAAATTCCCGGTTCTCCATATGTGAACTATCCACAATACAGATTGTCAGTTCAAGAGCTGTTATTTGTCACCATGGCCATGCAATGACCCAGCTGGTCTGCAATGTGGCAGCTGAGAAATTATATGGATAAAAAATATGTTTTCTCTGGTTATTTACATTGATGGTATACTTTATAAAAACTACGGGAATAAAAAATGTTTCTTAAAGTTGAGGTTTTATTTTAGTTGGCATATTAAGCTTCTTGTTTCAAATATCCCTTCAGCTAAGTTAGAAATTCTAGTCTTTCCATGGTCTATAACCCTGTTTATTACCAGCTTTCTTAGTGGCTAGTTTCTCTAGAATGGCTCCAAAACTCTTACCTCCTTATATTAATTCCCATTCATTTTTCTTCTCCATTCTTTCAATAAAGTAACATTTTCTCTTGTAGCAAAAGATCAAAACGTATTTCATATTTTTGCACTTTTTATTACTTATAGAATAAGAAATCTCTTTTACATTAAAGTAATTCACTTACAACTCATTTTATCATAACAACCATAAATCTTAGCGGTCATATGGATAACTGGAACAGCTCTTAGAACTGTGGTATCTTTAACCCTTGTTGAAATCACAGGTGTGTCAAACAAACAAGATGACTCTGGCTCACAGTTTTTACGATCTCTTTGTCAGAAGCTGCTGGATTCTATAACTTTGTTTATTTATCATTTCTCAAACTTTTTGGTCTCTCAAATCTATTACACTCTTAAAAATTAGTGAGAACTTTTATTTATGTGGATTATACCTATTGATATTTACAATACTGGGAATCAATAGTGAAAGGTTTTTAAAGTATTTTTAAAGTGACAACAATAAATCCATTACCTGTTAAATAAGTAATATGCACACAAAACATGTTTTTAGAATAAAATTAATTATAAAATTGACATTGTTTTATGTTGTGGCTGTTTCTTTAATGTCTGGCTTAATAGAAGAAAACTGGATTCTCATAATCTACTTGTGCATTTACCTTATTGTGATATATCATTTGGCTGAAGTATATGAAGAAAGCCTCATCTCACAGGGATACGTGGTCAGAAAAGAGAGGAGTATTTAATAGCCTCCTCATATAATTGGATATTCTTCTTTAATACTGCACAGGAACTCAACAGTGGTGACTTCTTAAAGAATAGTCGAGTGGGGAAACCAAAACCATATTGGTGAACTTTTCTTCTTGTTACATGAAAACCCATCAGTCTATCTCCCACTTTGCATGTATCTTTTTACCCAGGTGTGATTCTAGAACTGCCAAATGTTGATAAATTTCATTATTACAATGTCAAGAAAAAAAAAATCACACTTGGTAATATCCCCGTGGATTTCATCAAGATATTCTTTTGAATATTAGGAAACTATCAGGCTCATGGTGGTATATAAAGGTTTTTAAAATATTAACTTTTGCTTCAAAGATTGTGTGTGTGTGTGTGTGTGTGTGTGTGTGTGCATGCTTGTGTGTGTTGCTACCTCAGAGTGCTTAGAAAGAGAATTTCTTATTGATTGGGAAACTCGATCATGGGTCAGGATTCCTGGTATAAATGACCTTTGAACCAGATTGTTTTATAAATAAATTATTTCTTTTAGCTACCTCCATTCTTTGCCAAATATTTTGTTAATATACAAAGTGATATATAGTTATTACAGGAAAGTAAAAAATTAAGCAAATACGTAGGAAAAGGAAAAAAAGAGAGAGGGAGGGAAGAAGGAAAAAAGAAAGAAAACAGATAATATTGTTAACATTTTGGTGCATATCATGTTTTTTCCCCCTGTATTTTGTTTTAAGTAGTTAGTAGACCTATCTAGAAAAAAAATCAGAGATAATTCATGCTCTAAATTTATTTTCTCTATTACATCTAAAAGAGACACTACTTTTACCCAGGTTTTCTTTTTTTTTCTTTCTTTCTGGAAAGCAGTTCCATTACTTTTTTAACATATTAGTTTCCTATGGCTGCTATATCAAATTACCATCATACATTTATTGTCTTACCATTGCGCAAGGTCTCCCTGAGCTAAAATCAAGCGCCAGCAGGACCGTGTCTTCCTTTCTGGAGGTTCTAGAGGAGAATCTGTTTCTTTGCCTTCTCTAATTTATAAAAGCCACCTGCATTCTCTGGCTCCTGGTCTCCTTCCTCCCTCTTCGAAGCCAGCAAATGCGGCTTGAGTCCTTACATGGCCATCCCTCTGGTTCTCTCTTCCACAGTCACATCTCCCCCAGATCATAACTAGGAAAGGCCCCACGTGATTAGATTAGGCACGCCCAGCTAACCCAGGAGTCTTTCCATGTCAACTGCCTTAATTTAATCACATCTTCAAACTCTCTTTTTTCCATGTAAGGTAAGTATTCACAGGTTTTGTGAATTAAGGTGTGGACATTTTGGGGACCTATTATCTTGCCTTCCACAATTACTAGCAGCATTCTGAGGAGGATTCAGGATTTTCGAAAGCAATTTATATCATTTAAAAAGTAATATGCCGTATCTGCATAATATTCACTGGATATCTTATCTTACTCATCTATTTACTAATGTAGATTCATACATCTTTTCTCCTAACTATGTCTATTTTAAAGGTTATGTTCTAATTTTCACACTCTTTATGTATCTAGAAACAGCTAATACATTCATTTTCTTGATCCTGTCATTTGTTAAGACCCTTTATATAAGTGATCGTATTAAATGTGGTAAACGACACAATCCGCAGTGATTTAAAAAAAAAAAAACTAGTTTGTTTTTGTAATTAAAATCTCTTGAGTGTTAAGGCCATATGTAAAGTGATATTTTCTACACAGCAGCAACCAGGACTATTTTCAGTCAGCTTTCCAAGCTGACCTTAAGCCCTAGTGACGAGTTTAAGAAACGAAGGGCGAAGCCAGTACAGGTGACCACTTTTCAAAGTTCGCTTTATCCTGCTTCGCTTTTAAGAGAATTACGTTAGTATGTTTTCACTCGCTGAAAGAAATCTGAAGAGGATTTTTACTTTTACAAAAAAGAAAAGAAAAGGCAAAAAAGTGAAAAGCGTGTTTTGCAGCAAGACGTCGTAGAGGCAGCGCTTTTGAACTGTGAGAGCATTTGTCCTTTACCTCGATTTATTTTGGGCATCCATTAGCAAGGTAATTACTTCTTTGCTTTAAGCCATTTCAGCTTATAAAAGGTTTCATAGGAAGCTTTATTTTTGGATGGGGAGGGTGGTAAGCGGGAGGGGGAACCTGTACTACTTTTTGAACAACAAAACAAAGGGAGTCTCTAATTAATTACATGGAGAAGGGCAACTGAAATGACCTAAATAATGGAAGAGAGAAACTACATTGAAGGAACAAGCCACAAAGTGTGGACTCCTCAGTTTATCAGGATATAGACTAGAAAGATGTACACATGCAACACTATTCTAAACCACATGAATAAGATAACATGGATTTGTTAGCTGACCTCAAAATACTACTATAAGAATCATTCTCTTAAATTTAAACTAGGTAAGTACAATAAATAAGAGGAAATACAACCTAACAAAGCAGGTAGTAGATTAACAGAGTTGAATTTCTTATTTTTCCAATCAACTTTCATTGGTGTGGTATGCATGGAACAGACACTACTATTTTCTAAGAATCAAAAATGAGTAACATAATCTCTGCTCTTAAGGAGCTGTTATTAGAATAAGATAAACAGGCACGTAAACAAATAATTACATATTAGTGTGATCTAAAATTAGACAACAAGTAGGAAGCTATGAGAAAGCTAGGGATTCAGTATCTATTCTGCTTTATTAGGGTGTGGTGGAAATGGAGATTGAGGATGGCTCGAGGAAGAAGTGAAATTTGACTTGAATTGTGAATGAAAAGAAGAACAGGGAAATTACTGAGTCTAAAACAGCTTTGCAAAAGCTTGGTTGTGTGAACAAGTAGGCTCATGCTCCGAGTAAAGGCATTGCTCCCAGGTTTCGGAATCTTGGGGAGATTCAGGAGAGTAGCCAGATGCCATTGGGCCATATACTCAGGACCAAAGATTCCATTTCTTCCCACCCATTCTCTCATTCCTCATCTGTTTTCTTCAGTCATCATTAGAAGTCCAAACTTCTCAAGCCATTGACAGACACAGAACACTCATTCCGAGTCTGATCTCATCTCCCATTCTCCCCCTTCCTCCTGAATTCTTCGTCCTTTGTCCTGTGTAATCCTGAGTACTTTAGGACCCAGATATAAGTGTCATCCTTGCTCCATTTTGCTGTATCCAAACAATTTCTTTTCCTTCCTCCTTCAAACATCAGAATTCCTTAGAAGTTAATGATATCAGGCTTTATTGCCTAGTATCCATATTTGTTGTCTATAAGACACCTTGAGAACTCCACACGATTCATGAAAGGCTTTGGCTCTGAGCTCACTGAGTTCCTCCCTTTCCATCATTATTTTTGATGACATCTACACCTATATGGCCGACCCCACCAACCTCCTAGCCTATTGATTCTTTGATCTTCTCACCTCCAACCATGTTTTCTTCTACCCTATGGTAACTAGCTAGAGTCATTTCATCTCTAGTGTTTGTTGTAGCACTCACAATCTGCAATTGTTTTATATTTTTGTTTGTTAATAGTCAATTTTACCCACTCGATGCTCTGTAAGGACTGAGACTTTACATGCTTTGTTCATGCTTATCTCCAGCCCTTAGCATTGTTTGGGTGCACAGATGTTGGATTAGTGAC
>NW_006443225.1:4944996-4949847 GCF_000325575.1 Pteropus alecto | reverse complement strand
AGGGAAATATTTAGAGATACAGTAAGAAAGATATGCAGAGGAAGTCTCTTAAAAGACATCACGTACCATGCAAAGAGGGGATTTGCCCTGGGGCCATATGGGAACCTCCAAGAGATGGCTCCCAGGAAATGGGAGAAAACATATGAGAAAATACATATTCCAACAAAGACTTGTACTCAAACGTTAATAGCAGCTTTATTCATAATAGCCAAAAACATTGAACATATCCCAAATATCCATCAACTGCTGAAGAGATAAACAAATTGTGGTATATCCAAAAGTGAATTACTGCTCAGCAATAAAAATGAATTAACTACTGTTCCGTGTAACAACATAAGCAAATCTCAAAAGCATGGTGTTAAGTGAAGGAAGCCAGACACAAATTACTACATACTGTATAATTCCATTTACATGAAATTCTGGAAAAGGGAACTCTAAAGTGACAGAAAGCAGATCAGTGGTTGGCAGGTACCAGGAAAGGAGGCAGGGATTCCTTACAACAGGGCACAAGGAAACGTTAGGGTGATGGAAATATCTATATCATAATTATGGTGGCAGTCACGTGACTGTATACATTTGTCAAAACTCACCCAATGGCACACTTAAAATGAATCAATTTTTCTGTACGTAAGTTATACCTCGATAAACCCGATTGAAAAATGAATTTATAAGTTTACAAATATTATAAATGGCTACCAAAAGAAACTAAGGAAAAGCAAACTGTGAGATTGATGTCAGAAACACTGAGCTTGTCTGTCACACTTCTTTTCTCCTCCTTTGAGGCCACTGCTTTCAAGGAAGACTTTTGAGATGAGATTGCTCAGGAGGGCTCTTGCATGTAGGTATACTGGGACTCCTTTCTGGTATATGAACAGGAGTGGAAAATTTTGTTTTCTTCCCGTGAAGTCCCTTAGAGTTCTACTGCAAGTAATGAGGATTCATAATTGCCACTGGTAATGAATAATTTCAAAGAAAGTTGACACTGAGTCAGGCAACCATGGAATCAAATTCTGTCACTGTCACTAATTAAGTGGTATGGCACATGTTATTAAACTGTATAGAGCCTTAGTTGTTCTATTCCAAAGAATGGGAATAATCAAACAACCTTAGAGATTTGCCAAGAAGTCAAGCAGTTCCTAAGGAGTGGCGGGTGATAGCTGCTAGACTGGCTTGCATGTCCTTAGATTTGGCTGGTATAGAGATAATGAGCCCAAATGGATTTAGAAAGTTCATTACTTATGGCAGAGTAGGCAGTATGAGCTTCCGTTTCTATTAGTTTCCCTTGCCCATCGAGTCCCATGGGAGAGACCAAGAGGGGCCCAGGTGGATGTCGTACACACAGTGGTTCTGTGTCACAGCAGATGAATACCTGACTTAAGAAACCCCCAATCTTAACAGGAGCTGCTGGCAAACCTGCCCACGCTGTTCTTTGGAAAGAAATATATTATCCTGAGATGTCAGCAAAACTTCCCTGGGAGAGGAGGGTGAGGTCTTTATTGTTACTATCCTGGAATGTCTCCAGAGAGAGAGAGATGTTCTTGATCTTCACTATCCTGGAATGGAAATAAATCTGAACAAATTGATTGATGATGCCTACACATAAAGAAATGTGAGAGATTCATGGAGAATTTTCTCCCAATAGGATTGAATGATAAAATTAATGCAAAGGACTGAGCTTAGTGTTTGCTACAGAGTAATCCCATAATAAATTCAGATAGCAATAATATTGACAATTATGATGATGAGGTAAACTGAAAAAAAAAATAGCATATTTTCTTTAAACTTGGCCCCACCATTCCCTTTAAAAAGGGAACTGTGTTTGCTGGGGAAATGTGCTGATAAGTGCTTGTAGTAAAATGTGAGCCTACAACAGTTTGTATACTTGCTGATGCCCAGGCTGACAAAAAGGGGATAGACTTGCCCTCTTTGACACTTGGAAAGGAATTTGTTGTTCTAAAGCAGTATTTCTCAAAGTGTAGTCTCAAGACCAGCATCAGTATTATCTGGGAGCTTCACAGAAATGCAGATTCTCAGATCCCACCTCAGACCTACTAAATCAGAAAATCAGTGAGTGAGAACTAGAAATCTGTGTTTTTAACAAGCCCTCCAGGGAATTCTGATGCTCACTCAAGTCTGTAAACGACTGCCCTAGAGAGGAAAGTCAGTGAAAGGTAAAGAGGAAAGAAGGACAAGGGAGAAAGGGGAAGGCGTGAAACTGGACTCTTTTATGGAAGAACGATGTGAGGAATCCTCAGTGGAGGACTTAAAATGACTGACAAAGTATTAACATGGAATTTTTAAAAGCAGTTTGCATTGATGGTACTCTTCCCGGGACTCATGGTGCTCCTTTAAAAACTAACACTGTGGGATTGGGGCAGCACTGGGAGGTGGACAGGTAAAGGGCCCTCATATGGTGAAAACGAAGCCATGTAAAGAAGCAAGATGTCGGGAGGCAGAGGAAGCCATGGGGAAAAAAGCCCTCAGAGAAACGAAGGACATTTTGGAAAGAGTTTTGAATTCCATGAGCTCAGAGCAAATTTTATCTACAAGTCCAAGGGCTGCAGCAGAGAGCTCCAGTTTACACGTGGGCCATAATATTAGTTATTAATAAGATGACTTCAACAGAGGTGTAGACTGGTTGCAAGAAAACGCCAAGAAAGAATAAGGATCATTCTTCTATAAAGCTCATTACTGAGCCATGACCCATAGATTACCATCTCCTGAGATGTGCAATCACTTTCTCTTAAGATAAGTTATATTACCTCTAACTGTAGTTGCCAGCAACTAAATATCAAGGTAAGATTAGCTTAGGTAAAGTTTTATTCTCTTTCATTAGAAGTTCAGTGTTCTGTCCAAACTTTCTATCTCCTGAGGGACATACATTTCAAAGTAATCTCTCACTCAGCTTCCACTGAAATCTTTAACTTTGCTCTATGTCCTGAGATTTTTCCTGATCTCTTCCCTGGTGGATAGCTACATGGTAAAACTTTTCAACTTAATTTGCACATACACCTATACGGTAGACTTTACCTTCCTTTGTCCCCTGCCACCCCTACCTCATTATGGCACCGGTTAGAATGGCCTGTATTGTGAGGGCAGAGGACCAACATTAAGAAGTTAGGCAGGAGAGAAAACCAACCAAGGAGACTGAGAAGGAATAAGAAGCAAGGTAAGAGAAAAGCAAGAAAACTAAGGGACCTTGGAAGTAACTGGGGAGGAGGGCAGTGAGCTCCAACGAGGAGCTCTGTGGAATGCTGTATTCAGTTATGCTGAATTCTGAGAGTTCAGAAAACTTAAAACCAGAAAAGCACCCCATGAGTGTGGTGGTTTGACAAGAACCATTACAGTGGATTGGTGGAAACAGAAGTCCAGTCAGAGCGGATCGAAGACAATACAAGGTGAGAAAATAAAGACGGCATGTGCAGGCAGATATTGCCTAGAAGTTGTGCCCAAGAATGGGAGCTGGGAGAAAATGTGGGATAAAGGGAACATTTTTTGAAAACTATATTTTCATACTCAGATGGGAATGATTTGATGGTAAGGGCAAAATAGACAAAGCAAGAGAGAAAGAGAAGAGAGAAAAGGTCTTTTCAAAGGCTAAGTTGTTGAGAAGGAAGACGCTGGCCTTTGATAGGAACAAATATGCCTCAAAACACAGGAATCAAGACAAGGAAACAGATGCTAGTAGGCTGGATGATTTGGTGGTGGATGAAGAAATTCCCACCTCAGTTCTCTCGTACTTTTCCACCAACGCAAACTCTGTGATAGCAGAAGACTATCTTCTGAGCTATTTATTGCTCAAGAAAATCCTTTTGAGTTTATTCCCCCTTCTCAGTCAAAGATAAAGCTGAAAAGTAAAATATTACAAAAGGTTTATGATGGCAAATACTGTATCTGTATCTGCTAGTTGGCAATTATCTTCCCACAGAGAGTGAAAGACAGAAGCCCCATCCTGCCTGATGATTACATTTCAAAGGAATGACTTTCAAGTCCCTGAGAAAAGCCCTCCTGAGTGGCAGGAGGGACATATACATCTCAAAGATACAGAGAAAGAATTCAAAATTGTAAGCCCTCTTGGTAAATGCTCTAAGAAACAGTAATCAGGGAGGGGCCTATGTCAGGTGTTGGCTAGAACAAACAGTACATTCTTTTGGCAGCCATGAGCTTTCCCTGGCAGGGCCTTTGCGGGGGTAGGGGAGAGGCGGGATCATCCTAGGGATGAGGCCTTGAGCTGATAGAAACTATGTTAGTGTTTAAGTCTTTTAATTTCAGAGGAGGGTAGTGGACAAAATTATTTGTGCTGAAAGTCTGTAGTTTTTTTAGGCCCAAGTTGAGGCCTACTTGAGAAGAGGACTCAAGAGGCCTGGCTAGAGTTTGGTCAAGGACAGAATCTTTATCACTCTCCACTGACCAAGATCACATCATCCTTTAATATTGAATTAAACGAAGAAGACCTATGTGCTATTTTCTCACCTTATTTCAGCTGATGTGATTTCTCTCTTCTGAACTCATAGCATCTATTATGGTACTTCTCACATAGAAAGCTACCAACTAGACTTATTGGGGTGATCACTTCATAAGTTATAGAAATATCTAATCACTATGTTGTACACTTGAAACTAATATAATGCTGTATGTCAACTGAAACTGAAATTTTTAAAAAATTAAGTTATGTCATACCTCTTTGCAAGTTTTATTATCTTATTTCATTGTGTATCTGCTCATTTATTTGTCTCAGTTATCTGACTAGATCACAATTTCCTCCAGAAATACTGAGCTAATGTCTCTGACATCTTTTTATAGGTTTTGTGCAGCACTTGGTCACATGGAAGAGACTCAGTCCCAGTAATA
>NW_006443225.1:4845166-4943178 GCF_000325575.1 Pteropus alecto | reverse complement strand
TATGTAGGCGAGCAAGGCCGGCTCCCTCTTCCCCCCATTCTCGCCTCATCGCCCCGCCGCCAGCCCCGTCCCCACTCCCCGGTAACCGGCGTTGGGTCGGAGCACCGGGTCCGGCGCCGTGGGATTGTCGCACCCAGGCCAGACGCGGGCCGGCGACCACCTCGCCAGCACCCGGGAGTGGGGGCGGTAGATCTCGATGCTTCACATCACCGCGCCTTTTTTTCCTGCCAACTTCTTCAGACATAAAGCACAGGCCCTCCTGGGCCGGGAGGAGGGCCGCAAAAAAGGCCTTGTTCTGAAAAAAGGCAACGTCTCCCCAAACGTTTTCTACCAAGCAGTGGACCTTATTGTAAGTGTAATCGAAGGCTTGGAAAGCACCGGTATCCTGGTGAGGGACTTACGGACCCAGGAGAAGGAGCTAAGATGGTCTCAGGGCAGTGCCCTTTCATGATTTATGATCCTCAGGCTCCAAGGGAAATCTCCTATAAGAAAGCTCACTTCTGCCCTAAGTATACTTTCCAGTGCAGTTCTGGTGACCAAAACAACTTCTAATCCCCGAGTCTGGGGTCTCGGGTGCCAGAAAGAACTGAGAATGAATTATTTTTACAGATTTTATTTTGGTTTTGGGAGCTAGTCATGTCGCAGGGCTGCTAACCTGTCACTTTGATGTGTAATCAGTGGACACCAACCAAACCTACTATACACGGAAATACAAGTGTAGACTTTAAGGTTTGTGTGATCTGGCAGCATCCACACTTGTTTTACAGGTGTTGACTACACCAGTTTCATCCAAACGTTCATGTCTCTTTCTGATAGCTCTAAGGTTGGCCTTGCCAGGATATCCATAATCTGAAATGTTTCCCTACTGTAGAGGAGGAGATAAAATATACCAAAAAACTATTTTGGATATGACTTCCAAGAATGGTTTTGGCATTGTGATTAAGTTTTATCCTCAGAAAGGCTTGTTTATTAAATAATAACTGGACCATAAATAAAGTAACTCAGGCTCTTTTGACTTCATTTGTAATGCTCGGTTCATGTGGGAAGAACTGAGTAGAGTTTCTTTGTTCTATACCAACAACATTAAAACATGGTGATATTCTGTGTTAAATAGACGAATGTTCAAATTTCCATGAGAACTTTGAAACACTTGAATTGCCATAATGATCTGAGTCACTTGTAACAATTCCATTGCCTTACTGATAAACAGGAAAATCTGTTTTCTTTAGATCTTCCCGTTATTTTGATGGCAGTAATTTGCGTTGAGTTTGGTTAACTTGTACCGCTCTGCAGTGTCACACAAGTCTGCACTTACATTTCTATGTATAATCTGTTTTGTTGGTATCTATTGATCAGACATGACAGTCTGGCAGCACTGGGAGATAACGAGCTCTCACAACCAAACCATTTATTCATTCCTTAGGAAGCAGCAACTGTTCCTGAGCAGCAGTAATCTGAAAAAGTTGGTGCCACATGTTTTATATTTATTTGAATCCTACTTGCTGACTGCCCAAATTCAATAATGTTCTCTGCCTATGCTTTACAACTTGGGGCTGATGGGCCTACTCAAACCAGGATGGTGTCCATAGAATATCAATTCGAATGACAGGAATCTGTCTCAATCAAATGTGGGCTAAAATCAAGCAGTCTGTTAGAATTCATTCTGAAAGACGAGAATATTTTAAACCAACTTTATTGGGTCCTAAATTTACCAGTTTTGCACAGATTTTTTTTTTCTGGCTCTGTCCCTTTGTGGCAGTAAACACCAGTAAGCAAAATAATTAATATATATAGGTCATTGGCTCCTTCATACCCAAGAGAACTATTACTTTCCTTGGGACTATCTCACAGGTTATGCATGAAAGGCCTTGTCTCTTTAGAATTGTGAGTTCATTGGCCCCTCATGCTGCTTTAGAGATTTTAGATTTCTACTGCTACCAAATAATGACCCTAGAAAAGGAGAAACTTGAAGTTAGCGTTTATTTTTCTTAGTGTTAAGTTGATGCTACTGCATTTAGAATAAGTGATATTTTTATAAAAGTAGAAGCAGAGAGCCTGGTTGGGAGATTCTTCTATTGGTGGTTTAGATCAAGATGGCAGCAGAAGAAATGGAGAAAAGTGGGTGGATTTTGAATGTTTTTAGGAGGTACCATTGACAGGTGTTAGTGTGGTAGATTGCATGCAGGAGATAATGGAGGAAGAATCCCAGCTAGAGTTGTCAGATAAAATACAAGATGCCAGTTAAATTCGAATTTCAGATGAACAATCTTTTAATGTTAGTGTGTCCCATGTTCTATTCGGTACATACTTATTACTGAAAAATTTTATAATTATCAGAAATTCAAATTTAAGCATCGTCTATTTTTATTTGCTAAACACAACAATCATATTCTGAGTTTTCTGGTTTGAACATCTCTATAGTGGTACCATTTATTGGTGATGTTTATAAAGAAATACTTTGGTAATTTTCAGCATTAGAAAATAAAGACATACTTGGTCATTTAAATTAAGTATTCTAGTATCCTAGTTAAGATTTAGACGGCAGGACCATATTGATTTTACTGTTTTTTTGTTTTTTTTTTTAATGTCCTATGCAGGTATTAATGAAGATAAGTAGAAAAAATTTTAAGATAATTCACATATCTTCCTTTAGAATTGTTGGAAATGGCAACTGTGTATGGCGGGTTAGCAGATGAGGATATTGTACAAACTGCTATTTAAGATATTTCTATTTTAAGATAGGATAATTGTTAAATGATTTTTATTTTCACATCTAGGAGTGGCATGGTGAGACTATAACTGTTTTTTTCTTGGATGATGTAGAAATTTAAATAGCGTGTTCTTACTGGGGGAAGAGTCACATTTTTCTCTCCACAATGTCATAAACACAAACTGCCATTCCAGGATAAAACATTAGTAATCATGTCACTTCGTAGTTATATAAATTTCTAATCACTAGGTCATACACCTGAAACTATATAATATGTCTATCAACTGTAATTGAAAAAAAAATTACTGATTGTGTATTCTATATTGGATACACATATCACATTAATAGTTTCACAGTCATTTCTTAGACTTTGGCTTTGCTTCAGACATTCCATGTGTATAATTCTCATGGTTATGCCGATATTAAATTTCTTGGCTGATACTAAATATCTTTTACTTAATATGTTTATTTTATCAATTGACTTTGTATTCATTATGCTAAAAATACTTGTTACAGGGAAAAGTGATTTTTTATACTCTTGTTTAATCTTTGATTTCTATGACTAATCATCCTATTTTTTAATATCTCTAAGAGGTATGCCCAGTGCTGAAAATGGAGGTAGACTGCAGAATCAGCACTTAGGAATACCGGTGGGTCGAAAGAAGATAAATTACATTAAGCTTGTTAATTGTGTTTAGATCTTCTAATTTCTTAATGATTTTTTTCTGATTGATTTGTCAATTACTGAGAAATACTTTATAGTGCGAATTTTGCCTTGTATTTCCATCAGTTTTTGCGACACATATTTTCAGGGTGTGTTATTAAGTCTCTGTGTAGGTTTAGAATTGATATCTTCTCAGTAAATTGAATCTTTCATCAATATGTAATGACCTCTTCTAGTAATGATAGTTTCTATTTTGTCTGATATTAATATATCTATATCAGGCTTCTTTTGATTGTTTACATTATATGTAATTTTTAATTATTTTAACTTTTGTATCCTTAGGTTTTAGAAATATTTCTTCTAAATAGCTTGTAGTTGGACTTTTGAATAATAATACATTCTGATAATTTTTATCTTCATAGATTTGTTCTTTTATATTTATTATTATAGGTATATTTGGATGCATTTTTACTTTTTCATTTTGTTTTTTAATTTTATCTTATTTTTTCCCTTTGTTTGAATTAATTAAGACCCCCTTGTTCCTTTCATTTTTGCTTCTGTTTTTCTAGTGCTTACCCTTGAACTTTTGACACTTACATTTAACTTAAGGTCTGAAGCTAATCATTCTCCTTACCCTCCTTCCTGGTAATATAAGGCCCTTGGAATAGTTAACTCCTAAATTATAGTCTGTTATTGCCCAGAATTTTCCATCTGTATTTTAAACCTATAAATTAAACGTTACAGTAGTCACCCGTTATCCACAGGAATACATTGAAGACCCCCAGTGAATGCCTGCAACTACAGGTAGTACTGAACCCTGTTTTTTCCTATATAATCATATACTTTGGCATATCCGAATTGCCAGCATCATTACTCTTGCACTGCGGGGCCATTATTAAGCAAAACAAGAGTTCCTTGAACACAAGCACTGCGATATCACAACAGCTGATGTGATAAAAAGATGGCCACTAAATGACTAAAAGATGAGGAGCATGTGCCGTGCAAGGATGCTGGACGAAGGGATGAGTCACGTCTTGAGTGGGACAGAACAGGAGGGCAAGAGATTTTATTAGCCCCTCAGAACAGTGCCACAATTTAAAATTTATGAATTGTTTATTTCTGGAGTTTTTCTTTTAATATTTTTCGACTGCAGTTTACTATGGGTAACTGAAACTGTGGAAGGTGGAATCGCCAATAATGTATAATTGTCTAGCTAATGCTCGTATCGTTGTACATTCATATTTGGTTCAGCATTCCTTCTTGCATATCGTATCTTCCCTTTAGAATTATTTTCTCTTTCCTGAAGAATATCCTTTATAAGTTCCTGCAATGACTGTCTGATAGTAGTAAACTATGTTTGTTTTCGTCTGTCTGGACATGTCCTTATGTTGTCCTTGTTTTGAAAATCAGTTTTGCCAGATGTATAATTCTCCCAGCTTTTTGAAGACTGCAAAGAAAGGCAGATGGCCAGGGAATATGCACCAGGGAATACACACCAGGCTTGCTGGAGCAGCATTCAATGGGGAAACTCAGCAGAGAAAACATTAGTAACAGGTGTGCCGTGCCGCTGCCGCAGCACTTAGCCACGGGGTCAGGCTTCAGACTCCAGAAGAAACTCGGAACTTGTGGAGTGGACACTGTGATGGAACCTTGGCTTGTCATGTCCAGCTCAGCATTTGTGGCTGTGAGCTCGCCTCACCCCTTCCCTAGCTTGATTGGAGCCTGTCTAAGGCTTGTACTTGAGTTTGTGTGATGTGGATGGGAACCACCAATACTTCCTGTGGCATGATTAAGGCTCCGGAGTCCTAGCCTTGTTGTTAACCAGGACTGTTTCATTTAACACAAGACCATAGCAGGTTTCTATGTGGCTACAGCCTTGCAGGAGGCCACCTTCTATTCTGGGAGACCAGCCTGCAACAAACCCATTTGATCCTAATTGTTCTCTGTAAGTAACTTGTCTTTTCTCTGGCTGCTTTTAGATTTCTGCTTTGTAGAGTTTTGCCGTTTGTCTATATAGAGATTTCTTTCTATTCATCTATCCCGATTGAGGCCCCTGAAACCGAAACAGTTTTGGAAAATTTGGAGCCAAGCCTTTAGCTCTTGGAATATTGCTTTTTCTCATTCTTTTGTGTCTCATAACGACTCTAATATTTATCTTTATTTTTTGTGCTGTGTTGTGGATTATTTAAATCCGTCTTATAATTTACTGTTTTCCTCTCTAGTTGCCTAATTTTCTGTCTATTCCATTAGTTTAAATTTTGACTTCAGTTATGGTATTTTTAAATTTTAGTTCTATTTGGATCATTTATAACTGCTTGGTCATTTGGATAAAAGTCTGTTCCTTTGTTATACTTTTGATGTCCTAGTATTTCTTTAAACATACCTATTGTAATATTCAGATGCAGAAATAAATTATCTGTAGCCTTTACAGGTTTGATTGAATAGTGTGTTGCTTGCACCACTGATCCTCATTCAGTAATTTTACTTCTTCGCTTGTTTTATGATTTTTTTAAAATTAATTTATTTTTTTTTTATGGTGACATTGGTTAACGAAATCCAATAAGTTTCAGCTGTGCACTTTAACAGTCAGGCATACACATGTTTACACTGTGTGCTCCCCTCTCGTAGTTAGATTTCTTTCTCTCACCACATCTTTGACCCTCTTTACCTCGTCTACCTCCCTCCTCCCTACTGTTTTATGATTTTTGATTGTAGCCTCTTGTTTCTTGGACATTTAGCCTCGGGGATTCTTCGATGTCTGGGTTTAGAATGTATGTTTTCTGAAAGTGTTTGTATTTATTTCTGCCAGGCCACATTGGTTTCTCTGGAGGTTTATTGGGCTAAACCAGTAGTATGAATTCTAGCTGTAAATGTGTGTCAAGGCAGGCTTGTGGTTTCACATTCTCAAGGCAGACTTTTTTTCCCCCAGCCCAGAGCCAAGGTCCTACCATCTCTCTCTGGAGCCTAAAGACTTTTTATTTCCAGTCTCACGGTGTTACCATTCGAGATCCTAGTAGCTTTTTCTGAATCCTTCTCTCTCCCATAGCTAGCCCCCCAAGGCACAGGGCCCAAATCAATCCAGGCCTCTACTACTCAGAGTTGGCCAAGGCCTGCTAACTTCTTTGTTTCTCTCTTCTAAGATTTTTCCTTCCTTTTTCATCACCTCAGCCAAGCACTGGAAACATTTTTTAGTATTTTATCCAGCAATTTTAGAAGATTTGTACTGAGATTGTTTTCTAGATATCTAATCTTACTAAAATGCCTGGGAAGGAATTCCTGCTAATTCTTTAAGCCCAGGTTTACTTAATAAATCTGTAAACCCACTGGTTTAAGAAGAGACTTTTGAGGTCATCTAATCTCCATGTCCCTCCTCTTAGTTTTATAGTTGAGGTCTAAGTAAGTAAAATGATTTAACAAAAGCCCACAGCCAACTCATGGCAGAACTAAAGCTAAGACAAATGTTTCTGATCCAAGTCAAGCCCTTTTCCACCTGTTTTAAATACTAGGCCAGTTCTTATTTTAATGGTATCTCTGAAATTTAGAATGATTCAGAAATGGAAGCCTGGTTTATGTTAATATTAGAACCTTGTGACTCTAAGTGTGATCAGTAGGCCAGCAGCAGGAGCATTACCTGGGAACTTGCTAGAAAATGCAGAATCTCAGGCTCTGTCCCAGATCTACTACATCAGAATCTGCATTTTAACAAGATCTCTTGCTGATTATACACACTTTAAAGTTTGAGAAGCACCGTTTTAAATAACAGTAATTAAGCATTTATCTTAAATTCTTTGTTTATTTGTTTTGGTTTCATTATACTTCCATATTTATCTTGATAATATGAAGGAGCCTCATGAAAGCATCCATCACAGGGTTATGACCTTGATGAGGAAATTAAAAGACTTTGAGAACACAGGTGATATTTTTGCTCTTTCTTCTCATAGGTAGTTGATAGAGCTTTAAATTTGCTCGCAAAGGACGGGATCAAAAGGCCGGATGAAATAGTGAAATTGGTTACACTCCTCAGAGAGTTGGCCACGGCCTGCTAACTTCTTTGTCCTCTTGGAGGACAGCAGGCAGAAGATGAAATGCTACTCCAGGGGAGGCGGGGCCGGTAATTAAATGAGAAAACCATTGGTTCAGGGACTAGAAATAACAGTAACTCAGATGTCTCTATGCAGATGTGTAGAATGTGGATAATACAATGAATGGAATTTTATTACAAAAGAGGATTAATGTGTATTTTCGGTGTCACTGAGGCTTGTTAGGATGGAACTCAGGATTGGAATCTAGGACCGAAAAGCTACAGGCCTACTTGAAAGGGAAGAGCTGTTAGGACTTGAGACAGTGGGCTCTGAATGTCAAGATATACAACTGCTGGGTAATCCATGAACCAGAGTGGGGAAAACCCCAGAAAACTTATTGGAAAGAGGAACAGAGATAACGTAATTACATTCACTTGTTACTGGCCACCTAAATGGGCAGAAAAAATGGCAGATGTATACCTGATGTAGATTGAAAATAGGAAGTGGCAATATAGAAAATGACAGGAGACCTTTCTTAGTGCTCAGTAAGATAACTACAGTTTCTTGACTTCCTTTCTGAAGTTTTAATTTATCTTAAGTCAGAGAATTTGAGTTTACAAAATTCTGAATATTAAAGAGACATTAACTAACCAAGTAGCAATGACAGAAAGAAACCCTTCAGAAAAAGCAGTCATACCGAGTTATTTATTGTTGAAGCCCAGGGAGATTAAGAACGATTCTGTCATTTATAGAATTTAGATTTTTTCACTTGTTGAAAGGCAGATATCGAATTCAAGGAGGAAAATAATACGGAAAGGATATTGACCCAGGAAGTTTGTGACACTGAACTCAGGGGGTCCATTTTGCCTGCTCGTGTCAAAGCCAAAAGAAACACAGACAGGAGTTTGCAATGAAGAAAATAGAGGAAATGGCACCAAGCCCTGAGACACAGGCGAGTTAGTGCTCAAAGACCTGGCTCCCTTGATGGCCTCTGGGGGATAGGTTTTTTGGGAAAATCTCTTTAATAGCTAAGGAAGTTGGGATCATGGGCTCTATTGATTGGTCAGGGCTGAGGTAGGAGGCAGCTGATCATTTCATCAGGTTCTGATGTCAGTCGCGGTATAGTTCTGTCTGATTTCAAGGGGATGCTGGTAGGGTCCTTCTGGCCTTCATGGGTGTGGTGTTATTTTTAGTTTAATGAAACTCTGCTTCTGTGGTCAGCAGACTTGAGGCTTTGTTCCTAAGACTGTTTGATGCTGACATAAGGGCTTAATGATTAAGGGAGTGGTCGTGCAGTATGCAGAAGGATAAGGAAAGAAAAGAAGCAGGTGAGCCTACAGCCAGTTTGAATCTAGGAGAAAGAGAAGAGAAAAAGTCGTTTTAAAGAAGTGAAAATCTTCATGGTTATAAAACTGTCAAAAATATAATTCAGAACATCTAATCCAATGGTCTTTGGTGAAGAGTTAGAAAAAATCAGACAAGCAAGTAAACATAGAATGTATCGGTAATGTTCTGAGCTTATAATTTAAAAAAATATATTTAGAAAGCAAGAAGGGCGACAACCAAAGACCAATTAAATGGATGTCACAAACCTACACGATCTGCATCAAGAAACTTAAAGCCCCAATTGAGTGGTGTTTTTAAAAAATGCTACAAATTTAAAAAAAATTTAAGTCTCCTAAAGTTGTGTTTAGGCTGCTACCTAGGGCCCAGCCTGATAGTGTAAAATTGATTTATAACAGAGAAAGTAACTTTTATTTTGTACTCTGTTAATGATACTGACCATCAGACTGGAAGTGACAGATAAACTTTTATAAGATGGGTGAAGATGCAAAGGGCACCCATGTGCTTATGTCTCCTGGCATAAGCTCCTGGGAGGTTTCGAGTTTGGAACTACAGAATTATCTCGGTGACCTAGGAAATTTGAAAGGTGCAGAAAGAACATATGTGCATAAGTATATTTAATGCTAGTTCTAGATCAGCCACATTATTTATAAACCACTAGTAGAGGAAGTTGTCACCAGTCTCCAGCACAAATTTACTAGGAAGTCATGTTATTCTAATCTAATCTCTTTTGACGGAGTTTTGACTGGTTGATTAGGGAAATACACTTGAGTTAGTTCATCTGGACTTTGACAAAAAATAAGATTTGTTTTTTAATGTGTTAATAGCAAATTGAGAAAGGAGAAATTAACGTTAATGTAGTTAGGTGGAATTATATTTGTTCGAATGACTTTTCAGAGGTTGTCATATGTATGACTGGGGGAATGTTTCTAATGGTGAGTCACAAGACTGTATCTGTTCCACATTTTTCTTAATGTCCTCCTTGTTTCAGAGGGCATTTTATGCTTACAAAAATTCCTGGTTGAGGTAAACCAACTTTCTATATGGTGAGAGCACTACACTCTAGCTCAATCCAAGGATCGTGTTGGGGTATTCAGAGCAGGTATGGCAAACACGTGACGTCATGCCCTTTCCTACGCCTGTGCACACATCTAAGGCATCATGGCGGTCTCCCATTGAGCCCGTATTGCATCCTCCTCAACACAGTAAAGCCTGTTTTACATCTCCAACCTAGAGAAATGATTGAATAGCAGAATATTCTGGACCCATTATAAATACAAAATATGGGTATTGATAAATTAGGGAGTATATAATTCATTTACCAAAATAATGATTCTAGTTCTAGAATAGTTGACATAATTATATTTTTATTGTGGTAAAAACATATAAGATTTACCCTTTTTAAATTTTTTTATTAGTTTCAAGTATACAGTACATTGGTTAGAGATTTATATAGCTAATACAATGATCCATTTTTAAGTGTATAGTACAGGACTGTTATGCCACAGATCTCTAGAATTCTTTTATCTTGCAAAACTGAAACTCTATGCCCACTGAACAACTCCCCTCTTTCTCCACCATTCTGTATTCTCTTAATAAGAGTCTGACTACTTTAACTATTTCACATAAGTGGAATCATGTAGTATTTGTCTTTGTGACTGGCTTATTTCACCTAGTATGTACCCTCCAGATTCATCCATGTTGTAGCATACGACCGGATTTGCTTCTTTTTTAAGGCTGAGTAATAGTCCATTGTATGTATATACCACATTTTCTTTATTCATTCATCTGTCTGTAGACATTTAGGTTGCTTCCACATCTTGGCTATTGTGAATAATGCTGCAGCAAACATGGATATGCAAATATATCTTTGAGATCCTGTTTTCATTTCTTTTTGGGTGTATACCCAGAATTGGACTGGGTGGATCATATCTTTAATTTTTTGAGGAACTGCTGTATTGTTTTCCGTAGCAGCTACATCATTTTACAATCCCACCAACAGTGCGCAAGGGTTCCAGTTCCTCCATATCCTCATTAACATTGGCTGTTTTCCGTTTGTTTTTTAAATAGTGGATGAGGTGATATCTCATTGTGGTTTTGATTTGCATTTTCTTGATGATTAGTGATATTGAGCATCTTTTAATACACGTTTGGCCGTTTATATATCTTCTTTGGAGAAGTTGTCTACTCAAACCCTTTGCCCATTTTTTAATTGGGTTGATTTTTGTTGTGGTGTTGAGTTGTAGGAGTTCTGTATGTACTCTGGGTACTAACTCCTTATCAGATACATGGTTTGCAAGTATTTTTCTCCAGTTCCGTATGTTGCCGTCTCACTCTGTTGATTGTTTCTTGTTTATTTTGATTTTTTTTTTGATGCACAGAATTTTAAGTTTGATGTAGTATTCAGAGCAGGTATGGTCACTTTCATCTATTTTTGCTTTTGCTACCTGTGCTTTTGGTGTCATATTCAAGAAATCATTGCCAAATCCAATGTCACGAAGTTTCCCCCTATGTTTTCTTCTAGGAGTTTTGTAATTTCAGGTCTTATATTTAGGTCTTTAATCTATTTGGGTTAATTTTTGGATATGGTGTGTAGTAAGGGTTCACCTTCATTCTTTTGCATGTGGATATCCAGTTTTCCCAACACCTTTATTGAAGAGACTGTCCTTTCCCCCATTATGTGGCCTTGGAACCCTTAGTTGAAGATCATTTGACCATATGTGTGAGGGTTTATTTCTGAGCTTTTTATTCTGTTCCATTGGTCTGTATGTCTGTCTTTATGTCGGTACCACTTTTGTTTTGAAACTAACTTTGCAATATATTTTGAAATCAGGAACTGTGAGGCTTCCAGCTTTGTTTTTCCTTCTCAATTGTTTTGGCTATTAGATTCCATATGAGTTTTAGGATTTTTTTTTTTCTATTTCTGCAATAAATGCCATTGAGATTTTGATAAGGGATTGCATTGAATCTGTAGATTGATTTGGGTAATATGAAGATTTTAACAATATTAAGGATAGGATTATATTTTAATAATTATATGGAAGAGCTCATCATCTGTGAAGTCTCCTTGGGCTTCATAACAATAAAATTATGCCACTGTCTTATTGAAGCATACTTATTTTATTTTATCCTCTCTCTAAGGGGTGGAGTGGGAGATCAAGAGGAAGAAGAAAGGGTTACTTAGCTCCAGTCCAAACAAAGGGTTTCGTTTTATTAAGATGCAAACTAAAAATAACAGGCAAGGTAATTATTAAGTGTATCTCTGATTTATACCTTCCTGGAAATTATCTGATGTATGAAAGGACTGTTCCTAGCAATCCTAACTCTTGTGATTGTACTGAAATTCAGAATAAGAATTAATAGTGAGTATTTTATATTGAGCTCTGGCAGTTTAGCCTATGATCAGTTCTTGTTCATGGATTTTAAAATGTAGAACAGGCCAATCAAAGTTTCTTGTTAGGATGGTAAAGCTGGTTCCTGCTCTCATTTTTATTTTATAAGTTCTTTTCATTTTGTTTCAGTTTTGTTTTTTTTTTAATGAGCAATATCTTCTGGTTTCATGGATATAATTTCTTTGTAAGGATATTAATTATAGTCTTTTAATCTTTTCCTCTGTCCTCTGCATTGGCTCAAGTTCTCCGAGTCGTGTTCACCTCATTTTGGTCTAGTTCTTACACATTAGAGGCTGGCGACCTTGGGTGGTCCGTCCATGTTTAAGTGTGAAGTACACAATGCTGTGTCACTGTGGGCAGGCCTCTTCTGTTGGGCTTCTCTATGGAGTGATGTTGTAGAGACCTGGCTCTCTCAAACCTTAGTGACCATAGGTCTTTTCTCTAGGGCTATTTAGTTTTTTCTAAAAATAACCCACCAGACTGCTGCTGAGAGTGGAATATGTCTCCCTGCTTTTTGCTTAATCATCCTCTTTTCGCTCCATGGCCCTGCTCTCCCCTGTGCTTGATATCTATTGTGGAGCCTCTTGCTCAACTTTTGTATAGCAAACCATGTGCCTGAATGAGGTAGGGATAACGATCAGGGGAGGAATCTAGGCCACTACCTCATTCAGGCTTTCAGCCATCCCTTCCTGCTTCCTCCCTGCCTTCGTAGGACCTGATAGCTGCCATTCTGACTCTTGGGAAGTCCTGTAATTTGGGTTGGTTTTCTCTTCATTGGTACCTCTGGAGGCACCTGCTATTCTGGTTTCAGGTCATTGTGGACTCCTCTGATTTGCTCTCCATTTCTTACAAAGTTGTTGTTATCTCATGTGCTTTTCTGTTTCTTCAATGTTGTTTGGTCTGTGGGTTTTACCATTTAAAAAATACTTTTGTTCACAATTTAGTGATATTTCCAGAGGGAGCGCAAATAAACGTATATGTAATCTGCCATATTTAATCTAAATGTCTTCCACCAGAACCTCAAGACCCATCTCAAGTCTCACACTTTTCATGAAAGCTTTTCCTAGTAACTCTAGCTGCCATTTCCTGATCCTTACCACAAAACAAACAAAACACTAGTTTGCATTTCTTTGTCATACAACTAAATTAACACGTTTTCTTCTTACTCTATCTTGGTTTTAAAAGTGTAAAGCACCTAAAACTTTAAAAATAACTATATTTCAATCCCATTTAATTCAACTTACCTATTTATTAAACACCCATTGTATCCAAAGCATTAGATTGATTTTGTGAGAGCAGAAAGATAAACTCAACTAACCGTGAGACTGGACATTGGGTGGGAAGGTTGGGGTGGGGCGATGTTGTGTGGGGTGGGGTGGGAAGCTGGGAAAAGCCTAGTATGTCAGTCAGGGAAACAGAAGATCAAAGCTCCGTGGGTGGGTAAGTTTCAAGTTTATTTGGGCAAGAATAAGTTCCATTTCATGAAATTTGGGGTTTCTGTAAAGAAATCATACATTTGCCTGGTAAACAATTTTATTTATTTATTTTTTGGCATAGCCAGCTGGTCTGTCTGTTTCTTTCCACCACATAGAGAGGAGTGCCTGGCATACACTGTACACTTCATAAATATTTGTCAGTCTTATTAATGGAAAAGTGCTTTAGGAACAAATGCTTTAAATATTATCTTTCCTTGTACTTAAAAAAAAATAAACGTGAGGTTTTGTTGTTTTTGTTTTTTTTTCCCCATACTTAGATTTTCCTTGCTCCTGCTTAACTTGGAGGAGTACTACTTCGAACAGCATACAGCTCATCATATTCAGCATAAGGGTGGTCAGAATGAAAGGTAAGGAAGATTTTTGGATCTAGCCAACCTTTCTGTCGTCCGATATTTTAAAAATTAAACATATGATTACATAGGTTTCCCCCCTCCTTTTGTATTGGGAAAGTAATGAGAAGAGAGGGGGGTTTATAAGTCGCTGCCATAACTTCAAATGTTCCCAAAACTAAGAACATTCCTCTAAGGTTGTGAGTATCTTAAATCAGCCGGCTAGAACTCTGGTTCATTCCATCACTATTTTCCTATGTCCCTTGTTTACTTATGTTCTCAATTATTTGGGTTATGGTGTTACAAAGTAATGATCATAAAAATCAGTACTTGCGAAATGAGTAATTCAGTTTGAACTAGAAGCAAAACCAGTTTTCTCTATATTTTAATAACTACTACTTATTACTATAAAAACAGATTTTGTGTGTTTGGTCACACCTTTTGAAAGCTATGTTCAGAAGTACATAATGAAGTTTTTTATTTAAAATGCCAACTTGAAATGAACTAACATGAAAGTCGTTCTAGCAAAAATGTTTCTGCTAATGATTTCCTTTGAGGACATCACTTAACAAATAGGCCACAACTTAGAACATGGTTTGATATTAGATAAACACTTTAATTTTTAGTGTTCTTCAGGATTTATCCTGAAAGGATCAAAACCACATAGTATTTGTTTAAATACAAACCAAAGTAAAATTAACTTAGCTCTTTGTTTGGTAGCTTAGGACAGATCTGTTTCCTTAGCATTTAATCAAATGAGGCCGTTGTTATTCCTTGAAAGTAGCACCTTACTTTCTTACCATTGGAATTTTGCTCATAATTCTTTTCTCTATTTCCATACTTTTTTTTCTAACAACTCCTGTGTTCTGTATCATAATACCTTCCTGTTTAGAGTTAAATATACTTGTTTATTATTAAAATGCACACATAAGCTGGCAAACTGAACCCTGTTTTTGTAATTTTAAAGTTATCATTAGGGTGAAATGGCACAACCCCGTGGAAGTGAATTTGGTAATGTCTAGCATGATTGCATGTGCAGTAACCTATTGATTTAGCAATGCAACTTCTAGGAAACAATCTCAAATATACACTGGAAAATATATAAATGGACATATATACAAGGTTATTTATTATAGCACTACTTATAATAGCAAAATACTGGAAACAGTCCAAGAGGGAACTAATTGAATAAACCATGGAATGTTCACATAATGGAGTGCTATGCAGCTGTAACAAAGGAATGAGGAAGTTCTATATATTTCTGTGGAGTGATCTTTAGCGTATATTAAGTGCAAAATACTGTGTATTATATGCTATCTTTTTTTATAAGAGAAAGCAGAGTAATTTTTTGGTTATATTTTTAAAAATTAAAAAATTTGTTAATTATATATTTTAAAAAGCTTAAACTAAAAGCTAATGGAAATGGTTCTCTACACGGAAGACGGAGGGATCGGGGGGATGATATAGAGATGACAAGACTTCTCCGAATATACTTTATTTTATAACTTTGTTTTTGGAACCACAGAAATATTTTTTATATATTTTAATATATAATTAAATTTCGAGAAATAATACTAAAAAAAAGAAAATGAAACAAATGAACTTAACTGTATACAAAGTTGAAGGATTAACCACAGAGAAGAAATATTTTAATCAACTTCACAACATAGTAATTTGACTGTTGTCTCTGGTGAAATATATCCTAAGATGAAAATGAATTGCAAAAAAGTTATAAACTATTTTAGTAGAAATATTGTTAATAATTTTGATATTTTTATCTTTAAACTGTTTTATGTACATGTGCACATAGATTTATATAGTTTTTATATAGTTAAATAAAGCAAATGAATAATATGTTAATGCTAAGACGAAGATTTTCACTATAAAAGAGATACAAAGCTAATATAAAATGAGTTAGGTAAAAGCCTTATAATCTTATATTTGAATTGGAAATGCTATATAGAGTCATATACTTTTCTTTTAAAAGGAAGTGTTTTCTAGCTGTACCCTCTGAAAAGGCCTAGAAACAACTCTGTAGCAATGAGCTTGGAGGTTATAGTCTCTGAATACCACTTCACACTAAAAGGAGCGAGGGCTCCTTGGAGAAGTGGCTGAGTCTGTCTGGGGCAAGGAAGGTGCAGTATAAGCCTGGAATATACTATCATACTGACAAGTAAGGAAAGTATCAAAAACTACTATAAATTGAATCAAAAAGACACAAGGGCCAGCGTCAGGAGTTGGCCAAAAAATGGGGCAAATTGAGCATCAAAAAAGAATGACTGCCTTGGTTTTAAATGTATCAGAATTGTTAAAATCTCTGAATTTGTAATTACAAAAATGGCAGCTACCTTTGAAGTATACTAGGAGACCAACTCATTTTTCTGAAACTTGATAAATAGAGGTAAAGAATCAAGCAATTTTCCTGCCTGCCTTATACAAATTATACTTCAGGGTAACCACATGATAGATAAGTAAAATTGTTCTTTATTGATGAATTCTTGACAACAAACACAGAATAAATAATACAAATTTCAATCTCTAATGAATAATGGACCCATTTGTAGATACAAACTACAGCCCTGGGGTCAAATTTGACCTGACACTTGTTTTATAAGCAAAGTTTTATTGGGACACAGCCACGTGCATTTGGTTATGTATTGTGTGTGGTTCCTTCCTTTCCTGCTATAGCAGCAGAATTACAAAAGCAGAGTTGAATAGTTGTGACAGAGACCATCTAGCTTGCAAAGTTGAAATATTTACTATCTGCTCTTCATAGAAAATGCTTGCCAATATCTGATGTAGACAGACTCTTCAATGGCTGCTAAAACGAGCAGGTGAAAAGCTGCTGAGAAATTTTATAATGGATGTATCAATATTGACATCACTAGAACCTCTTAATATGAAGGAAGTACATGCCTCTGAAACATTCTTATCAGAAAATCAAGGCAGAATCTGGCCAAGTCTTTTAATTATTTAAAGGAAATGGGATAGAGGAAAACCACTGAGGCGCATTCAGCAAAACTTATTATGTAGGAAAATGAAAATTGTTTTAGATTGAGATATATAATAGAGGTAGCAACTAAATGTAATGTGAACTTTGGGTTTTGGTTTGAACAAACCAACTATAAAAACACATTGATGGAACAGAAAGAAATTGAACACTGTATACTTGATGACATTAAAGAATTATTAATTGTTTAGGTGTGATAATGATAGGTCATTTATAAAATGAATCTATCTTTAGAGATTCATACTAAAGTTTTTATGGATGAAGTATACGATGTCTAGAATTTTCTCAGTGATCCAGCAGGATTCTGGAGGGAGGTTATACACAAAACAAGAATGACCACGTTAACAATTGCAGAAGCTAGGTGTATGGTTCTTGGCAGTTTTCTATTTGTGTATGCTTAGAAATTTCTACAATGGTACGTTTCTTAAGTTATTATTAGGAAATTCTGGGTATTAGCAAAGTAAATGCAGTTAACAGCATTGAAAAAAAAAATGACATAAAATCAACAAGTCCTTGAGGAAGAACTGCAAACTGAATCATGACCTTCAGTGTGATGAGCCTTCTCATCTATTCAATGCATGTATATTGAGCGCTGAAGGTAGAAAGCTAAAGTAAATACTTCCCATCCACAGAGGAGCAGCAAGGTTACTCTGGTGCTGACGGGAAGGAGAGTGGGGGGTTCTCAGACTGTAAGACTATTTCTCACTCTGATTATTTTTTTGAGATACTGTAAGCTTTCAACCAATAGATTGTTTAAACGTATAGAGATTAGATATAAATCTAAGAAGTGAAATTAAAAACCGTGAATCTAACATTTCAATAAGTAGTCTTTAAAATTGCTTTTTATTATGGAACAAAATTAATATTTTTTCCTGAATTTCCGCTTACCCCAGAATCACTGTTAAAAGCATTTTATGTACTAAATTCAAACTCTGTTATTTTTCCATTACTATAAATAAGACAAAAATCCCTTACATAGTCAGTTTTAGATATTTAGTATTGCCTTCTGAACAGTTCTTTCACATATAGGAAATTAAAAGTCAGAAGGATTTACTGGAGACAGGCTAGATGGAATAAGCGTTTCTTAAGAATCAGTTTTTCCTTTCAGAGTAGTTGTGAATACCAGATGAAGTAATACAAATAAAATGTATAGGACAGCGCTCAACAAATGAAACCATATTACTATATGTGCAGAATTTGTTAACCTCTAGGAGAAGAGGAAAATAATTTTGCTGTATTTTTCGACCTTTCATACTCTTTAATTCCATTGTTGGTCTTTTATTAGTTGATGCTTTAGTCTTCTACTTTCTAGTTAAAATGTATTATGATTCTTTATGACTTTTGTTATATTTATTAATAATAATCCTTTGTATTTTGATTCCTAGGAAAATTAGAGGCTCCTTAAAAATATGTTCAAAATCAGTTATTTTTGAACCAGATGCAATTTCCCAGCCCATTATTAAGGTAAATTCATTTTAAAAATAGACATTCCTACTTCTTGTGTATATTTTCCTTTTGCTTATTTTGATGATATTTCTCTCTCATTTTTATCCAGATTCCTTTGAGAGATTGTATAAAAATAGGAAAACATGGAGAAAATGGAGCCAGTAGACACTTTGCAAAGTATGTCATTGTCACTAACTGTTTAATTTTACTTCTACCAAAAAATTATATGTATTTAATGACTTTTATCTGCATTTTAGGGCAAAATCTGGGGAGATTTCACTCAGTTTTAGTCAGGTAAGAAGCAGGTAGTAAATATTTTTTCCTAAGCTGAAGAGGGTGTGTGTGTGTGTGTGTGTGTGTGTGTGTGTGTGTGTGTGTGTTCAGCATGATTAAAGTGTTTGTAGAAATCTCAAAAGAAGACTGTTGGAATAGATGTTTAACTGCTTTTAAAATTTAATCATTGAAAAATACCTTTTTTAAAAGATAGGATCCCTAATGAGATCCTTGGTGTTTGTTAAGGGTGTGATACCTGCAGGCTTGCGGTTTCATCCTCAGGAATCCTGGCAAGGTTTGAGGGTTGAGATAAAAGGGCCGCAGTTCCCCCTTGTAGCCTCCTAGTCATTGAGAAGGTGGGAAGCCAGCAGCACGCCACTTAAATGGATCTCAGGTTGACTCATGATGACAACCGAGGCAACAACTCGGGATGTGTGGTCTTGTATAATTATGATGCTTGGGATCATGACCTTTTATTCACTCCAGATTTATTCAGTACATTTCTGCACCCAACACTGTGCTTAAATACTGATAATACAGAGGTAAATTAAAACATGCTTTTTCTCCTGTCATATTCTTAATTCTTCTGTAGATTTTTGAAATATAATAAAGGAGTGGAGATCATCTACCACTCACCGTCCTCATCTTTAAAATGAAAGGGTTAGAGGAGATCAGTGTTGCCTCAGCTGTCAGCTAGAGCCCTAGTTCCTTGAAGTGTTCAGGGGAAAGTCATTGTTAACAACTAAATGAAGGAAAAGCTGTGGGAAACAAAGATACATGGATTTCTTTACTTGAGGACTTGACTCAAAGCCTTAACATACAAAAGTGCATTGAGAGTCTCAAGGAGATGAATGATTAGAAGCAGAGAGTGCTCCCAATAGCGTCTGGATCACTGAACCCTTTCATTCGTGGAACACTTTTTAATGCAAATTGGAAATTATTTTATGAGAGCTAGGAGATATTAGATCAGGTGATTTTCTAGATCTGTCTTCCTTGATTCTATTAACTTCGAGGAAGAAAACATTTGACAGGCTATCTTTGACTTTGTATTGTTTTGATTGGCATATATGAAATGGTTATTGCCATCTATTATTTTGGAGAGGGGACACTGTTATTAACAATTCGGTCTGCACCTGTGCTTTCATCATTTCTACAGTATCATGTGCATCATGGATTTACTCTAGAAAGCCTGTATCTTTAAAGAAATAGGTACCTTTTTGGTTGGAAGTATGATTTTCATTATAAAAAATATACATTTCAGTAAAATTTTAATAATTTTGGGCTTAGAAATAAAGCCCCCAAGTCCCTCCACCTATTTGTAAAATAGTTTGTAGAAGAGATCTTGTGTCAAACACTCAAAATCAACTTAACACCAAGCTACTCTTTCAAGTATTATTATAAGCTTCCTGGGTTAAGTGCACAACCATAAAATGTAACTTTTATGTTTTTTGATTACTTACTATGTCACAGTGTTTCAGAAATGCAGTAGCCCCTGCTCATTCATGGGGGATATGTTCAAAGGCCCCTGTGAATCATACCAAATACTGTATATACTGTATTTTCCTATATTTACAGACCTTTTCACTTACAGGAAGCACCTTACAGCTTTTCTTTGGCATACTTAAATTGCCAGCATCACTATTCTTGTACTTTTGGGCCATTAGTCAGTAAAATAAAGATGACTTGAAGACAAATGCACGATACCGAGACAGTTGATCTGATAACGGAGGCGGCTACTAAGTGACTAATGGACGAGCAGCGTACACAGCATGGAGACGCTGGATGATGGGATGATTTGTGTCTGCGTGGTTTGGAGCAGGAGGGCATAAGATTTCATCACATTACTCAGAATAGTGTGCAATTTAAAACCTATGAATTGTTTACTTCTGGAATTTTCCATTTAATATTTTTGGACCAAAATTGACTGTAGGTAACTGAAACCACAGAAAGAGAAACTGTGGATAAGAATGGACTCCTGTACATTATGGTTCTTTAGGCTTCAGAGAGTTTTGCTTCCAAACTTCCTTTTGCTGATAGAATAAAGAGGGTATGTGTGTGTGTGTGTGTGTGTTTAAATAATAATATTTTTAATTCATACATTTAATGAGTATTATATTCAAGGTTTGAGAGATATAGGGAAGAACAAAATATCTGAAGCCCCTCTCCCCGTGGACTTGACTTTTCAGTGGGGACAACGGCTAATAAACAAATATCTTCTATAATGTCAGGTAGTGATAAATATCATGAAGAAAATGAAAACAGGACAAAAGGATAGAAAAATAAGGAATACCTGTGCTGCTTGAGATAGAAAGGTCTGAGAAGGTGCTACTTGAAGGCGTGAGGGAGCAGCTGTGATTATCATGAGCAGCAGTGCCCGTAGGTGCGGAGAGGGGCTGGGCAGAGGCCCTGAGGTGTGCGTATCCCTAGCAGGTGGAAGGCACAGTGAGGGCGAGAATAAAGGATGAGAGCTGGGTAGGGAGAGCTAGCAGAGACCAAGTCTTGGGGGACACGGAGCTAGAGTAAAACGCAAAAGAGGAAAACCACTGGAGAGCTGAAGGAGAGGGGACCCCAGTCTGATCTGTACGTATCTGTAAACCTCTTGGAGTCCGGCAGAGAGTGCGCTGTAAGAGGGCAAGAGCGGAACAAGGAGACCTTTCGGGGATGTTCAGAATCCAGGATAATAGCAACGAAAGGTGAGAGGTGGTTGGTGTCTATATATTCTGAAAAAAAACCTGAAAGATGCAAGAAGGAAAACCGTCAGGAATGACTCCAGCTAGGTGGGTAATAGTGCCCTTTATTGCGATAAAGAAGTGATAACTGTGATCTCCAAGAGGATAAGTCAGGCAGGCATGGAGAAGCATTCGTCTGGGCTTTACAGAAGCCGAAGCTAGAAAGATAAAGTGGGAGTTGGCAGTTCCCAGGTACTTTTTAAGCCGAGGGCTGGAGGGTTTTCGCAGAGATGAGTGTGGACAGAGGTATGAGGACTAAGGTGCTGCAGCTCTCTGGGACATTAGAGGTTGCAAAGAGAGCAGGTCCAAAGGAAGACAGAAGGTTTAGCTGGTGAGATTGGGGAGAACCAGGAGCAGACGGCCAGGGAGCCGAGCGTGAAACTGCTTTAGAAAGAGCCATCGGCTCTGTCACGTGTTCTAAGAAACAGTCAAGGAGGCCCTGAGAATGGACTTCTGGATTTAGTGGCATGGAGATCTCGTGCATCTTTTATGGCCTTCTCAGGAGTGGTTTCAGTAACGTGGTACCAATGAAAACCTGTCCGGGGCCCAAGAGAAAGTAAAATCAGCTCTTGCAAAAGCTTTGCCACAAAGAAGAACAGAGAAATGGCAAAGGAGGATGTAAGACTTTGGAGAGTTTTGTTTATGGTTTGTTTCAAATAGGAGAAAGTGCAGTGTATAATCGTAGGAGCAGAGTTTTTGAATAGCTGATGGGTAAAGGGTGGGTTCACACTCTGTGCCCTAGTAGGGTGACTGGTCTTCGACAGCCCAGGCAGACCCTCCATCACATCAGGGGAGAAGGCAGGAATAAAGGTACAGGTGTGGGGAGCTTGTTGGCTCTGGCAGATGGTGTTGCTTGTTTGACGTAGTTACTAATACACAATGTAAGGACAGGTAACCACGTGCACGTGAAAACGCTGAGTGCCCAGATCACCTCTAGGGAAGAGAAATTTCTTTGTTATTGACTGTATTTCTTGCCACAGTGATTTGTTTCTCCCGTACCTTAAAAATCCGGCCCTTAGATTAGCTTCCTTCATCTGTCTACTTGGTTACGTGGTACAAATGATGACATAAAACATCTTAGATACTTTATTTATCTAGTAATGGTTGCTACCTTGTTGCCTTGATAAATCCCTTTTTAATTTAATATTTTAACATCAGAACCGTAAATCCATACTAATATTAATGCAATGCAAGTGCTTTTGGAAATAAAGATTATGTAACAATGTTTTAAATTCAGTTCATAATTTCCTAATATATAATAACTCATTAAGAAGTGAAATGAAAAATTTTGATTATTTTACAAGTATTGATTTGTCTTTCTCAGGTATATTTTATTAAGGAACACAACATTGTTGCACCATATAAAATAGAAAGAGTAAGTAAAGGTTTTCATTTATTCCCAGCAATTAATATAGTGATTTTGAGCAATAAGATTTTGTGACTCTATTAACATCTTTAATCAAATTATAACAATGGGTATTTAAACATTTGTTACCTAGCAGTTATAACCAAAGTGCCCATGGAAGTCCAAAAGATTTGTTAACTTTTTGAGTTAAAAAAAAAAAAAAAAGTCTCTAATTGAGAAAAAAAGGCTTAAATTATTAGATTAAAAATTGAAATCATAATATGCATCATTTATGATTATTTACTGGATATTATTGAGGATATTTTTTAACGTTTGAGAAATACTTATCAACTATAAAATACTCGTATTTGAGAGCTCGATACAAATTTATGAATTCTCTTAATTGGGCAGGAGACATAGGTTGACTTGTTCTCCAGAGTTTACAGTGTTTTCCAGGTTTTCCAGGATTTGTCAGATAAGCATAGACATGACATTAAACCATTCTGTGTTTTATTTAGTTCTTCAGCTTAATGTCTAGCAAAGGGATAACTCGTACCAAAAGAGAGTTTTAACAGTATCTAGAGACAGGGCTAGTGCTCCTTATGATGACACCACTGTGAATTAGGAAAAGTCAACCCCTCTGGGCAAACACAGTCCCACAGGCTGACTCTCAGTGCCAGTCACAGGCCAGCCTGCAGTTTCTCAGCCACAGCTTGTGGAACACACAGAATAACTTCCACGGCCTTGAGGTTTATGTACAAGAAACACTTGCATGTGCTAGTTCGTCAGAAACCATAAATAGTGAGACTTAATTAGTCTCAAATGGTGCTGTTGGCACTTGGAGAAGTATAGTTCTTCATTGTGTGCAGCTGTCCCTTATATTACAGCCTGTTCCCACCCACCCAGTGCCCCTGCTACACTGCACCCCTGTTGTTGTGTAGCACCTCCACACATTGACAAGCCCATGGGCTTGGTGGGACACCTCCTCCTCCACCAAGTGGAAGACCACCGTCGCGGGTGCTCTCCCTCTAAAGGCTCCCCTGACAGCCACCTGAAGTGCAACTTGAAAAATTATGTAAAAGGAACTGAAAACCAAACGACTCTCAGATTTTAAAAAAGTGAGGGATAGTGACATCAGCGATGACAAGAGTTGGCAGATTAGGAAACCCCAGACCCTTGTTCCTCCCACAAAGACACCGATTCAACAATACACAGACCGATTCCTTTTGTGAGAAATTCGGAAGCTGATTAAGGTCCCATGCACCCCGGGTTACCATCAAATCTACCTCATCGAAGCTAGTAGAAAAATTTGTAGCATCCTTTTACCATAGTCCCTTCCTCAGCACAGTGCCACGTGGTTGGAGGGAAACTCCCAGGTCGCAAGTTCTCCCTGGGGAGGGGAAGACCATATGTCCAGCATTCCAGCGTTTTACAGCAGCTGCCTGAGGGACTGGCTTCTAGTTTGCTTGTCTTGGAGCACTGACAGGACCCAGCATAGTGTAGACGCCTGGGGACTACTGAAAACGATAAAGAGCTGGGCATTGTGCAGCTGCTCCAGAGGACCTGAGGTACGGCAGACAGAACCTAGTACAGCTCAGCAGACTCTCCCCCAGGGCAAAGAGAAGAGTGGAGCACGCGACACGTAAAATTAACCATCACAATGTATGTGCACCCAACCTCACTGCACCTAACTGTACGAAGCAAACATTGACAGAATTGTTGGGAGAAATTGACAGCAACAATAATAGTAGGAGACTTCATGCCCCATGGATAGAACATCCAGACAGAAGATTAATTAATAAAAAGGACTTAATACTATAGACCAGGGGTCCCCAAGCCCCAGGTCACAGATCACTACTGGTCTGTGGCCTCTTAGGAACTGGGCCGCACAGCAGGAGGTGAGCAGTGGGTGAGCCAGAGAAGCTTCATCTGTATTTGCAGCCAGTCCCCAGTGCCAGCATCACCGCCTCAGCTCCACCTCAGATCATCAGGCATTAGATTCTCATAGGAGCACTAGTGCCTGGTGCCACAAAGGTTGGAGACCGCTGCTTTAGACCAGATGAACCTAACAGACACGTGGAAAACATTCAACTCAGCAGCAACAGAATGCACATTCTTCTTTAGTACACATGGAACATTCTCCAGGATAGAACACATGTTAGGAACCAAAACGAGGCTTAATAAATATGAGAAGGCAAATTCACAAGTATGTGGAAATTAAACAATACTCTTGAACAACCAGTGGGTCAAAGAAGAAATCTAAAGGGAAATTAAAAAATATCTCAAGACAAACAAAAACACAGCATACCAAAACTTAAAAGATGCAGCAAAAGCAGTATTAAGAGAGAAGTTTATAGTGGTAAACGCCTACGTTAAAAAAAGAAGAAAGATCTCAAATTTTAAAACCTGACTGTTATACCTAGGGGAACCAGAAAAAGAACAGTGCGCTATGCCCAAAGTTAGCAGGAGGAGGGGCACAATAGTTTATCTCCCATGGACTCTGCTATCCTGGAGCTCTCGTTCAGGGCGGGGTGAGGGCACACACCTGGCAGATGCACGTGGAATTCAGTGGGGATTTGCAAATGCTCTTCAAGTAATATGCTGTGACATGCTTCTTATCTCTCTTTTTTCTTTTTCTTTTTTTTTTTTTTTGGTGGTGGTGGTGGTTTCTTTTTTTGTTAGGGCAAAATGGAATACGTCTTTGAATTGGACGTTTCAGGGAAAGTGGAAGATGTTGTGGAGACGTTGCTTCAGGTAAGCCAGTGCCTACTCAGACACTTAGTGGGCAGAGGATTTGAGGCAAACATAGGCAGAAGCTTTTCTTTCTTTTAATTTTCATATTTCTACATCTTACTGAAACCATAATCTCCTTTGTAAATATGAAGCAGATTTACTTGATTATGTTGTATTTGAAAACTGTATATTAGGAAGAAGCCATAGATACATCAGAAACGATCTTAACTGTAACAGAATGATTGCTGTTTTTCATTGCTTCTAAAGAAATATCTTCATATCATCTGAGAGAAAAAATAAATTCATGTATATTTATAACATTGTAGCTTCACAGAGCATCCTGCCTTGACAAACTAGGGGACCAAACTGCCATGGTAAGAGTTTCTAAAGATTTTTGTCTTTATTTATGAATTAACTTATATTGATATTTTACTCATTAATACTTATATTCATACTTTTTAAATGGTTCTGTTTTAATAGATTACAGCCATTTTGCAGTCACGTTTGGCTAGAACATCATTTGACAAAAACAGGTAAGTTTTCAGTGTTTGTTATTTTGTTTCCTGAGTATAAAAGCAGTGGACATCATCTCTTTGCCTTTTCAGCATGTCTAAAACTGATGTCGTCATCTGCCTCACCTCGAACCTGCTCATCTTAGAGAATGGCCCCACCTCAGTTCAGGAGCAAGGTCAGGGCTTCCTCAGCTCTTCTCCATCTTGACATCTGTCAGAAAGGTCTGTTGACTGATGCTCCCTAAGATTTTTGAGATACGTCAGCTTCTGTCTTTTCAAACTGTTATTGTCTCAGTTCAGGCCCCCATCACCACCTGTTCAGAACAGTATGACCGATTTTCGCCTGTCTGCCTGATGCCAGACTTCCCTCTTTAATCCTCTTTTCCCCCCGTTCCTACTGTACTGTTCAGATATGTTCTTTCCAAAAAACTTATTTAATTATCTCACTTGTCTATTTAAATTCTTCAAGACTTCCCATCACCTTCAGGGTAAAATCTTAACTCAGGTGGCACACAGATCACTTATGTTCTAGCTCCTACTCATTATTTCTAGTGGCCGATTGCTCTTGAATTCTGTGCTCCAGCTCTGTGTGTTACATGCAGTTCCTGAGTGTGCTGTATGGTCTCTCCCCTCTGAGCCTTTACACATGTCCCCTCCGCTGAGAATACTCAACGTGCTTCTTTTACACCTGGCTAACTTCCTTATTATTCTGATTTTAGCCTAGCTGTCAGTTGTTCTGGAAAGTCTTTCCTTACCCTTCAAGCTGTAATAGGTACTTTTCTGAGGTTTCCAATAGGGACCAAGAGGCCACATTCTTACTGGTCTAATGTTGTTTTTGTTGTTGTTTTCAATTGATTTTTTGGCTTTTCTAATTATATACTGTATTTTCTGCAAATAATTGTACATTAATGTTACCCTGTTCTCTTCTGTGTTTCTTGCTTATAGTAAGTAGAATTCCTCATATTAAGAACATTTGGGCTATTCATCTATACCTCCATCTGCAGTACCACTATATTAATAACTATGGCTTTATAATCTCTACTGATACCTGGTAGTGCAGGGCCCCACACCTTATTTTCCTTTTTCACTTATGTCTTCACTACTCTTGGCCTTATGGACCTCAATATAAATTTAGAGTCAGCTTGTCAAGTTCCATAAAAGAAAACCTGCTGGAATTTTGATTGTGGTGAATCTCTGTTTATTTATGCCTTCTCGTAATGTCTTCCTTATGATTTTCTTCATAAACATCTTTCTTCTCTTGTGCTAAATTTATTCCAAGTACTTCATATTTTTGATGGCATTGTAAATGCTATCTTAAAAAATTTCATTTTCTGTTTATTGTTGATATATAGAATGCAATAGATTTTGTGTGTTCATTTTGTTTTCCAGAACCCTGCTAAACTTTGTGATCGATTCCATTAACTTTATATGTAGATTCTTTAATATGTATAAAATTCTATGTATGATTTATTACAGTCTCTATTCACTAGATATTTTTATTTTAGGTTTTTGTATTTATAATCATTCTGAATTAGGAGAAAGTAGAAAGTATTGGTTGAATAGATATGTTTATAGATTGTTATGTGCTAGGCTTTTGCTAGAAGCTTATGTTTGTAAATAAGATTAGTTTGTAATATTCTGTTTTATGGCTATCTTTGTGAGATTTGGGACCCTTACACTACAGAACTTTCCAGTAAAGCCATCTGGCCAGTAATGTGTTTTCTGTTTATGTTTGCTTCTTTTTCTGTTTCACCTATATAGCATTAATTTTCTTTCCATTTTTATACTTATAGGATATATTATGTAAATGGATTGCCAGGGGAAAAGTAGATTCCATTTTAGGAAGGAAAAGGAATAATAAGAAGAATTAGCTTTTTTTGACCTACTTAGAATATATAGTTTTTCTAAGTAGTAATTTACACTTCAGTCCTGGGCTTTAGCATGACATTATTTAAAACATGTTTTCACTATGAAAGTTTTAATTTATCCAGTCTTCAAAATGTTAGAAATGGAGGAAGAAATTTTTATAGTATAAAATGAGGTCCCAGTATTGTATACTTCCTAAAGAAAGAAGGTAAACTTTTCCTAAAATAAGCTTTCATCATATTCCTGAAGAAATACGTTTTTATTGAATAAAAGACACTATATTTATTTTTCCCTACTACTCCTTATTCTGAAATTTTTCAAATCCTTACAAGTTGAAAGAATAATGTAGTGAACACAGATACTCTGAGTCACCAGGTGCTAATTTGTTAACATTTTACCAAATTTGCCTTAGTCCTTGCATGCTGGTGCTCTTACTTGCTTGCTCCGTGTGTATATATACATGTATAAATAATACACACACACACACACACACACACACGTCTATATATATGTATATGTTGTATACGTATATATGTATAGATATATGTATATATGTTTGTATTTATATATATATAAAAATATATGAATATAACTTTTTTCTGAACCATTTGAAATTACATTGCAAGACATCATGACCCTTCACCCATAACTACTTCACTGGGTGTCTATTAAAAGGATATTCTCTGACGTTCCTCCGTACTATTAGAATACTCAAATAGCAATGATTCTATAATGTCATATACAAGTTTCCCCATTCGTACCCCAAAATGTACTCTCTTTAAAATAGTTTATTTTGGACTAATTTTCGATTTAAAGAAAAGATGTAAAACTAGGACAGAGTTCTTTTACCCCTCACCCAATTTCCCCCATTGTTATATGTTTAGTAGGACGATGCTGCCATCTTTTGTTGGATGTATTCTTAGATTTGTGATTTTTTTGGTGCTATTGAATTTTTATTTTCCAATTATTTGTTGCCGGTATACAGAAATACAGTTTGTTTGTTTTTTTAACACTTTGTATCCTATGACTTTTCCAGATTTACTTATTAGTCCCAATGGGTTTGTTTGGGTTTTTGTTTGTTTGTTTGTTTGTTTGTTTTTTGTAGATTCCATAGAGTTTTCTGTGTATAGAATTATTTAATCTATGCAGGACAGTTTCACAGAAATCCTTATGGCTTTTATTTCTACTTCTTGCCACATCGCACTGTTTAATTAATAGATTTGTTGGAGCAGACATCCTTGCCTTGTTCTTGAACTTATAGGAAAAGTATTTAATGTTTCATCATTAAAGAGTGATGCTAGCTATAGCTTTTTCAGAGATGCCCTTTATCAGAATGAAGAAGGTCCTTTTTATTCCTGGTTTGCTAAGAGTTCTTTCAAAAATATGCTTCAAATTTTGTTAAATACTTCTGTACTTATTAAGATGATCATATTTTTTTTATTCTGTTAATATTGTGAATTACATTGATTTTTTTCAATGTTGAACCAACCATGTATTCACGAGATAAATCTAACTTTATCATGATATATTATCCTTTTTATGTATTACTGGATTTGCTTTGCTGATATTTTGTAAAGGATTTTTACATCTATGTTCATGAGAAATATTTCTCCGTAAATCTTTATTTATTTGTCTGGTTTTGTTTTTGCCAGAGGTTTGCCAATTTTATTAATCTTTTCAAAGATACCAACTTTTGACTATTTTTCCATTTTATATAAAATCGATTTCCACTGTTACGTTTGCCTTCCTTCGACTTACTTTGGGTTTAACTTGTTCTTTTTCTAGCTTCCTGCAGTTTAGATCACCGATTTTAGACCTTGTTTTGTAGTATAAGTAGTAAACTTACCTATAAGCACTGCTTCAGCTGCATCCCACAAATTTTGATGTTATATTTTCATTATCATTCATGTAAAACTATTTCACGATTTCCTTTTTCATTTCTTCTTTTGGTTATTTAGGAATATGTTGTTTAACTTCCACAAATTTGGGGAATTTATTATTATTTTATTGTTATTGATTTCTAATTTGATACTATCTTGGTTCAAAGAATATATTCTACATGATTTCAATCTTTAGATATTTGTTGAGATTTGTTTTATGGCTTAGCACCTGGTCTGTCTTGGTGACTGTTTCTTATGTCCTTGAAAGGAATGTGTGCCCTGCAGCTGTAGAATATAGTGTTCTATGAATGGTCCAGTTGGTTGAAGATTGTTCAGATCATCTATACTTTACTGATTTTTTTGTTACTTATTCTATCAGTTACTGAGAGAAAGATGTTAAAATTGAGGTCTCTTTTATATCCTAACTGGAAGTAAAAATAAGTCTTTGTATACTTTTGTCTTGCTACTTATAAAGGAGATTTATTTTTAGCCCAGTTATCTAAGTAATTGCCTTAAAATGTTGATTATTTATTTCTTTTCTAAATGTTTAATTAGTAGAGCAAAAAGACAATGGGCTTTTTTTTTTTTTTTGACTATTTAAATAATTTAGAAGGGAGTAGTGGAGAAATCATCTTTGATTCATTTTACTGCAGTAAATCCACAAAAGAATATGCAATTGATCCTTGAACAATGGGGGTTAGGGGCGCCAATCCCCCACACAGTCAAAAATCTGTGTATATCTTTTGACTCCCCCAAAACTTAACTATTAATAGCCTACTATTGACTGGAAGCCATTTCAACATCATAAAGTCAATTAACACATATTTTGTATGTTCTATATATTATGTGATATATCCTTACACTAAAGTGAGCTGGAGAAAAGAAAATGCTATTAAGAAAATCATAAGGAAAATACACTTACAGTACCGTATGTAGTTTTTGAAAAAAACTCTCATATAAGTCGACCCTCCCAGTTTAAACCCATGTTTTTCAAGGGCCAACTAACTGGACTTTGGAACTGACATTTAAGTAATTGTAATTATGTGCTCATAGCCTTATAAAGTGTGGTGTGAAGTAAACGCTACTCATGTCAAAATGGTTTTTATGACTACAAAAGTAGGTCTTAATGACACAGAAATATAAAATTATGCGAATGTAAGGATAGCTTCAAGGTCAGTTTATTTTAGGAGGAGGAATAAGAGTTCAGCTAAAGGATAATTTAGTAACATTTACTTGTCTGTCTTCTGTAATACTAACCTCATCTGTGTTTTAAAAATCGAGTTTTTCTTACACTATTTAAAAAATGTCAGTTTTATTTAAGCAACCAATTTATATTACCATTTATCTTGTATTAAATTAGTTTTAGACAAATTTTATGCAGTCACATTGTAGCTTTCTTAAAGTTAAACCTAGAAAGTAGATAGACTTCTGATTTTTTTTTTTTTTTTTACTTTTGCTAAAAATTATATTCTCAGATTTCAGAGTGTTTCTGAAGAACTACACATGGAATGCCAAGCCGAAATGGTGACACCTCTGGTGACAAATCCCGGACATGTGTGCATCACTGACACCAACCTGTATTTTCAGCCTCTCAATGGGTACCCGGTGAGTGAAGACCCCATGACCAGATGGAAAGCTCCTTTAGCACCGGAGCATTCACCTTATGTTCTCTTCCCTGTGAACTTGACTTCACCATTACACTGTTCCCACATTTTGGTGAGGATCGAAATTACCGTCTGTACTCCTTCCGGCATGCGTGTATTTACCAAGCTCTCTACGTAATCTTGTGTAATCTGAGTTTGAGCTCTTCTGCTCTCTTCTCAGTCATTTTGGGGTTACTTGCTCTCAGTGTCGTGAAAAGAAACCCTACCCCTCCTGATTTTAGTAAAGGGTCAGTGGAGTTTATACACCTTTCTGCTTCGAGGCATTTCTGGAAGAGACCAGTGATGTATATGAAGAGTAAGAAGAAATGGGTGTTTTCTGTCTATCTGCTTATTTACACACCAATGTCATCATTTCTCGTTTTTCCTTAATCACAACCAAATCAGTAGATCTGACTCGTCCCTGTAGAAGCAGTGCCAAGCTGTCTGTCGCTCCAGTCCAGCGGTGCACGCGGAGGGTGTAATGAGGCCGCTCCAGCGCTCCCGCTGAGAGGGTGGAAGCCGTCTTCTCCCTCACGATGACTTTAGACTTACTAGGCCAGAAAGTAAAGAGAAACTCCGATTTCTACAGTAAAACTCGTAAACATTTGTTGTTTTATCTAGATCTGGCCCCTTTTTGGAGTGGTTCGTTAAAAGAACAGAAATCCCAGAACACTCTGACACTGCCGCTGGACCACTTGGCAGGGCAGTGCAAAGACCGAATGCTTTCTGCTGTCGAGGGCTGTATTCTGGAAGTTCTCTAGGCTGGTCAGTCATTCTGTGTCACCGAAACACCTAATACCTTTCTAGATGAAAGACGGTGCTATAATAATTCTGTCCACCAGGTGGTAGGGCAGGCTGGCCGAGCCCTCCAGTAAACACAGTACACATTGCTGAGGGGTATTCTCCTAGTGGTGTAGTGAATTGTCTCGGCCACTACTGTTAGTATTGCTTGGGGTCAGGACCTTTTGGAAAAATATCTGAGTATGTGCCATAGTCTCAGGATCCATTTATCCCTCCCACTCATGAGAAGGAAGATTATCTTATCACCTTTTAGCCAATCTCAGTGCCTTTTCTAGCCTCATTTCTCTCTTGCTAGCATTTTAAGGCTCTAGAAAAGCAAGAAAATTGCCCTCCTTATAAAGAAAGAAAAAATTTAGAGGCCCTGCTTTCTACTATAGTTGTTTATGAGCCTTAATACACTATAGTTTTTAAGGAGATAAAAGACATTGTAAAAAAAGATGAATCTGCACTAAGCAAATCATTGCTCTATAAAAAGATAGCAGAATTCATGAGAGGTTATCTACACCAATCCTTTAATATTCAGAATCACTCAGCAACCTTGCAATAATCAGAAAGATAGGTGAGTGCATTACCATATTTTTGGTGCCTAATGGAGGTAGGGGGACTTGTCCAAGGTCATAAAGCATGTGAAAAAGGGCAGACCAGAATGTAAAACCAGATATGCCTTGTTCTAAGATCTCGCTTTTCACCTGTTCATTCACTCGTAATGTATTGAGAAGACAAGATTGGTCATTTCCTCTGCTTTCTGATACTAAAGGACAATTTCTAATTGTGTCAGAATGTTGACATTTGAGATTGTCTTTTTACTTTTAAAGAAGCCCGTGGTCCAGATAACACTCCAGGATGTCCGCCGCATTTATAAAAGGAGGCACGGCCTCATGCCTTTGGTGAGTTCAAGCAGAATGTCCATTCTGGGTGGGTGATTGCTGTACTTTTAGTTTAGCCAGTGGTTTAGTAACTTATAAACAGTCAGGGCATATCTGAAAAGTGCATATGTAAGCAAATGGACTCAGTCTTGCTGCTCTTTGTTTTGGATGAGCTAGAAATTCATAAAGGAATCAGTCCTTTCTCTGTGTGAGAGGGCTGTTGCAAAAATATTTTGTCTCTAAGAGCAGGAGAGCTCAAGTGCGCTTCCTCGAGTTTCTCACTCCTGCGTTCTCACGTTTCTGGACTTACGCAGGGGAAATGTATGCAGAACCAACCCAGTGCCACTTGCCACCTCCTGTTCATAGCAGCCAGGTCCTAAAGTAAAATCTGGAAGCTAGTACAAAATTAACTCTTCAGTGGAACTGGAGCGTCTTCACAGTTGACATATTATTTCAGCCTTTGGGCTTGTTAAGGGAGAAAAATGAACAAAATAACCAATTAAATCATATAGGCAGTTCTTCCCACCATTCCCCTGAATAAGCATATGTCCATACTTATGTTCGTCTTACATGCTTACCTTAGAAACCAATCCCCACATAAGGTTTGATTCCAAGGTGTTTTAATTTGACATCAATATAAATTCATTTGTTTTCCTTTGAAGATTAACCAATAACTGACCTGCTGGCATTACAAAAAGCATTGTGGAATTCTAAGCATCTCATTTTTATTTTATGTTTGTGAGATTCACCTGTTTTCCTGCCTGTTTTACTTAAAAGGCTACTCTACATTTCCAGTGCTAATAGAGGATTATGGGAACAGATACTATTAAAAATCTCCTCCTTTGGGTATAGAGTCAGATAAAGGGAAGAAATTAACATTGTCTTCTGTGTAACAGGCAATTTATATACAGTATTTTGTTTATGATGATAATCCCTGTGAGGTCGATGACATCCTATTTTATAAGGAAATTGAGATTCTAACAGTTAATTTCCTCTGTTCCTTAACTGGTAAATGATGAAAGCCTGTATTTGAACCAAGGACAACTCTGCTTTCATCATTTCTTTGTCTATTCCTGTCCTTTCTCAGCCTTACCAACACAACATTCACAAATCTCATAGTTTTCTCAAGAATAACTGCAAGTTATTAGTTGAATGGGTTATTCAATTATCAATCTGTTAGGTTGACGTATAGAAGAAAGCTAAACATTTGTGTTTGAAGAAGATATGTGAAGAAAACAGATCAGCCAATTTTGAATTTCAAAATACTAAATTCACTAAATCTACTATCAATGAAAATATTCAACACCAAAAAGGTATTTTTAAAAGTTTAGAGATACATGTCTTCTTCTCAGGAAATTTATCAAATTTATAGCTGGAGAATGAATACAAGACCTACAAATAAAAAATATAGATGTTTAAGTAAAAGGCTTTTGTAACTGTAAGTTATTGTAACTGCAAGATGAATAAAATGTCATTTTATTCTTTTCTTTCTGAATTTATAGGGCTTGGAAGTGTTTTGTACAGAAGACGATCTGTGTTCTGACATCTACCTAAAGTTCTATGACCCTCAAGATAGAGATGAACTCTATTTTTATATTGCCACGTATCTAGGTTTGGTGCTCACCTTCATTGTATATATTCATATGAAGGTAGTTCAACTCCTAAGTAACTGGGATAGATGATAAGAGAAGGAAAATGCTCTATCTGTGTTATTCTAGTTAGTTTAATCGGTTATTCAGTTATCAGTTTGAATGGCTGAATTAAATTATTCATGTTTACAAAGTTGCCAGATGGCTAGAATTGCCTCTCTATGGTTCTATTTATTTCTTTTCATTAGTAACTGTAGTTGGCAAATTGCCCTCATCCCATCGGCTATAACCCAGTCATGTGACCCTCATCTAGCACAAGAGAAGCTGAGGGGAAAAAAATTAAGGGAGATTTAATGAATTGTGGTAATAGTTCACTCCAATTGAGTGTTTTAAAAATTCTTGATAAATATTTTTTTTTGTATTTTAACAACACCCGATTTGAATGGATCGTAAAGAATCCACCTAGTTATCTTTATGTCCAATCATGTCTTATGGAAACCAAGATTCTGTTTCTCAATGTGAGACAGTGAGTTATCTAGTCATATGTTTGTGATCGTTAATTGTGGTCTCAATCATGAGCAGGAAAACAATACAGAAGGAGCACATGAGCCTTCTAGGCTCGGTTTAGTACTGTGGGACTCAGTTTGCTTTTAATTAATATTTCCTCAATCTTTCATGGAAAATGTGAATCTTCTTCCCTTTATCAGAAAGAACACCTATATTTTTCTTTTCAAGCATAAATATCTTAAGTTGTTTGGCCAAATTAAATTATTCTTGTTTACCTGGTGCCAGATGACTAGAATTTCGGAATGATTTTTAAAAATAGATATTGGGATTTTGTTAATACCATCTTAATTTTGTTTAATAGTCTAGTGTACAGTGAAACCATTTATGAGGTACATTGTGAAGTACTTCCTTAGGAGTGAAATTTTCCTTCAAGGAGGAATAATTTATTTTCAATAAGGAGCATATTTTATTTTACAAAAGGTTTAAGAGTTTATATTTTTTCTCCTCACATTAAGCTATTCAGTTTCACTTAATGCATAATAAGTATAGCTTTGGTACAGGTTTAGTGTTGTCTCCTGTCTCCTGATTTAACTTACTTATTTTTCTAACTATAATAACATTACAACAGAAACACAACTTTTGTGGTGAGTCTTAAAATCTCAAGTCAAAAAACTTGCCATGACCCAAAAAGTCTTCTATAAAGCTGTCTGTTCTCTTGAGCTTATTTCTAAAGTTGTTTAGACTTTCTCTGAGGTGTTCTGAGAATAGAAAATGAGGATAAATGTTTTGATTTTTAAAGCCCTTTCCTATCCCCGATTAGAGAAGAAACTTGGTAAAAGTAAATAGGAATAAATATTGAATCAACAAATGAGTCAGATAAGTTGCTTGATGCAGCCAATATAAAGTTGAAAGCAGAATTTTCAACTGAACAAAATAGAACAGTCGACTCATTTTATACTCTCCGAAAGGAAAGTTATCGTTGGCGCCATGTAACCTGTGATTCCATTTTTCCTGAGGTATTTCTGAGTGTCATCTTTCTGGTTCTTCTAGTTTGAGAAATCACGACTTCTTGCCAAATACCTTTTTTCTCCTTTAACAGTTTCTATATTCCTCACGTGCATAAATAATACACTCATTGACAATTTAGTTGTAGTGCTCCAAAATAAAAGGTCGTTTTATTTTGATTTCATAAAAAAATGGAGGAAATAAACTTTTGCAAATGGGCATGGCCTCTAAAATGCATTAAAACTCAAGCACTTTTGGAAAAATTCTTTGTTATATATTATCAATTATTATAATATTACAAATATGTTACCTTGTAATATTTATATACTTGCTCCATACCTTTACATTTGTCCTATACTATATATTTAATGTATATGATGTGTTTTCTACACATATTTAATAATTTTCCCTCTTCGATCTTTGAGATATTCATATTTAATGGAACAATTATTTAGTAAAAACAAACCGTAGCCTCATTTTGTTTTTCTTAAAATGTGTTTTTCAAAACTGCATAGAAGGGTCCACATTTAAAGCATATGGCTTTTACATACCAAGTAAAACTTAACCAACATTTGCCAAGTTCAGTGGTGACCTCGAAGGCCCTGTCCTCCTCAGAGCACCATGTCGCAGAGCGCACTGCCGAGAGCTACACGCTGCAGTGGCAGCGTGGGCACCTTTCCAACTACCAGTACCTCCTGCACCTCAACAACCTGGCCGACCGCAGCTGCAATGACCTCTCCCAATACCCGGTGTTCCCGTGGGTAATCAGCGATTACTGCAGTTCAGAACTGGGTGGGTAAATGCCACGAAGCTTGGTTTTTAAAGGAGAGAATAAGTTGTGTCATAGAGTCATGAGGTGGTATTTGAATAGATTAGAACCCATTTCGATTTTATTACTAAAGATTGTCAGTTTTCATTTCAAGATAGTGGATAAGTGCTATATAAATTATATGTGCTTTATATGTTTTCTCCACTGTCTCTTAACTTTATTATAATCCTAAAAGAAAATACTCACGTACTTCTTGAATGACATGCCTAGAAAATATGAATGTGATTTTAAGCCAGTATTATCATTATTACCTATACATAACACGTTTTGAAATACTTTAGTTTTCCACTTTGAAAATTATTTCAGATTATCATATTATATTTAAATTCACATAAAAAACGTGATTACCAAAGTAATAACTATTCATTATAGAACATTTAGAAAGTACTGAAATATTCAAAAGGGAAATAAAAATCATCAATAATAACATTACTGAGAGGTAGCCTTTAAAAAATGTTTTTTTCAATTATAGTTGAGAGAGGTAGGCATTTTAATTTTGTGGTATATGTACTTCAAATTATTTTAACAAAAATTGTGATCACGTTATAATTTTATTTTGTAATATTTTAAAATTACATACTGTGAACAATAAATTCCTTTTGACAGTTCACTTACTGGGTCCTTATACTTGAAAGAGTGAGATTTTCTAGGAATATGAATTTATTTCTCTGATAACATTCATGTCCCTAGTTCTCAAATCATGCTATTATCACAGAATTATATTCACTGGAATTAAAATTTATAAAGTAAATCTCAGTAGAAGAATAATGACTTAAAATTTTCATTGTTTTGTTGTTTTACTTGGAATATAGTTTTTTATCAGTAGGTCTTTTTCAGAAAAATTCAGGGCATTTTCTAGTTAGAGATACTACTCTTGAGTGGCTGTTGCTAACTTAAAACTCAGAAATTCTCACTATCAGAAATACTACAGTTCTAATGAATGTGTCTTAATTTTTAAAAAACTTTTGTGGAAATAAATGTGTGTTTAGGAATCAATTCAGGGGGATACTAGATAAGCTTGCTTCTTTATTTATTTTGATTAATTAATTTTTAAAAACATATTTATTTATATAGATTTGTCAAATCCAGGAACCTTCCGAGATCTTAGTAAGCCAATCGGGGCCCTAAATAAGGAACGGCTGGAGAGACTACTGGTACGTGTACAGAGGGATTCTGGGTTAATAAGAACTTAATGGCCTGTGTTTTTAGAGTGACTGAAACTCGTTTCTCTAAAACTTAGGGGAGATATATCCGAAGTGATCATGGTTCTTCTCATTCCCCTGCTCTGCCCGCTGCCTTCCCCCATGAATTTAGCTGCTCACCATTTGTATTTTTTGCCTACAATTCAGGAAGTAGGAAGCTGACCTGATTACAAGTTTACTACCTATTTTCATGAAGGTGCTCTCTGGTAAATAGCAGAAGAGAACAGAAAATCCATTCTGAATATGCAATCCAGCACCAACATTGTTACCACTGAGCCAAGAAAACCAAAATACTTGTCACAGCAATGCTGTGTCTGTGCACAGATTTTTCTCCTTCTTTTTATCTTTCATTTTCTTATTCGACAGAGATATTATGAAATATATACCCATGCCATGATTTCTTTTAGTATTACTCCTTGAGTCACTTATTATTCTCATAGCCAACATTTAGTAGTATTTTTTTCCCATATATTGTAGACGCGCTACCAGGAGATGCCGGAGCCCAGGTTCATGTACGGCAGTCACTACTCCTCCCCCGGTTACGTGCTGTTTTACCTTGTTAGGATCGGTGAGGCTCTTTACCATCCCCCGCTCCCCAATTCAGGGTTATCTCACGGGGATTCTCCAGTGATTCTGTGATTTCACGTAACTCTGATTATTTCCCCCTCTAGCACCAGAGTATATGCTGTGCCTGCAAAATGGAAGATTTGATAATGCGGACAGAATGTTCAACAGGTTTGACATAAATGCCTCACCCATTTTTTAAACTTTCTAAATATATATATAATATGTTTGTTTCAAAAAACTAGGTATAATCAAAATATAAAGATATGTAAAAAATCACTAATTGTTATATCCCTTTTAGGCTTTTTCTGTGTGTGTGTGTGTGTGTGTGCGCGCGCGCGCGCGTGTGTGCGTGCACGTGTGTGTAATTGTGAGAACATACTTTAAATATAGTTATTTCCCTGCCTTTTGTAGCTTCATATTAAATCTTGAATTTTTTCCCATATTATTAAGTGTTCTTCAAAATAGTGTCATTTTAAAATTTAGTGTATTACATCCTAACCTATGTCATAATATATTTTTTAACTGTTTTAATCATTTATTGTTGGGCATTTAGACTGTTTTCAACATTTTATTATTCTACATAATTCTGCTTTGAATTGAATACCATTCCCTGTGAGTGTGTAAATAACTTTTTTTTAATTGTAAAAGTAGTATTTTCTCGCCCTCCCCAAAAAATCAGAAATTAGAAACAAGAAAATAGAGTTCACTTGGCACCCCACCACGCTGATAATATTAATTGTTAATCTTTTAGTCTCTGTCTTTTCAATCTTTTTCTAAACTCTGTGTATGTTTATTTATAATCCTTTTTGAAATGAGCCTTTAAAATAGTTGTGTTATTTTTCCAGTGTTTAAGCACCTGCTTCCGTTGGCCCTTTAGTGAGGCAGTATGTGGGCGAAGGCTCATGGCAAGGGCTTGGAGATGTCCCATCCGGGGCTGTATTCTGACCACGCTCGGTCCTGTGAGAGCCTAGAAAATTTTTTCTCATTTGTACAAGGGGGATTCAGGTGGAAATCAAGAACTCTGAGTTAATGAGAGAAATAAGTTACTATAGGTAAAGTGTAGAACTCCTCTGTCCAGAGAAAGTGCTACGGTGGCTGTTTCCAGGCCCGGGAGTTAAAAGCAGTTGAATTTGTTTCATTTTTAGCATTGCAGAAACTTGGAAAAACTGTTTGGATGGTGCAACAGATTTTAAAGAGGTAAGCAGTTTAAAAAAGCTAATGTGTAAAAATGTCAAATCACTATATTGTACACCTGAAACTAATATAACCAATATAAGAGTATATACCAATTATACTTAAATTAAAATATAAATTTACCAGAGGGTAGTGGGGAGGGGTAGGTAGATGGGGGAAGAGAAAAAAAGAAAAAATATTAAATCATTCCTTCAATTAAAAAAATAAATGAAAACTAAACCAAACTAAACTAAAATAATATGTATAAATTTTTAAAAAGCTAATGATTCACTGGGTTTGTGGTTTCTAACTGCTTAAAAAATGTTTATTGCTGTCCTTTTTATTTTTCTGTCCCTGAAACTTTTAGTTGATTCCCGAATTCTATGGCGATGATGTCAGCTTTCTAGTCAATAGCCTGAAGCTGAATTTGGGAAAGAGACAAGGAGGGCAGATGGTCGATGATGTAGAACTTCCCCCTTGGGCATGGAGTGAGTACCACTTTGAAAGTAATGCATGATAGAAGTTCTTAACCTAGTAGTGGAATTTCAGTATTATTAACTATTTAATTGTGTGGATTGTAAAATAACAGCATAATTCTCTATCAAAATGAGGCAATATCACTCGTATTTCAAATCAGAAACGTTCAATGAGTCTGTGATGTAAAAACATTGATATATGCTTGAGAAACCTAAATGTTATAAAAAATATTTTTGCCACTTTCTCCCCCGCAAAATTTATATTTTATATGATGGAGGCAACCTCATTAAGAAATATGTACCTCTTGCCTATCTTAGAAACTTTATCTACATGTGGATAGACAAAAGAAATGAGAGAAAATAAAATGGAGATTATGATGTTTTGATCGAGTCTCATCTAACAGGTCCTGAGGACTTTCTACAGAAGAGCAAAGATGCGTTGGAAAGTAATTATGTGTCAGAGCACCTTCACGAGTGGATTGATTTAATATTTGGCTACAAGCAAAAAGGAAGTGAGGCTGTTGAGGCCCATAATGGTAGGTAATGGTCATTGAAAGTTCATTTAGCATTGAATAAAAACAAAACAACCCCTCACCAGCACCAAAAGAAAATGAGGGCAGAACGGTCAAATTTATTTCTTCACCAGAAGAATCTTATATCAGCAAACGGGGCCTTCTGGCCCAGTGACTCTGGATTAGACACTGAGTAACAGAGGAGGAAGTACTTTTGCCTAAAGAACATGAATTCGCCATGATGCCAAGAGGTCTTTCTTCTAAAGTCTTGCGATTTCAGCATGTACTCTCTATTCCATTCAATAATTTCAGTTAAAACTCAATCAAGACATGCTGGAACAGCTACCTCAGTTGCTGTGAAGGGCCCCAAAGTTTCTAATTGAGCAGAAGGAAACCAACACTGGTACACCTCCTTGTCAATTTCAGTTCTTACTTGCCTCCAGTTTTCTCAGTATCGATGACAAGGAAGTGGAGCTGGGAGTTCAGGCGGGACTTCTCATAGGCCAGTGCAGAGGACAGAGTGACTCATGCTTCCCCTCAGGGGAGGATAATGCCGAATGAGAAATACACTGAGATAATAGGTCCTCTAACCTGCCAGTTAGATTTCTGCTTAATGAAGATAATAATTCAAATTGATATTTACTGAAGTTGTATATTATTAGTCTGTTTTGCAAAGTGAAAATTAATTTCTTTGAATAAAAGTTTAAAGTGGATATTGAGTTTTAAAATTCTGAGCAGAGTGTATGATAACTGAACAGTGCATCTTTCAATAGCGTTTTATGTCTCTCTTTTCAGTATTCCATCCCCTGACCTATGAAGGCGGTGTAGACTTGAACAGGTACTTATATCTATAAGGAGTTTCTACTTGAGTTACAAAATATCTCTTTAACTAAATGATTAATGGAGTTATTTGATAATATGAAAGTGTGGAAACTTTACAATGAATTATCTTGCTTTCACCATTATGTGAGTTACTGAGCCTCAGAAAATTATCAGAAAATCTATGATGAGTTTTAGACCACTCTGGCACATAGTTGCTATTAGCATTTAAAGGTACTCTCTGTCCTGTAGGCCTGTATTATCTGAAGTGTGTGCTTTCAGGGAACTTGAGCTTAGTGGTTCACTGCATTGTTTGTGTTCTGTCCTAAAGCATCGAGGATCCTGATGAGAAAGTAGCCATGCTGACCCAAATCCTGGAATTTGGCCAGACACCGAAACAGCTCTTTGCGATACCACATCCTCGAAGGATTACCCCAAAGTTTAAAAGTTCGCCCCAAACCTTCAGTTGTAATGCTTCCATAGCAGATTCTCCAGGTAAATTTTGCAAAGAGAATGAGTGTCACCTTTTGTTTCTCTGTTTTGCTTAAGATGTTTCTGACGATTCTGAAGATCAGGAGATGAAACATGAACTGTCGTGCTCCTTAGCGATGATCGCTTTACCATCTTATCGTGGTGCTGCTAAAAACAAATAATAACAACAGCCTATATTTGTTGTTGTTTTGTTTGTTTTTAATATTGCCTTTAATATTTGTTTTTAATATTGCCTTTTATTTTCTGATGACTTGAGACTCGGCAGTATTTTTCTTGTGATGATTACAGTTCTCTTCTCTGTGCTTTTCCAAGCTGGCGTTTGATTCTTAACTACCCTTTTTTTCACATTGCTATGTCCTGGCCATGGCTGCTTTGTCACTATCCACCCCCCTCTTTCCTACTCTGCCCCAAAATGACTTCCTTTGTCCCTAATTCTCTTCCACCCCCACATACAGATCTTGAATTCAGGGTGCTCTCTTCGTTTGTATTTTCTTTTTTGATTGTTTGACAGACATTTACAGAATATCTGTTCTGTGTCAGGCTCACGCTAGGTGCTAACGTGAACTTGATCTGTTCTCACATCTAGTGTTTGGAGGGGGAGGAAAATACCTGCACCTTCACCTAGTTACCTGTGTTTTATGTTTCATATAAGACACCTCAAACCTGTAGGCTCTCAGAAGGAGTGTGACACTATATGGAACTTTAGGGACAAAATCACTTGATTTCTTATTATGTCCAAATTTATCTGTTCTAGGCACATTCAGTCTTAGGCACACACAGCTAGCTGGGTATGCTCTCAAGCATGGAGATAACCCCACAGGATTAAGTCATAAAGACCATTGGATTATCTTGTGATGCTTCTTAAACCCATGCTCAGCTTAGTTACCAGACCCATACCACTGTCTCGTGATTATTTTAAAAGGGGTAATTGTTCCAGCCCTTCTTGAAACAGAAGGGAAGGGATCAGTTAGCTAGGCCTGTCTGGGAGCACTTGCAGTAATTGCTTTCATCTCTGCTTTCTCCTCCTCAAAACTAAAACAGAACCGCAGCAGTCTTAGGGAACCATCCGATGTTTGCAAAGATTGCTGACAAGGAAATGGTTATTCAGTCTTGTGTTTCCTGATGTTCTCAAGTTACGGGCCAAGTGAAAACTTTGCAAACGTTGACAAAACGATAAAAACACTCTAGTGTTCAAAGATACTTTTTAATCTTTCTCCAAATGATTTTTCATATTATTTAGATTATGTGCCTTATTATTTTTCCTTGGCTAACAAGGAGCCTATCTATCAAGTGTATTTTGGTGGGATATTTTGTATTCTTGATTATTTGATTTTAATAGAAAATATTGTGACTCTAATGCTTGTCGTCTAATTTTGTTAACTCACTTAGCAATAATTTAATGTAGTCTCTCCAGGTGAAGAGTCTTTCGAAGACCTGACTGAAGAAAGCAAAACGCTGGCCTGGAATAACATCGCCAAACTTCAGTCGTATGAGCAGTATAAAATTCACAAAGAGTAAGAATGTCTCTGTCCGTCTTCGCAGAAGTGGTGAAACCATTTTAAGCTGAGTCAAGAAGGAAGTTCTCTTTCAATGTCATCTTGATTATTTTTTATCCCCCGAAAAGGTCTATAGTGATCAGCTCCATGAAGTCTATGTGGCAAGAGAGAGTTGGCACAAAACGGATTTGTGTCGGCCCACCATGCTGTCATTTCTGTAGTTGGTTTCTGTAGATGGGGTCTGTAGACAGCAGGTAGCTTTCTGCCTCTCACACTGAGATACGCAGCTCTCCGAGTCTTCAGTGATGTAAAGCCACAGGATAAACAGTATATTCTTCCTAAGTGTTGAATTTACTGATATTGTAGGGGAAAATACATCTTTTTAAAAAATGATAAGGAATGTGTGTGTGTGTGTGTGTGTGTGTGTGTGTGTGTGGCTCTCCGAGTCTTCAGTGATGTAAAGCCACAGGATAAACAGTATATTCTTCCTAAGTGTTGAATTTACTGATATTGTAGGGGAAAATACATCTTTTTAAAAAATGATAAGAAATGTGTGTGTGTGTGTGTGTGTGTGTGTGTGTGTGTGTGTGTGTGTGTGTGGAAAGAGAGAGAGAAAGAGAGAACATTGTAAAGTCCACAGGAATTTTAAATATAATACCTATACCACCGAGAAGCTGGGCTTGCTGTCAGCTGTGGGGGTGGGGGGGCGCGTTGAGTGTCCCTGTCTTCTGCCATGAAGGATATTTGTGTACTTGGGCAGAACGGCTTGAGAAGCACTGACATCACCTGATCTGCCGTGTTACAGATAAGACAAGGCTCGTCCTGCCCATGACCATGGGCGTTTTGTGAAGGGAACATGCCGTTCTGCTTTGGATCAGTGGTTAAAAGCAGAGCTCGGCCTCCTGAAAAGAATGCGTAGTTCCTCCTTACTCATTACGGCAATGGCTGTTCTCTCTCCACATCTCAAAACGACTCATGGAAAGGGGCCTGTAATTCAAGGCAGTGACCATGTGAACGAACCTTTAACAGGACATGCTAGGAGCAGCCAGTGGTGTCCTCACTGCACAGATGCTCGGTACATTGTGTTCAGTGACGAGGCCAGTGAGGTGATTGTAAAGAGTTTCAGTCATTCGGGCGATGGTCACATACGGCGGAATTGAAGGAGAAGAAGCATTAGTTGTCCTCCAGTTGTCAGAAATGTTAAGCTTTGCGTGCGGCAGCTCGGGAAGCTAGGAGTGGGACTGTTTCCTTAGCCCCAGGTATCACCAACGGAATTAATTAGTGATGATTTGGTAATGGTCTGATCCAGCAAACGAGCTGTGAATCAAAAAAATACAGAAACTCGGTAAAATTAAATCAAAGACTAGAAAGAGACAGGTGTCCTAGCACGAGGTGGGTGGTGATTGACGAAACTTTGTCTTTGAACAGGGCGGTTACGGGCATAGCGGTCTCTTGCAATGGGTCCTCAGTCTTTACGACCTCACAAGGTATGTTTTCCTGCCCGAAAAGTGGCTTACCCAGAATCAGAAAGTGTCCGAGTTCCTGAACTCGGTCCAGGGCTGTGCTTGGTGTTCTCCCTCCATGGAGGATACATTTTGAGCAATGAATTTGTGATATATTACTTACAATTTTATGTAGTTTGTTGTGAAAAAAAATACCTTTCTGTTGCTGAGAAGGTTTCCCAAAATTTAAGGGATGGGGCAGCAGGAGCTCGCTTTCCATCTGCCTGCTTGCGGGGAGCCCTTCCCACCTCAAGAGGGCGTTTGCCCTGGGATGCCCCCTCCCCCGCCCCGCCCCATCACGCAGAGACCCAGCAGCTGCTGTCAGAGCTGCAGCATGGGCGAGTGCGTTTGCACATGGAAATGCAGATTTGCTGTGAAGCTTTTCATTTTTGTCACTCAGTATATATTCAGGCTGTTTCTTGTAGGATTTAGCTTGAAATCTAATTCTAACATTGTTAATGTACTTATACATTGTCAAAATTATGAAAAACCCTGCAGTGGCTGGTTGATACGACTTGTTACTATATTTTAATGACACGTTAAAATTTTCCTATATTGATCTTAAAAAGGGACTAAGCATAAAGCATCTCTTGCTGTACATACCATTGCTTTCTCTGGCAGTCTGTGCGTTATGTAATTAATTAAAGCTTGCCCTGTCCCTAGTATGGTCCATGTGCGGTGGCAGGTGCTCTGGGAGGTGTGAAGACGAAACGGGTAATATGTTATGATAGGTAAAACCTACCCTGTTTGGGTTTTAAAATAACCAGTTCTACCCCCAAATTAGTAGCTGACTGTTTTTGAGTCTACTTGCTCTTTTGTCTCTATCATAGGAAATTATATTTTTCATCCATTAAGTTAAGAAATGATGCTATCGAACTAAGCCCTTCAGAGTGAATCAGCCGCTCCTCTCAGATTCTGTAATCCTGGTTTTTTATCTGTAGCATGTCATTCCTTTCTCCTTGAAATACAGTCTAAGATTTCATAAAACAGAACTTTCCGCAAAGCACAGAAAATGATTCCACTGTAGACTAAGGGAGGTCAGCTTGCAGCATGCGCCCTGGCCCACGCTGGGGCCACTGAGGCCACGATGCCCCGGTGGAAGGAAGCAGCCGTGTTTTGCCAGGGCTCCCACCTGCTGCGTCTGCCAGCGTTGTCACACGGCGCGGAACGCTTCCTTTGAGCAAAGCTCACGTCTTAGCTGGATTTGTCTGACGTGGTTTGTCGAATCCTTCAGTGTGTTGTACTTGTATGACCTTCTGAACCACGAGTTTTAGGAACATCAAGGCTTTAAGCCCGTGAGGCTTATTGAGCATTATATTGCTTCTTGGTGAATTTGCCAAATAAAGGAAAGAAAATGGTTTTTTTTTAAGTCGCTTTATTTTTCCTATTTGTTTCTTCTCAGTCTTAATAATTCATATTACTGATTGACATATGTATCCTGATTGTCACCCCGAAGTTACGTGTCTTTCTCAGACATGCAGTGTGTGTTTACATACATGGGCATGACAGGAACGTTCCCATCACCTGTGAGACTAGCTCTTCCAGCCGTCTGTGACGCGATTACCTCTGGTATGGCAAGGAACCTTCAGTTCAAGAAAAGCATCTTTATATACCAGGCTGGCTTATGGTTTTCTGTAGGATGCGCCAAATTAATAGGCTTAAGTAGACTTCACAATGAATACTCGGAATTGCCTATAGAAAGGTCTTTTTTTTTTTTTAGAATCAAAAGCAAGGTTGAGAAGAATAGCAGAGTAAATTACGTCTCTCAGAAAAGTTCAGGCGATATTGTGTTCATCTGTTTTTGTTTTCAAGCTAATGCTGGACAATGTTTTACTTAGACTTATGTTTATAAAGTTTCAGGTCTTCTGTGTGTTGGTGTTGTAAAAATTAGGTTGAAATACTAAATTTTACTATACAAAAGAAATTATTTAAATCTCATTCTGACCTTTTATCTATCATGTTGTATGTTTACAAATTAGGAAATGTTGCATATGTCAAATATGGGATATTTGGAGCACATTGTGATTTGTGAGTCATGATTTTCAAGAGGTTTTGGTACACTTCTAAAACTTCTGTTAGGGAAATTAAAAGCTTGGACATCTTAATCCCTACTTCATTATTTTTTGGAAAGTTGGCAATTCTCTTTCATAAATGCTAATTTAGTACAAGGTATCACACCACAATTGGGCTATTGGTTAAAAAAAGAAAAAACAACTTATATTGCCACAGTCTTTTCTTTCTTTAATATTAAAATTGCTCTTTTACACCTCTTTAACTTCAGCTTCTGTCAGTCACTAGACAAGTCCGTGTTCAGTCATGCTGCAAGGTCAGCCGTGTGCTGTGTCTGTGCCAGGTTTTCACTGGTTTCCTTGTCATGGGGCCACAGATCACAGAATCTTAATGTAGGATGAGGCCTTCGGTCATCTCGCCCCGCTTACCACCCAGTGTAGACCAGGAGTGTTCTGCCTGGGGCGGAAGGGCAGCGTTCTTGGTCATGTGCAAGAGCCAGGAAGTCATTCTTATGGCTTGCTTTCTCATTATTAAATTAGATTCCACCTTGAAGATGTTTTCTAAAGAATCCAAAATGCTACAAAGAAGTATATCATTTTCAAATATGGTGAGTTCATTTTAATGTCAAATCACTATTATGCACTTCATTTTACATACACACAGATAATGATATTTTGTTTCTATCAAAACAATTGGGTTTATTCCTATGTGGTATCTACAGAATGCCTTAATTAGATTACTTTTAAATTTTTTTCAAGTTGCCTCTTTCTCATAATAATGTAATTTTATTTGTAGCCTAAAAAACTTGAACCTCTACCCAGTAGAATTCTCCTTAATAAACCCTCCCTCTGTCAGAACTGTTGGACTAAATGTGCATGCGCTACTGAAATAACGTATGCATGTCTGACTCGATGAGAACCAGTTCTTCTGAAAAAAACACATTTTATTGTTAATGCGTATCATCTGAAAGATTTGGAATCCCCTAAAGAATTTTGGAAGTTTTCCTTACCCATAAATCTGTAATCCGGGGGGCGCGTTTGCATTCTTGGGGATAATCCCCGCCCGCCTCCCCCATGATCTATGCCACTGTTCTCGGGGCACCCCCAGCCCAGGACAGTGAGCCAGGGCCTTCTGGAGCCCCGACTGCCACCAGGCCAGAGCCTCGTACCCTTGGCACACTTGGACTTTCTTTCCTGCATTTGGGAAGAAATAAGCCATCTTGAATTAGCCAGTTGAAAGAAACTTTGTAAATATGATGGAGGCTAACATAAACAGAATTTGAGCATTAATTGTCGGGGGGAATCTTATAAAAGATAGTTTACCATGTTAGGATTTTACTAATTATTGTAAATTATTAATGTTGATCGTTTGTATTTCAGGCTTTATCATCATGTTTACTTTTACCAGGAGATGCCACTGTCATAAGTTCTTCATGGGATAATAACGTGTACGTATCTGTGCTTGCTCCTTTGTTTCCACATGCACGCAGCTGCCTTTGTGGACATGAAGCAGGAAAGGACAGCATCTCCCACTGGCAGGACACTGTGTTGTGTCATTTTAGAAAAGGAACAAATAATAGATGAGGATAATACTGTTGGATTTGAATATGATTATTTGAATCTAATAATTTCTCTAATTGGACTCTATTTTTCTCTAAGTTTTAAATTGAGGTAAAAATACAGATGAGCCAGACCTGGAAATTTCTAGTTTTAAATTAAAGTTTTCAGTATTTTGGTTTGATAACATGACAACAAGAAATTTGTAATTCTAGTAGGCCTTAGTAAGTGTAGAGTTAAACAATGTTTCTTGAAGATGTGTTTAAGAGTCTTAAAACTAAGCTGGATATTGTTTTAATAGTTCTCATTATCTTTTTTGTTAGCTATTTTTATTCCATAGCATTTGGAAGACGCCAAGACACATTAATGGGACATGATGATGCCGTTAGTAAGATCTGTTGGCATGACAACAGGCTATATTCTGCATCATGGGACTCTACAGTGAAGGTTTATATATAATTGCTAACTAAAAGTGTTTGGATAAATACAAATATTATAAGTTCAACTACCTGTTAATGTATTCATTTGCTTCACTATTTTTCACAAAGTATGTAAGTGATACATAAGGATATGGAATATTGCCTGTTTTTTTTTTAATGTGTGTATTTCTCTATATGATAGGAAACTTTCATGATTTTTGTACTGTATAGTCAACTGGGGTTTGAATGATCTAGTGTTCATTAGACAGCAGAGTTATGGAGAAATGTACAAGTAGCAGCCTCTGTCATCTAGTACAGTTAGAACTAGTGTTCGATCAGTTAATTAGAAAATGTCAGGTTAAAGTGGGGAATCAGTAAAAGATATTGCATTTTATTGAAAGTTAGAGCATACAAATGCACAATTCACCATTCTACTGATGTAAGACCATCCGTAAACCACGCCATTATTCATCATCTTCATTTTCCCAACTTCATTTGTATAGAAAGAAAGCAAGAACCTAAAACTGGTAGAATTCCTTCAAAAGTTTTTCAGGAATTTTTCCCCCATTCTTGTAAATAAGTTTTTTTGCCTACACCTAATTTTAGTAATTTTTTTAGTGACTTCCCTTTTTGAGTCTTCTCAAAACATTAATAGACACAGCAGTTCTGTACTTGTATTTCCTTAGTTCACACAATACTTAAATCACATAATTATAATTACAACAGCAAATGCAAGGGATGGAAACAGACACAGGTCCAAACAGCACAGGATGCCGGGAAGGCAGACCCAGGCACTGCGGGAGAGGAGCCAGAAGCATACACAGCTCCAATTTGTTGGCGAGTGTGTTCGGTGGAGGTTGGTTAGTCAAGGGAGTTCTTCCTGAATGTTTTAGAAATGCTTTTATAGTAAACGTTTGCAAATACCTTCTGCACTGTGTCCCATCCTAGGTGTGGTCTGGTGTTCCAGCAGAAATGACAGGCACCAAAAGACACCAGTTTGACATGCTGGCCGAGCTGGAACATGACGTCGGCGTGAGTACTGGCAACAACAGGGCACAAAGGCTGCCCTTGAAGTCCAGGGCTTGCTGGAGAGTCTTGTTTTTACTTACGTGTTCATGATCCTCTGCTTTGTTTTATTTTGCTTATGTGAGGTCAGAGGCCAACTCTGTTCTTTTCTTTGAGCTGACTCTGGGTTTCCAAGTCTACTCTGTCCTTTTTACTCATTTCCTATTCCCCTAGAGAATTAGCTGCTGTCCAACTAGATTTTCAAAATACCCACCTCTGAGCATGGCATTGAATATTGGGGTTCCTTCAAACTATTTGGGGCAACAAGATGTGACCCATCTTTCATGTTTTCTGACACAGAAAGTAGAAGGGAGTGTTGCAGGAAGCGAAACCCGACGGAGGAATTTGGACATTCAGACAGCTTTGTTTAGAGGAAGGAGAATTTATTAGGCTGGCGGAGCGTGTGGGGGTTAACAGCTCCCTGCACGAGCTCGGTCTGGTTAGATTTATTACAGTTTATATACTTTTGCAGTGTCTATGCAAGGGGTGCGTGATTCCTTTGTCTGAGGTATTTTGCTTATGTGAGGTCAGAGGCCAACTCTGTTCTTTTCTTTGAGCTGACTCTGGGTTTCCAAGTCTACTCTGTCCTTTTTACTCATTTCCTATTCCCCTAGAGAATTAGCTACTGTCCAACTAGATTTTCAAAATACCCACCTCTGAGCATGGCATTGAATATTGGGGTTCCTTCAAACTATTTGGGGCAACAAGATGTGACCCATCTTTCATGTTTTCTGACACAGAAAGTAGAAGGGAGTGTTGCAGGAAGCGAAACCCGACGGAGGAATTTGGACATTCAGACAGCTTTGTTTAGAGGAAGGAGAATTTATTAGGCTGGCGGAGCGTGTGGGGGTTAACAGCTCCCTGCACGAGCTCGGTCTGGTTAGATTTATTACAGTTTATATACTTTTGCAGTGTCTATGCAAGGGGTGCGTGATTCCTTTGTCTGAGGTTTTACATGTCCCTCCTTACTCAGAGTGGGGAGGGGAGCTTCAAGTGGGAGGGCTGCAGGGGAGGAATGGTCTTACAGGTCGTTTGTTTTGTAGACTCTGAGACCTTGGTGTTATCAGGACGATTATAGGATTCTTGAACAGAGAGACGGACTCCTTAGGCTTACAGACAGAGAGCAGCACTCACTGATGTCGCACCCACTCAGCTCAGCGGGTTCCTTATCCAAAGGCTGAGCTCTAACTGTAACACAACAAACAGTTCCACACAGTCTTGACATTCATACACAGCTACAGAGATAACGAAGGGGCTGGAGAATCCTTGAGGTGGGGGATGCAGCTGTGGAAAACATGTTAACTGAAGAGCACAGGGCAGAATGGGAGAAGAGAGAGCAGTTTTAACAGGCTGTGTCAGTTATTTCCGCAGGCCCTTTCCTTTGCATTTTTTCAGATGCCTCCTCTCCTCTCTCAAGAGCACCTTTGTCGGGTGACACACATCCAACAGCTGAGGACACTGGCCCGATATCTGGACGGCCAAGTACACACAGCCTGGGGCAGACCAAGGCTGGGCTTTGCGCTTTTCACTCATTCTGTTTCCACTGGGTCACACTGCTGCACTTGGGCTGTGACTTACAGCACTGCCTTTCCTCTGAGGTCGTGAAGTGATGCCTAATGTGCATGGTCGACAGATTAGCCGAGGCTGAGAAATACTTAATGTTTTTCAAGATGTATATGCAAAGATAACCTTGAGTGATCCCCCTCTTCTCCCAGGTCCCTCAGAGCCACCCATCAGCTGTGCTTCAGGTGGTTTGGCACGTCACTACAATTTATTATTCATGGAGTTAGACTGTCGATTTTAGGCTGTTTTAAAACAGCATTAAATTTTCCTCTAACAATACTTCATTTGCTAGTATATGAAGAATTTCATTTTTAAATAAATTATCATTCAGTAGGTGATGTTGAAATACACCGGCATTAGCTGCTCCAGTACACTGTATCATAGAGCTTAATCTGTATCGTGTCTGCATATTTGAATTGGCCCAGAGAAACATAGCTTATGACCATAATTCCAAATGGAATATTTATTTGTGTTTTCTTCTTTAGGTGGATACAATCAGTCTAAATGCTGCAAGCACACTGTTGGTTTCAGGCACCAAAGAAGGCACGGTGAATATCTGGGACCTCACTGCGGCCACCATGTTGCACCAGATTCCATGCCATTCAGGAACTGTATGTGATACTGCTTTTAGCCCAGGTAGTATTATCCTTTTTAATACAGATGATAACAGAGGACATGGAATTATTATTTTAAAATAAGTAATGAGAATGCAAAAAGAAAAACACTGCTGACAAAAGAGGTTTTGCCTATAGCTAAGGCTGCTTCATGGCAGAGTAAAGTATACTTGTGCATTCTGCAGGTAGGAGAAAAGCTGTATTGGATACTATTCTTAATTCCTCAACTCACTAGAGAAATTAATTTATAAGATGTAAATGAACTCACACCAAAGGGTCATCAACCCAGTGTCTTAGAAACAGAAGCATTTTAAGGACAGGATAGTCATTGGTTAATAAAACAAGTAGCTCAAGGAAAATGAAAGTGAACGTTAGGCCACTGGATTCAGAAATAAAAATCTCAGACCAGAGTAATCTAAATCATGCTCTGAAGCTGTAGCCTGTATCTGTGTTTCACCTCGTGTTGTAGACAGTCGCCATGTCCTCAGCACAGGAGAAGATGGCTGCCTAAATGTCATCGATGTGCAGACAGGAATGCTTATCTCTTCTATGACTTCAGACAAGCCCCAGAGGTACGTTTTCTTGGGTTACTAGTGGTGAAGCCATTTACACAAATGGTCACGGTCATGTCACTTGGGCTTCCTTTGGCCAGTGTAATATAACCCTTCTTCATGATGAATAATGATTATTTCTAATCATTCTTGTAGGTGCTTTATCTGGGATGGAAATACTGTTTTATCTGGAAGTCAGTCTGGTGAACTGCTTGTTTGGGACCTCCTCAGAGGAAAGCTAAGTGAAAGAATACAGGGCCATACAGGTAAGGAGTTAGCAATTGACTTGACCTTCCTAAAATACTGAATTCAGACCTGCTTTCCCTGAAGTCCTAGCCACAGCAAACAAGAAAAAGGAATAAAAGGCATCCAAATAGGAAATAAACCTGTCATTTGCAGTTGACACGGTACTATATAGAGAGAGCCCTAAAGGTTCCACTGAAAAAAACTATTAAGAGTAGCAGGATGCAAAGTTACCATTCAAACCTGCTTTCCTTTCAGGGAGCATAATGTTCTGTCATAAAGTATCCCATGTGCCCTCTTGGTGTAAACATTCCCTTCCAGCATCCTTGTTACCTAAGTGATATGCATCTTTTGGGTCCTTCAGGATTTAGATTTATGTTGACAGACATTTGACTCCAAAAAGGAAGTTTTTATATTAACTTCCATGTGGAAAATTAAAAACTATAGTAAAACTCTTGTAGTTTTTATAGTTTTAAAAAACAATGCAGAAGTAATAAATTACAGTGAAAACTAAGTATTCTTCCCACGGCCATCTCCTCTTCTCAGTCCTCCTCCTTGGAGAACATTTTCCTGGCTTCATGTCCTCTCATTATCGAGAGGGTGTGTTGGCGTGTTAATCAGTCTGCTGTATTTTTCACTTAATAGTATCTCTTGGAGATTCACTGTTTGCTTACATTTGCATGGTTGCCTCCTGATCACTTGCAGGATTTAGTTTTTAATTCTTCTAGGATCTACGGTTGTAAGTATCCTTTGACTTCCCACTACAAGCAGTAACTCCTACCTTTCATTTTTCCTGTCGGTTTTCTATTTTTTCTTACCATTATCCACTGAAGTGATGTGTCATGCCTTTTTTCTCCAACTTACAAGCTTAAACTAACACTTTGACACTTCCAATAGAAATGGAAATAAATCAGCACTTACACCAATTCCTCACCTTCTCTCTCATCTGTCCTGACTTCTGTTAGAGGTATTTGTATTTGCATTCTCTTCTGTACCCATAATTCCCAGTTGCTTTAGCTGTACATTTAAATGGTTTCTTGTTCCTCACAAGCTATTTGTACCAAGTAGCTTTTAACTTCTACAGAGATTTCCTTATAGGATGAGACAATATAGTACTTACTAATATAAGTACTATATCTGTCGGGGTGTCCCAGGCAACTTACTTCCTAACCATTGTGTCTCTTTTTCTTAGGCGCTGTGACATGTATATGGATGAATGAACAGTGTAGCAGTATCATCACGGGAGGGGAAGACAGACAGATTATGTTCTGGAAATTACAGTATTAAGTGCCTTTTCCTCTCCTGAATATTAAATTGAACTCTATTTAATATATTTTGAAACCAAACTTTTAAATGAACTGGTGAATGTGCAATGATAATAATTAGAAGTTTTACCACATGAGAAATCTGTGGTTTTAAACTTTCTAAATCATGGTGACTTCACTGAAAGCTGTTAGTTGCCATCCTCTAAGGCAGATAAAGATATAGCAGTGTTAAGGAGAAAACATTACATTTATAAGGCCAATGGTTGGTCAGGGACAGGTTCGAGTGGCAAAGTAAGTAGCTATAAGATGCTACACAGGGCTGGGGAAACTTTCAGAAAACACTGAACAATTTAGAATTTTCCAAGAAAATGTACAGTATTCTCTACTTCTGAGTCACTCTATTTTGTCTTACTGATATACACAACTGCTGCCCATTGGGTTTTGGGTATGTATTTTCATGGAGTGTTACTTTCTATAACCTACTATCCCCAGATTCTAAGAACCTGGAGAAGGATTAGCAGTTGTTTACTGTGTATAGGATTGGTTTATTTCATTATAGCAATTAAATGCTCATCTTTTCTATGACATTAAAAATATTTTTCTGTAATGAAAGGAGTTTTCATTTTCTTGTTTAAATGACATTATCAAGAAGAGTACATTTTAAGAATGTCAAGTATCGATCCTTGTAGAAAACCATAGTGATGCGAATGTCGTTCTTACACTTTTGGAACTATTTTCAGACCCAAGTCTGGATATGAAGTAGATAATCTAACTGGGAAACCCTGGTTTGATTTTCTAAATTTCAAACAAGGTAAGCTAAGAAGTAGTAGCCCTGATTTTCTTTTCTGAACCAACCACAATTATGTGATTTAAAATTTTTCTTTACTCTTTAAAAACGTTGTATCTTGTAGCAGTGTGGCGTGGGGGAAAAACACAAATCAGACCAAGGTAAAAGAATTTTCAGTCTGTTTAAGTGTCATCAAACATCACCTGCTCTTGGGTGTTGCTCGGGAGTCCGCAGCCTCACCGAGCTCCTGCTGCTCGGACGGGGCTGGGGCGCAGACCTGCCAGAAAGCACTCCTAACCCTCCTGACACTCCTGCTCTCTGAGCACAGCGGGCCTTTCTCAGGGCCCCTGGATGTCAGGTGCTATGGGAGTGACTCTCTTTCACAGGCCCAAGGTGAATTTCACGTGCCTATTTTCTACACCTTGCACAGGTTTGCTGAAAGCCGCAGTTTCCAAATAATGCAGTAACAGACTAAAATTTAACTTATATTTATTCATATTTAATTAGAATAGGTATAAACCAAAATGAAGGAAAAAATGAAGATAAAGTGTCAATGCCATTTTGTTTGTTTGCAGGGAGGAGTCAAAAAATGGAACAAATTACTGAACAACATTCTAAGACCATCCCAAAGTAGCTAGGTTACATAATGGTAAGAGAAAAATGTCAAAATTAAGTATTATCCCACTTAATCTACAAATGAAAAAAGAGAATCAAAAGCTTATCCTACTTACTACAAGAATTTTTACATTAAATATATAGTGATTCATTTCTCAGAAAACGATACCAATAACTTTTAGAAGAAAGAAGTTTCCATTACACAATGACTAGAAAATCTCAAATGCAATGAAGCAGCTATGCTGCAGCTCAGTGCACCGCTAAACTGCTCCGGCTAGTGGACGTTTCAGTTTAATACAGAACTGCACTATGGTTTTTAGAAAGGCAGCAATAGTTATATTTTGGCTTTTATTCTAGATGCTTAACATAGTTAAGGCGACAGTTCAAGCATATTAATTGAAGGTAGTTAAAATTTAATGATAATCAACACAATCGTTTGCAACCTACATACACTGTATAATGCTTACGTGGAATGAAACCAGTGTTATTTAATTGGTGTTGTACAGAGACGCACTACACACACACAGAACTAAAAAAAAAAAAGCTGTCAAAAGCAATCATTCTAAATGTACTATATGGTAGCAGAGTAAAAATGCAAATATACCATAGAACTAAAGTAATATATGAACAGCACTACTTGATTCATAAGATAAAGGTGACTGGTTCTAACACAAAGCTAAGCCTGCATCAGTCATTCTAATCATAATGGCTTGTAAAAGCATCAGGTTTCCAGTAGAGAAACTATTCTATGAAAGTCAGTAAGTCTTTTCAAAGTTTCACATCTGTAAAACCAGGATAAGGCTACAACTATCTTGAAGTCTGAACAAGGTACCAGATCAAAGAGTAAGATTCCCAGCCATCATGTAAGACAGAAAGGTCCTCATGCAGCATTTGCTCTCTGGCTCCTAGGAAGCTTCATGTGCAGAATATAAAGTTAAGTTGCCAAAGAAGTAAACTGGAGAAGTTCTGCCAAGTTTCCATGGTGCCACAACTTTTAAACCTCAGGAATGGTGTGGTCCATCAGGCTTTTCATAATGCTTGGTGCCATCCTACAAGAGAGTCACTAAAATTAAATACTGAAGTTTGGGTTTCTTTTTTCAAAAATCCTACATTGATCCAAGAAAACTCCAGTTCAAACTTAGCACCGTTTAGCATCAAGTGGGATGCTGCAGAGGGGGTAAGACTTTTTAATGAGTTCTGATCTAAGCGTCTCATGTAATCTGTTTTGCAAATATCCAGTGTGAAAGGCTATCTAGATCTTAACTAGAAAAGGTAGATAAGATACAGGTAAGTTCTTGTATATTAAGGCTGATGATTTTTTTTAAAAAAAGAAAATGACAATGCTGGAATGAATTGAGAGGGAAATTACGGTGGGGGGACGATGGTACCCATCATTGGTTTAAGAAGAGAGAACTCTTGAACAATTAGTGCTGACAATTTTTTTACCCCAAGAATAGCTAACTGCTTTCTACTCAGAAGCTGAAACAAAACTTTCATTACAAGTGTTATGTTTTTGAGTCTTTTTTATCTTATTTCCACATCAAAATAGATTCTGAAATAAGGATTCTAAGTTGGCCTGGCAAAAACAACTATTTCTAGGATTTTAAAAGCTCGAGAAAGATCATCACCCTTGCTGCCCCTTTTCTAGACTCTCCACTCAGCTTTCAGGTCCTCACCCTCCATATACCACACCCCCACACACCTCTACCTGCCTCCTGAGATGCTCAAGAGAATAAAACTGTGACTCCTAACATCCCATAGGCAAGACTTCGCCATCATGAACCACCATGAGTAGATTTCTGCTGAACACAGGCGCTCTAGGCAGTGTGCAGCCGCAGTCCGTTTTACTGAAAATTTGGAAGCTGGAATGAAAATGTGCCCACCTCTGCTCACATCCCCTTTTCCTACTAGGAGATGTCAAGATTTAGGAAGTGTATGGTGAATTTTATTCCATACTTGGGAAGTTGTGAAGAGTCACCCTTATCAATCAATTCCTCTGATTTAAGTAATTTACTTCAAGTTTTTAGATAAATACATCAATGTTGTCCATTAGGTAAAGAACCAAAGGTTTGAGAATTAAAAGAAAGCACAGTATTTATACTAAGTTACAGGACCATAATCATCAAGTTAAAAAATCACCTACTTACCGTTTAATAATATGTTCAAAGATAAAGGCAGGCATGATTGTAATAGTAACTACAGTCCCAGACGTTGACAATATGTCGGCAACTTGAGAGTCCTGTTGAAAACCCAGAATGAAAATCAATTTCATAGATGCTTTATTTAACAAATATAAAACTGTTTTCTTGATAAATATGTCCTCGTTTTGCTATGTCCTTACCAAGTTTAATTCTGTAAAATCACAATGTTATAGGTGGTAGCAAAATTGCTAAGTAAACTGAGTTGAACATATTAGCAAAAAAAAAATCATCTTTTTTATTACTTAAGATTAAATAATTTCCCCACATACAATATTACCATATCCCCTCAGTTAACTCTGTATTCTTAACCAAAATTTATGAAATGAGCAGGTCTTTCTGAAAAACTTTAGACCTTGAAATAGCCCTATCAGGAATTTGTGGGAAAACAAACATTATAAAAATGAAGTACCAATACGAACAGAAATGATTACTCATTTCCTACAATCCGGATTAAAAAAAGGAGGACAGTCATTCAGAATGCCATCAAATCTTCAATGGCCACATCTCCACACAATTCTAGTTCAAGGGACTTCAGAGATCATCTAGTCCAGCCCCTCTGTTATAGGAATTTCAGATAATTCCTTAGACTGGCCTGACAGCACAGCTGCCTGAAGGCACAGGTGGCACAGAGCACGACCAGAGCCCCAGGTCCCGTGTCACCCATTTCCCCACTGAGTTTCTATATTTTGGAAGTCAACGTGAAAACAGCACCACATAAACAGATAAGTGAAAAAGATATTTGCTAAAATAAAACCAAAACGAGACACAAGTTCTGTTCCTACCTTCAATCCAATGACATTCTGTCCATTAATTTCACAGATGTTATGTTCTGTGAGAAGACCGTTTCTGGCTGCAGAACTATCTTTCACTATGGATGTTATTTTTCCATTTTTAAAAATAAAACCAACATGTCCAGTACTATCCTTATGCATAGTAATTGTACGTTCGAAGGGCCTGAAAATATAATGGGTTCAATGAAAAATGTAATTCCATGGTAAACATTTTAATGTATTTCTACGGTGCCATACTGGATATTTTGTTACAATAAACAGTGTTTCTAATAAGAGCAACTAAGTATGGCTCTGATAATTGCACATTCACAGGACCTCTTAGCATAAAAGATTAAAACAGACCCTTCATTGGGGGGGTTGGGGGGGCGGGGCGGGTTAGGAGCACCGAACCCTGTGCAGTTAAAAGTCCATGTAAAACTTCTGACTCTGCAGACACTTAACTATAGTCAGCCCTCCACATCTGCAGACTCCCAACAGCAGATCAAAAAAGTTAACCTTTGAACAACATGGGTTTGAACTGCACAAGTCCACTTATGAATTAAATCTGTGTATAAGTTTAGCTGAGAATAAAAACCTAAAAGCTAACTGTGACAATGTGATATACAGGTCCACCCTTAACACTTGTGAGGGCCAGGACAGGGCATAAATGGAGGCCCATGTTTCACATGCTGAATGTTACAAACGAACTGCTAAATAAAATGTTTATCCCTCACCTTGACAACTAGAGCTTCCTAACCACCCAAAACGCCCGATTTGCCTTTCAAAATTCACAGAACACTTGGGAGCTATGCAGGACCCCTGGCGCTTACACCCTGGGCTGGGAGTCTAAGCAGTAAATTGGAAAGTGAGGCCAGAGATGCTGCCATGCTACTTGGTTTTCCAATGCACATTTTCTACGGTTCTTAGAGAAACAGATTAAGACAGGATAACTTCTCAGAGGAAAAATTTCTAAAAGCTATGAAATAAGGTATATACAAATCCAGAATGCTATTTAAAAAAAATCAAACTATGTAAGAAAAATCTGCACCACAATTTTAGGGCTCTAAGGCTCATCAAAAACATTTGATTATTTTCTGCAACAAAATATTATATTCACAGAATCTTAAAAGCATACCAAAATGGGAAACTATTTCCATTTGAACCCGTTAGATTACCTGTCACGAATAGTCATAGTAATCTTCTCTCCAAAAGCCTGTTTGAGCACCTTGTGTGCTTTATCAGAGCTCCAGCCAGCACAGTTTTCCCCATTGATCTGGAGTACTTGGTCCCCAAATCTCAGACCCACCAACGAGGCTGGAGAATTTGCCTGAACAAGCTGAACAAATATACCCTAGAGAATAAGACAATATCTCTGTTATGATATAGTTTTAAAATGCTGAAAATTTAGGAACCAACTGTTTAGATTAGGAATCTACCGTAGTAATAATAAAAAAAAATTACATATATGTGTCATTACCCCAAAAAAAGAAACTGAAAATTTTATCAAGGCAATGACCCCAAGAAGTAAGGCAAAAAAGTGAGATTTAAATGGTAATTTCTACCTCAAATCATGAACCATATGCCTAACCTCAATCACCGCCTTTCATCTGGGAATAAAAAGACTAAGGAAAATAAAGTGGAATTACTATAATAAATGTTAAGCTTCTATGGGTCTGACAGAATGCCAAATAGGTATTAGCTACATGACCATTATTTAAGGGGAAAGCAAGTCAAGTGTGAGAAGTTTCATGATATCTTTTACAGTTTAAAAAACGATAGTTTGAAGTCCTAACTCTACCTTTTGAGATGAAAGATTCCTTTACCCATTCGCTAAATTATGCATAAATAAGTAAGATTAGGGTGTATTTAACAGCTTAATAAAGTGGGCACATTCAATACCACTCCAGTTCTTATAAAAACTCCATTATGAAATAAATAAAAAAAACTTCAGTATGTTAAAATAAGAACTAAATCCACATGGACATTTTTACTTAAACTCTCGGTCTCACGTGTTGACAAAATATAAACAAATAAGTGTAAAAGGAGAGCAAACCTGATAAAATATGAAAGCATCTACAAGGCTAGACCCTATCTCCCATTTTATGCTGGGCCCGACAGGACTTGTCATGTGTCCTCTACTTCAGTTTAGGGTGGTGAATGAACAACAGGAAGCCTCCTATAAAGTGGTCTGACCACGGAGCTCTGGCCAAGTGGACAAATCAGCTGCAAGAATGACTGCACTGGGGGACTGGGGCCTGTGAAGAGTATCTTATTTCTTCAGGACAGAGGAAGTGGCGGAGAAGAAACTGTGGCAGACGGGGCAGCAAATACTCTATTCACTGAAGAGGAAGGGAGAGCAGCAAAGAGCTGCTCAAAGCAGCACGCTGATGTGTCCTGAGTAAGCTATGCATGTGCAGAGAAGAGACATGGATGCCCTTGGCCCTCTAGGTAGGCAAGCAAGGAAGGGGCCTCCTGCCAAGATCAGCCTCAGCCACTTCCCACAATGTGCCTCGCTCATTACCATTTTCCATGTGAAAAGCTTGGACACAATGAACTGAGACTTCAAGACTAAAAAGGAATGCAAAAAGGCAATGCCTAAAACCGTAAACTAGGGTAAAGACTTGGCATGTCCTTAATCCTGAATGCTTCCTCAAGAGTAACCTTGTTTAATTTCTTCAGTATGGTAAAAGGAGAAGTAACGCAATTATAAAGTAATGGCCGTCCTAATTAGAAAGTCACCTTTGCTCAGAAATGACCTATTAAATTCAAATTGAAGGATGGAAATAACAAAACTGCAAAACCACTTCACAAGAAGTTAAATGATCATCATTTAGTTTAAAAGTACTCATCATAAGACCACTGATTCTCACTAGTCAGTCCTTTTTTTAAAAAGACTTTTATTAAAATATAGCTAACATACAATACTATATTAGTTTCAGGTGCACACCATAGTCAATCAACATTTATATGGCTAAAGAGGCGATTACAGAAACAATTCTTGACAACCATTTCACACCATACAACACTCTTATAATATCATTGACTATATTCCCTATATTGTACACATCCCCAACTTACTTGTTTTAACCTGAAAATTTGAGCCTCTTATTCCCCTTCACATCCCCGCCCCCCACTTTTTTGATTTTTCAATTACAGTTGACATTCAATATTATATTAGTTTCAGGTGTACAGCATAATGGTTATAGACATTTATATAATGGTTAGTCTTAACTTCCACATATACTGTCCTATTTCAATGCTAGAATTCTATTTCTATAAACTATATTATAATATATGCAGACCAGAGAACTTTATTCAGAAAAGACGACTCAAAAAAGAAAAAAAAATGCATTCAAAGTAATGCTGGGAGTCCCAACTCTGCCTCTTCACAACAGAGCATCTCCAAGTGAAAAAAATTAAGTTAGCAGATTTAAAATAGTCTCATAGATACACCATTATATTTAATTAAAGCATTTCATTTTAAATGATTCTAAAATTGATCACTTAATATCCTATAAGCTATTTAGACAAATTCAAATGGACATTAAAAATACTTACATTATCTACTGATTTAAGCCTGAGCCCAATTTTTCCATCTTGATCCTTACACAAAATGACTTCACGAATCCCTTGCTTAATTTCTGCTCTACGAATTCCAACATCATTACCAGTTACAGGAGCCACCATATAGTTCATACTGGAAGGTCTTGCTACCAACTGCTGACAGAAACATATACAGTGTGTCAATATCTATAAACATTCTCTGTGAAAAAATCTAAAATAATAACTTGAATATAGTCAGTGTGGTTTCCCAAAAAGTAATCTGGGAATTATTTCCTTGAGATAAGGTTTGATTTATGCAAAAATGACGTTGGTTTTTATTTACTAACTCCCCAAGTAACGTATTCCCACATTTATCATCTCTAACAGAGTCAATGACCTACTCTCTGCTGCCTTCTGAATTCACTGCCATTTATATTATGTGTACTTTGGCTTGTCTTCAACTCAAATGCATTATCCCTGAACTTAAAGGCCATATCATATTTTTGAAACACACACATTTCCCAGAGGGCTCTTTTCTATGGTCTACTTACCCTTTCAGAGTTTCTGTAAAAGGGCAACCTTCTTACCTCCCAGTGCCATTGTCAAGATTATCATTTCTTGTCCCCTTTAACAAACATCTGTGGATTAACCAACTGCAGGCACTGCCCTAGAATAGCTCTCTTAGGGACTCATGTTTTTTTCAAGTTTTCTTGATCAAAACTGGTTTCTTATTTTAAGCAGAATGATTGAGGAAAGGTCTTCAATCAAAAAAAAGTGAGGGAAGAACTCACCAAGATCTCTGTCATAAAGAGTTCTGATCTACCTAAGAACTGTGATGCTCAGAGCAGCAACAATGAGGAAAGAGGAAGCTTGGCTATACAAATACACCACAGATTTTAAATTTTTTTCATACAGAACTCATAGTAATTATGACAGCATATTCTAAAGCTGATAGTCTACCAGGAGTAACACACACACATACTATACAACTATATTAGAAATCAGAACACGAAGCCAGAAAATATTACTTATGAAGGATTACAAAAATTCAAAATAAATAATAGCTACGAGACAGAAAAATCAGGTAATGGAATAGAAAAAAAATTTCAGAGACAAATAAATTATTAAGTTTAGCTGGAATACAGAACAAAAAGATAGCCTCTAGAGTAGGTTTTACTTTTGAAAAAGAAATCTTTATTTTTTACAGCAAGTGTTTTTAAGTACCTACATGTGTTCTTACCTACTATGACCATTATGACCGACACCACGTTGGTTACCTCTGCCCCCCACCCTCCGCCCCTAAGCAACCACCTCTGGCGAGGCTACTACAGTAAGCTTCTAGATAGTCCCTCTGCTTAGCCTCTTGCCCCTCTACTACCCATTCCCTACAGAGCAAGAATAGACATCTTTTTAAAAAAAAAATCAGATTATACCCTTCCACAATTCATATCCCAATCCCTTACCGTGGAATAAAAGGCCACAGGCCACCTGGCCCTAACCACCTCTCCAATGCCATCTGCTACCATGTTCTAATTTGTTTCCTCTGCCGTTGTCTCTCAGGTCCGTCAAGTTCATTTCTGCCTGAAGGCCTTTCAGTTCTCTTTCTATACTGTAGGGAATGTCCTCCTATCAGATAGTCACATGGCTCGGTCTCTCATTTCATTCAGCTTTCTGCTCAAATGTCAATCTTTCAGAGAGAATGTATATGCTCGCCTAATTAAAATATAGCCCTGGAAATCTATTCACTTACTCTTCTATATGTCATACATACAGTTGATTTGTTTAGAACATGAGTTTACTGGAACGGGGGAAGGGACTGTGGTTCACTATTCTAACTCTTCTATCTACCACAGCTAGCACAGTGCCTGCAGTGTGCAGGGTCTTAAGCTACTGGCTCTCATCTCCATTCACTGAAGGTGCCCATGGAAGACAACGTATCAAAAGGCTGGGATTCTATCTTATAGGATACAATATATGCTTTGAGCAACCAAATACATAATGAGCTTTCTTCTAAGCCCTGAATATAAGGCCTGGAAACCAAAGTGTAGCTGTGGGTATGGTCGCTCTCACTCACTGCTACACCTGAACGCCCAAATGCAAAACTTCCGCATCCCATGCCCACACCTTTGAGCTCTGCAGTTTGGAGGTCTTGCTTACCAGGGAGGAATGCCTCCAGCAGGGGACACAACAATGTTTGCCCTGAATAAGAAGGTCACTACCTAACTGCTTTTGACTTCACATGCCACTGAAACACAACAATGTTTGCCCTGAATAAGAAGGTCACTACCTGCTTTTGACTTCACATGCCACTGAAACGAAGGCAAGAAGACATTACTGACCTCGTTGGGGTGGTTAACTCTGCCCACCAAGAGGAAATGGCTGCTGCTAGATAATGAGTTCCCAGCTGCATCTGGAACCTGGGGGGTTCTCCGAGATGCCTTTAGGTCTTCCATGTCCAACAGTAAAATTAATTAAAAAAAACCCAGACTTCTGCTTTCAGGCATAATGGAGCCAGACTTACCCTCCTGCCATAATCAACTAGAAAAGTAGAAAAATAGGAAGCAGCAATTTTTGGACAGTAGATTTTGGCAGCATAGGCAGTGATCCTTGAGAAAAGGTAACCACATAAGGTGGCCCCTATTGTCACCTGGCTTTCTACACTGTCTAGGGCAGGGCACAGAGGTGCCAATCCCAAGCAGTCACTGTGTTGATGAGTTGAGGAGACAAAGATCAGAGGTCAGGAGGCTAAAGCAGCTCATAAGACAGCTGGAATTTTCAGGGATGAATCTCAAAGAGGAGGGATTGCTAGAGATAGATCTCCAGACTCCTTGAGTCTGTGGCTGAACACTAATCTGAGTATATGTGAGGTGAAGCTCCACAAGGCAGGCAAAGCACATGCAAGCAGCTGTAGCTGAACAGTTCCTGGAGCTCACACAGGGCTGGGAGCCATTTAAGCTCCCAGCAGCCAGATGAGTATGCTCGTCGCACACCCAGAGCACTGAGCAGAGCTCCAGAGGGGACATGCCGCCTCCTTAGTGGTGGGGCTACACAAGCCCTGCAGTTCAGGCTGCTTCAGACCTACCTCAACAAAGTGTAAAAACAAGCCCCAGAAGGATCAAGCTGATCCGCATGTAACTTAATTGCCTGCCGGAACAGGTGCCTATACTCCTGAAAGAAATACAACATAATCCAGCACCTGACGACATAAAATTAAAAAACAGGTAGCATATGAACAAGCATGAAAATGTAAACCTACAGTCAGGAGAAAAATCAGTCAATAGAATGAGATCTGGAAATAAATCATGAAATTAGCAGGCAGATTTTAAAATAGCCACTATAAAAGTATATGCTCAATATGCACAAGAATTTAAAAATAAAATAAAGGAAGAGAGAAATAGAAGACATAAAAACCAGGTGGAACATCTAGAGAAGAAAAATACAATACGTAAAATGAAAAATTCACCAGATGGGAAGAGTTAATAGAGAAATCTCCACCAATAAATTAAAAAAAAGAAAGAAATGGTAGGGCACTAAAGAGCCCTGGTGATTCAGACACTTCAAAGACGAAGGTTTAGGTTATTTACGCCAATAAACATTAAGAAAGAAAAGACTAAAGCTTCCTGACTAGTTACCAAAATAAGAATTACACAGCTCTAACTATTTTCTTCTCCGTCTGTATCTATAAATTTTCTGCACATATAGTAATTAACCTTTTTGTTTCTCCCTGCCTCCTTTTCCTTTAATAAATGAACTGTTGGTATTGGTTAACTTTATACTTTTGTCTATAGGTTAAAAATATTCAGCTTGGAATCTGAATACTTAAGGACGGTAATTAATATCACACAGTAATCAATACCTTGGACCACTGCCCAGATAAAGCCACGATAACTGCTATCGTCCTATTCTGGGGAAAAGAAAAGAGTAACCTCAGTATATCAGAGGTCACTGACTTGATTTTGTAAGGATAGTAAGGATAGTTTTAATTATTTCTAAAAATTTGTAAAGAAAGAAAAGAACAAGAATATGCAACAAAGATCATGTGCAGTCAGCAAAAAAAACCCTAAAATACTTACTGTGGGTCCTTTAATAGAAAATGTTTGCCAAACCTCAATTTTATGAAGAATTGCATCTTTTAAGGGGAGACTAATAAAGTTGTTATTACTGTCACGCAAAGTTGGAATCTGTAGAAGTGTATGGATATACTGAGTAGTCAAAGGAGTAGGCAATGCAAGGTAATAAGCTACTGTCCATCAGCTCCAAAACCTTCCCATCTAGATGCTGGGGGTAGAACTATGCAAATTAACATTTTCCTTTGTCAGCGGGTTTCTGGTTAACACCTACCACAGGAGGCACTAGAGGGAGACTTGAAGGCTAAAGAAGGACAAGTCCTCATTTCTGGTTTGCTTCCTGTTCCTGTCAACACTGCCTGGGCCTAGCCCTTAACCTTGGTGACAGCAGTGAATTCCATTCTCCAGCTCTTACTGACAATCTCAGAACGGGCCTCTTTGCAACTCCTCTGAGGTACCAGCATCAACTGTGTGCCCTCCTCCAAGGTCTGAGGCCTGGCTCCATGGAGCTCTTCCCCCAGGCTTCTAGGTTCTGATTACTTCAAACTCTCTGTGTTACTCCAGTCCTAAGAGGAGCACCTACTTTCTGCAATTACATATGTATGTATTTCATTTTTGCTTTTTTTCAATTCTTAAACCTGTCTAATTTCTTAAATTATCTCTATTGAAATATCTATTTCTATTGAAATTTATGATATAATCAAATTTTTAATAAATATTTGGTAGATAAATAAATACCAGGCAGGTACTGGATTAAGTACTAGGGTTATGGCAACGAGATAGACAGGGACTCTGTCCTCTTGAAGTATTTAACTATCATTATAGTAAGAGCTATAAAATGCTACTATGGTCTTATAGCAATGACCTTAATAAAAGGCTATGAGATACATTATATTTAAGCCTAGAATTTGGAGTCTAATTACAAGGAACTTTAGACCTCGAAACATTAAAAAATTGTGAGCAAAAAAAAAAAAAAAGATATAACAGACCTGTACTTCGGAATGATTCATCTAGCATCAGCTTCGTACTATTTGTTGCAAGAAGTTAAAAGAGGAAATATGTGACACTAATAATCTAGGTTAAAAGTATAGAAACCTCAAATTGGGTGATAGTAGGACTGGAATACATAAAATGAATACAAGAAACATGACGGAGACAGAATCACTAGGTCTTAGTAACTGACCAAATGCAAAAGACAAAGAAGAATGGACTAGTCAAAGGTATCTAAATTTTTAACTCCTAATAAATTAAAGAAGTGGTAACAGCACAAAAGGAAGTATACTACTTAGAAGTGTTATTCAGAAGGCAGTCTAAAATTTCTGAGAGGTCAATGCTAAAGTTATATATTTGTGAGTTAGCTACAAAAAGGAAAGCTGATATCTATATGTAAAAGCATGATTTTATATAATTCAAAATTAATTAGTATACATACCCCCTGAGTTGATGCTCCAGGGATCATGGCCATATTTGCATGTATTTCTTCTTCATTTAAACTCAGGCCCATGTACTGAGAGAGCTCCGGATACAATTTAGGATAGAGATCTAATATAAATAAATGAGTGAAGAAAAAACATTCAAATGAAATATTTTTGAACAGAATTTTCAAAATGAAAATTTATTATAATGGGCTCCTACCTGTGTTTAAAAAATTACATTAATTTATAAATCTAACATAAACTTAACTATTTGGAAAAACATTTCCCTATCTCTTTAATGTCAATCAGAAATAAAAAATACAGAAAAAGCTTAAGGTGAAAGTCATAAAAAAATGAAGACATCTGAATTGACATATCCTCAAACTTCTAAATATTCAGAAGAATAATTTTTCCAAATTAAGTTATCTTGCCTTCCTTTTTCTTAAAAATAACCAATTTGACTAGCAATTTTGTAAATATACCACTGATTCTCTAATATAAAACAGCCGACCAAAATGTTGACCGCAAGGCAGGTACTTTATAATTCAATTAGTAAACACAGCTATGAAATGATTCTTATCAATTAACTACAATTTTTTAAAAAAGCAAAGCTTGGAAGTTTATTGTCATATCCTTTTAAGAATGCTAAGCACATTCCAATGAAATCTTGGAAATGATATATTTAAATATTAACAGTATTCTACTTAGTAGTAAGAGGTACTATTCCTGAAAGCTCTTTACCTGATTTGACTTAAAATGGATTTTCTAAAAGAAACAAGGTTATAAATAGTTATCAGAGGCCACAAAAACCTATTTAACTCCTTTTGTATCTTAAGTCACATTATTTAAGGGCTCTCTCCTGAATACCTATGAATTTAGAAGGAAAAGGGACCAAAGAGAAGGACATGGAGATGGTAGATTCCAGAATTCAGGAAGGTCCCCCAAAACAAGGTGGCTGAAAATTCCCCCCACCTCCAAAAACAGAGAACAGTTCGGGAAGTTGAAGAGCAGTGGTATAGGCACAGTTCACATATATGTATCAGTCATAAGTGAAGAACTTATGAGGACTAAAATTTCATTTAATTAACTTAATTTTCATTAAGCCGTAAAACACATCTTCACATTGACAGTTCACTTTCTTGATTAAAGGTTTACTTTTTAAAAGAAACATTTTTTCTCACTACTAAAACTTTTACTACCAATTTTATGCTGCATCAATTTTTTTTTAAATCTTGGATTCCCCATTTCAGCAAAAGAAGGGCAAAGATTTCTGTTCAAGGAAAATGAACCCCAAGTATAAACCTACTTCCATCTTGAGAAATGGGAGCAGACGCTTCAGACAAAATTGCTGAATTGGCAGGGTTTGCAGAAAAGGCACTTTGAGCCTGAAAAAGAAAAGAAGAACATTCTAACAACAATGTTATATATATATGCTTACTTAAAATTCTTATATAAGTTAAATTCAGTACTTTCAAAAAGAAACTAAAACACTGAAGCTGTATTCAGGAAAGTTTAATTTCAAATGCTTCAGCAATATATTTTTCAAAGAAAATATGCAAATCAAAAATATATTTCATACTCTAAATATTTTAACACTGTCACATAAAACTTGACTAAGCACCATTCTATATATCTTATAACCAATACTTCATAGTGAGGCTGCAAATCAATAAATTAATATTTTCAAAATGTATTATAAAATGCATGGCAACTTATTGCCGTTTTTCTTTTACTTGTCTAAGATATTTTATTTGCATAAGAAGAAAAGCTCAACTATATATTAAAAGTCACATATCAAAAAACATCTATAAATTTAACTACTTATTAAATTCTTAATTATTCTAGCACGTCAGCATATCCCACTGAAATAAGCTTTATCTTCATTTTAGCAAGCATAAGAAGGGGTTACTAATTATACCAAATTCAAAAACGTTATAGAGTACGCAAAACACATACTTTATCAATGACATAATATAATGATGATAAAGGAATGTAATTTGTAACTGTCAAATAAACATTTGACGACATATATATTTATTAATGCTACTCAGGCTCAAGTATGCCAGCAACTCCCCTCTGTGCCGCCTTTAGAAAGCCCATGTCATATTGCATAGCCCACTGACAGAAATCTTTTCTCCTTTACAGGCAGATCTGACTTTCCGAAAGAGTTACATCATTTAGAGATAAAGCTGGTAATAAGTTGCATGACCCATCTCAAATATCTCTTCTTACATAATCAGAAACATGTTAATTAAGTAGGAAAGCTTATACCTGCATCTCAACCGAGCCCTGAAATTAATGCCAAGAGTAGTCCCAAAGATCCTTGGAAAGAGATGGAAGCTTAATTTAAATTCGCACGGCCTACAAAGCATTGAATGATACTTCACTCCCATGGACTGTAAATGTTCTGATATGCTTGTTATTGAGTCATTCTTTAATATTTACTTTTTATAACTTGGCACATTCTAAGCTGAAATAACAAGCAGCATGAAAATCTTTATAATTTTAAATAACAATCCACAAACTCAAAGTATGTTGAATTCCGAAAGTTCTTTCACCAGGTATCAGCTAAAAGAAACTAGAGGCCAGTGGATTACTTCTTGGATAATTCTAAGAAAAAAAAACAAAACACTGTTCAGCACTAAAAATTTAGAAATGAACTACAGAGCCATGAAAAGACATGGAGGAAACTTAAATTCCTATTACTAAGTGAAAGAAACCAATCTGAAAAGGCTGAATACTGTGTGACTCCAACTATATGACATTCTGGAAAAGGCAAAACCATGGAGAGACCAGTAAAGAGATCAGCAGTTGTCAGGTATTAGTGAGGCGAGAGAGAGGAAAAGGCGGCACGGAGAATTTTTAGGGCAGTGAAAATATGTCATACATTTGTCAAAACCAAAGGAGTGTACCACACTAAGAGTGAACATTGATGTAACAATGGACTCTGGGTGGTAACAATGTGTCAGCATAGAAAATCGGCTGAAAGGAGTGCACCACTCTGGTGAGGATGTTGATAGTCCACGAGGATGTGCATTGTGTACTGAGGGGGAGGTAAAATGGAAACTCTTTGTACCTTCCATTCAATTTTGCTGTGAAACTAAAACTGCTCAAAATGGTAGAATTCATTTTTAAAAACTGGTCTTTTTTAGATTGGTTATTATTTTCTATTTTTTCATTCATTGCTATTGTTCTTACCCAAGGAATACTGAAAAATATACATAGAAAGCTCTCTGCAAACAAAGTTATCTAATTATTATGTAATCTGGAGTAGTAAAAGAAAGATGGTACAACAAGGGCTTAAGGACTATGAGTCATTAAGTGTAGCAAATTGTTTCACACTAACTTGAACTCTCAAACTATTTTTAAAAGGGTGTGTGTGGTGGGGTGCGGTCTCCCAAGGAGCACACAGTTGCTGCCAGGGCATGTCCTTTCTGCTATTACAGAAAGTGAGTGGAGAGAACGTGGAGCCACCACTGCCAAACTCTACTACTCACTGTGTTAGGAAATTGATGAGCACTAGATCTCTATATCATTATTTCTTAAAAGCTTATTTTGTATAGGTACAGCAATCGCAGGCTCCTGTTCAGGATTCATAATGGACAGAGAGGTTCAGGGATTAAATAATGCTAAAAGCTACAGCCTAATGGCTATTGTAATGTAGTTTACAAAATATGAATTGCCAGTTCACTGAGGCAATGTAGCTTTGCTATGGTGTCAAAGGCCAGAAGATTAGAAAATAAATACCACTTCTGCAGAGGCATCTCGAGAACAGAAATAAACCTAAGTATCAACTACCACAGAAAACGAACAAACAGCCTAAGACTTTAGTAGCTAGGCTAGGAATATTTTTAAACACAGTGAGAATTTAAAATTTCTTAAATTAAAAATTAAAAGTTTCCCCCTCCTTACTCATTTCTATATTTCCAAGCAGCTAGCTTTCTGCTCAGAACATAAAAGGTCTTCAAATGGAGATATCCATATAATGTGCTTCTCCTTAAAGAGGTTAGCCTGTGTCGGTTGTAGCCCTCTTTATTCTCTAATCCAGTATTTGTCAATATCAAGTCTTTTCTTCTTTTTCTGCTGTTTTCTAAATCAAAAACTTCTGCTCAAAGTTATTTATAGTTAGAGTTCATTCCATAAAAATAATAAAAGATGAAAGAGATTAGTCATTCTTTCAGATTCATCTGCAAATCCTTATCATTTATTGCTCTGATTTCATACTAATGGCTTAACTGTTATTCCTGAATGCTAAATATTTCAAATAAAGCCTTTTTAAAAGAAAAATGCATTTGTTTTGATGAACTTTGTGAAAATAAAAACTACATGAGAAAAATACTGAAGAAAGAAGTGACAGAGCATTTAAGATGCCTGAACAGGCCACTTAAAACTGTGAGGCATCAAAGCCTTGGCAACTGAACAATAGATTTCAGAGATTTTACAAACCACATTTTAATATCCACAGTGGACCTATGATGGAAAATACATGTTCACTGATCTACCCCCATATTTACCCAATCATTACTACAAGGTTAATAACTCCGGCCATGTATTTGTTACTATTATTGCTGGGGTTTTTTTCCACCCTAAAATGGTCAACAGTTTGCCTGTATGTTCTCAAGATTGCTTAAGAATTCCCATAAGTTTGAAATAAACATTTTATGCTCATTAAAAAATTATTAAGAAGTAAATCTCAGAGTCAACCGAGGTCAAGGTCTCAAGTAAAATGATCTTTGGAATAAATAGCTTTGAAGTAACAAATAACTCAAAAAGAATTTCATCACATTTATCATATTAAGATTTTAGGAATAAAAAAGTAAAAGGAGTTTGATTTATCTTGTCAAATTAAGAGTAACATCAGCTGAAAAAATTCTGAGTTATAAGAGATCATGTTCAAAGTAAACTGGAAACAAGATGGGTTCATTAAAAAATAAAAATTTACAAAATATAAAGAAGTGATCCCAATCTCAAACTTTTTTCCTCACCAGAAGTATCTGTTTCCAAAGCTAATACCTCCATGAAAGGACTACAAAGTTTCAAGTCAAGGAAATTAGAAATACGGTAATCTCTAACAGTTATTTAAAGCCCGGACACGTGAAATGTCTGCTGCTTATATTTACAGGGAAATAAATCACTACGCTTTCATTGTGCTTTCTACACTACTACTCTTCTGTAAGCAACATGTACATTTGCTATTTCTATAATTTTTAACTTCAAAAAGGCAGCAAAGAATTATTTTAAAGACTGGTCATGCCTGAAAATTCAAAAGAACAATGAGCTATAACTTTAAACAAAAAAATTAGAACATCTAAAAAGTTGGCATGTATTATACCAACTTATACGTTGTATTTAATTTAAATTTTAGTCATATAATCTGAAAAGTTTAAGTCCAGTTTTGAAGAAATAATATCCCATGCCCGATAATTCACAATGAAATGAAATGCTAGCTTTCCTGTATCTTTATAATCTCCAATTAATAAACTGAAAAAAGTGAATGCAGTGTACAAGTGAACAAAGACATCTATTTAAGCTTCTTGCTTCACTTTACCTCATATAAAATGTACAGCATAATATATGGGGAAAACAAGTACTTCAACAAATTAAACATACCTGAATTACTTTGTCTACCTTCAGGTCTTCAAGAGATGGGTACAGAGACATTTTTGCAGAATTTTTCTAAAGAAAAAAAAAAAAGTAAATTTCTGTGATTCAAATTTTATATAATATACATAGCCAACATTAGCCAACAACATACACATAATGTGTGTAAATGTTTAACACAATAAAAACATTTAGACCCATGCCCGATAATTCACAATGAAATGAAATGCTAGCTTTCCTGTATCTTTATAATCTCCAATTAATAAACTGAAAAAAGTGAATGCAGTGTACAAGTGAACAAAGACATCTATTTAAGCTTCTTGCTTCACTTTACCTCTAAGTAAAATGTACAGCATAATATATGGGGAAAACAAGTACTTCAACAAATTAAACATACCTGAATTACTTTGTCTACCTTCAGGTCTTCAAGAGATGGGTACAGAGACATTTTTGCAGAATTTTTCTAAAGAAAAAAAAAAAGTAAATTTCTGTGATTCAAATTTTATATAATATACATAGCCAACATTAGCCAACAACATACACATAACGTGTGTAAATGTTTAACACAATAAAAAACATTTAAATTACAAAACACAGAGAAAAATATGAACATCTAGGCTATACTAAAAATTGTTATCTAATTAATGGTTACTAAACTACCTCTCCCATGGTTACCATTATTATCAAAACATATCTATTACAGACTTTAAACTTCCTGGCAAGTAAAAGTCCCTTCATTTCAAAAGTTAAGGAAAGCAGAGAACGGTTATGTAATTTAACTAGTGTACATATAGTGCTTGGCAAATAAGGATTACAACCTTACAACAAAAACCTGAGAATAGCTCATATTCAGTATTTATCTATATAGCCTCTATCAGTAGGAAATATATATATACACATATGTGTGTGTATAGACATAGATGTAACTGGAATTGTAACCTCACGCAAACTGTTTCTTTAATATGGCTTTTTTCTTATTCAAGCAGACTTTGCCTAATTTAACAGCATTGAAAAAGCTGTTAAATTAGGCAAAGACTCACTTGCTTTTTCTGTTCTGCCCTTATCCTGCCACCTTTGTTATGCATACTCTCTCATTCCAAGACATGGAAGATTTTGATTTATCTTTTTGGATACCATCCGGAATAAAATTGGTCCTAGGAGAAATTGTAGTTAGGCCTAACTGTATTAGTGTTAACATTAGTCTTTTACAGAATGTTAAAAATAATCATAACAACTAAATTATGTAGACAGGCCTTGACAGCCAGGTAGCAAATGCACCTTAGAACTCTTCCTTCAGCTAAAGGAACTGAACACCAGGTCTCATTGCAAGTTCGAGCGTTTCATGATGAATTATTGTCCCACGAGCCCATTACAGGTAGATAAACTAAACTTTCAGAGAAATGGAAATGAGGAAATAACAGTGGGGATTGGAACTGTGATTGTTGTGGTTTTACTATAATCTTATAATTGTAACCATTTTTTTATTTTTCCTTTTTGTCCTTACGATCTCGCTCTCATATTTTATGTATATAAAAAGGCCTTGTTAACTAATGTGTAACTTGTAGACAAACAGCTGGTTTAATTGAGAACTCTAGGAACAGACTTCAAAGAAACCTAGCTTAGTTTCCAGATGTTCAGTGGCAGAAGACCACAAAATCCTCCCCAGACCTCCGCTGCACCATCCAGGCTGCTAATCAGAGCTGCTCCCCAACCCCTCCTTGTTAATTCCTCTGTTCCACTCGCCCCTCCAGGTGGCTGAGAAACAAGCCAAGGCCGAAAAGACAAGATACATGGCCTTGGTCCCCTCCTCCCCTCTGGGATGTAGCCTTCTCTGGGCTCTGGAATCCCCCTCTCCACCTAAATAAATCCCTTACTCAGCCTTCGCCCTGTCATAACCCCTGCCTGCGCTGAAGCAGCAAGACAGCCTTTGTGACAGCAATCCCCCTCTCTTCCCAGGATGTCGGCTATTGAATAAATCTACTTTCCTACCAAATTCTTGTCCCTCGAGTTACTGGCTTATGGGTGGCAAGCAGGCAGACCTGAGTTCAGTAACATATATATCAATATATACATATATACATACAGTTGACCCTTCAAGGATCAACCTATATTTCAATCTGCAATCGGGAGTTTATATATGCAGAGGGCCAACTTAAGGTATACTCAGATTTTCAGCACCGAGGGTGATCCAGTCCCCTTTCTATCCAACAGTCAACTGTATATAGGAAAAAGAATATACTGAACACCAACTGTTAAAAACAGTTTTATCTTCAAGAGGTGTAAATGAAATACTAAGGTACTGAGGGAAAAGAGGGAAATTTTTACATTTTAAGCATTTCAATATTGTTCAGTGTTTTAGTGACCATGAAATTACTTTTTGAAGTAATTTAAAACAAAATCTTCTACAAGCTTTACAAGAATGTGTACTTTGAGATTTTGTTTAGCTATTCTGAGATGAATACCTGGCACTTTCTTTAAACCCAACATAAGAGAATATATCCTAAATTGGTATAGGATTTGACATAGGTTCTTGAGCCGGTTATTTTCATCTCATCTCCAAATCTACCCATTACTGGCTGCTCTCTGAAAGTGAAGATAGGCCCGTCAGATATTGGTCTTTTACCAGCTGGCACGATGATAAGCACTGTAGGTAAAGGGAGCTGGAGGTGCTACACAGACGTTTTCTCCAGCGAGGCTCCTACACTGCCTGCTTCTCTACTGTCTTGCTCCCACAGGGAGCAGCCTCTTAAGCACCAGCCTCCGTGCTGCACAGTAGCCCACTGACCCCTGCACTATGCTGAGCAGTTTCCCAGCACAGTGCCACCAGCAAGGCATCTCTCTCAGGAATAGCTTTCCCCAGCATGCCCAGTGGGTTCCAAGGTGCAACCCCTCTCGGTGACTGGGCACCCCCAATACCCAAATGGCGAACCTCAGTAAGTTTGGTGTCTTGGAAACTTTACCATCCAGGGAGTGGTGGCTGTGCTTCTCTCCAAGGCCTGGATCTCAGATGTAGGAAAAGGGCAGCCTCTTCCTGGGGCTCTGAGCTCTGGGGTTAGTAGACACTTATTAAATGTACTCTCCTATACTCATTAAAGTCCTCTTTACTTCTTACTAGCCAATTTCTGTTTCTTCAATCATGTTATAGTTAATAATTCTGTATATAAAACTTTCACTGTTCAAATTACCATATAGTTTCTGTCTCTTGATCTGAATATTACACAGTAAGTTATTTTCTTGATTGATATACTTCACATATCATAAAATCTACTTTTTAAGTTCATGATGGAAGTTCTTCATATATTCAGAGCTGTGCCATCATCCCTACCATCTATTAACAGAACATTTCATCACCCCCCAAAAGAAACTTCATGTCGACCCATTCTCCCCTCCCTCCAGCTCCAGGCAACTACAAATCTACTTTCTGCCTCTTGATTTGTCTGTTCTGGACATTTAATTTAGAATCACAAGAGTATGTGGCCTTCTGTGTCTGGTTTCTTTCATTTAGTGTAATGCATTCAGGTTCATCCATGTTGCACCATGTACCAGTACTTCACTCCTTTTTATTGCTGAACAATATTCCATTGCGTGGATATGCCTCGTTTTGGGTATCCATTCATGAGTCAATGATATTTTGGGTTGTTCTACATTTTTTGACTGTTATGAATAATGCTGTTAATAATGGGAATAAACATTTGCATCTAAGTTCTATATAAACATATGTTTAATTCTCTTGGAATTCAGCTAAGAGTATAATTTCTGAGTCATATGGTAACTCTATGTTTAACTTTTTGATGAACTACCAAAATGGTTCCCAAAATTTGTTGAATTTTAACATTTTACATTTCCTCTAGCGACATACAAGAAAGAGTTCCGATTTCTCCACATCCTCGCCAATATTATCTGCTTTTTTTTATTATTACAGCCAAGTAGATGTAGAATGTGAAGTAGCATCTCACTACAGTTTTGATTTGTATTTCCCTAATGACTGATTATATTGAGCATCTTTTCATGCGCTTACTAGCCATCTATATATTTTCTTTGGAGAAATGTCTGTTCAAATCCTTTGCCCATCTTATTTCTTTTTCCTAATTGCCCTGGGCTAGAACCTCCAATAAAATGCTAAACAGAGGTAGACTGATATAGTTTTTAAAGAGAAATTAGGGCTTAGGTTAGTGAATGAAATGAAAATTCCTGAGAAAGTACAATAAAACATGGCTTAAATTTTATTAATCCAGAAAAACAAAATGGAGTTCCTTTCCTGTCTCTTAATAGATCAGTTCCCTAACAGCTTTCTCTTTAAACACATTTTATTTAAACTTTTAACCGTTCTATCAACGGCATAAATAAAATCATTTTAAATTCACTGGGACAAATGTTGACTGGTAATACTATTTCTATTTTTAGTTCTGCCACTGACTACCTACCCACAAGATCCCCTTTTCCTTATGAAAAATGATCTGGATGAGTAGTTAATTTTAAAGCTCGTACACTCAAGCCTAGAAGAGAAATGGGCTTTTCAGAATTTTTTTAAAAGAAGAAATAATACCCCAACTTGCATATTCTTTAAAATTTAGTTTCAGGTTTGTTTGCTCTAAGTTTGTTGAACTTAATTAAATCTTTTTATTCTTCTAAAAAATAAAGAATTCCTCAATGATTTTACCTCAAACTATTTTCTTAGCCTCATTTCATCTAATTTCTTTTCAATCATTACAGTATTATAATCACAAAATACTTGTTCCTTTCCACCCAGACCAAGGGCTTCTGTGGCTCCATATCTTTGCAAAAACTGCTTCCTCTTCCTGGAATATGTCTCTCCAAAACTTCTCTATCAAAATCCTAGTCAAGAGCCACTTCTGTGAGGGCACTTTTGATGAGCTCAGTCTGACATTATTTGTTTTTCTCAAGTCGGCAGTTTCACTCTGCCTTACATTACATCTAGTTTGCTTTTCTCTGTAACTTGAGGCCAAGGTCCACACTTAATTTCTTATTTATTTAGCATGATGCCTTATCCTGAAAGGAATCAAATGTTTATTAAATATTTTGACCAATGTTATCAAAATAACAGTAAATATTTTTAAAATACTTATTGAAAAGTTAGTATTTTCTTATCTTGCATGCAAGTCTACAATTTTGCACATACTACAGTTAAAAGCGTTCTAGGAGAATAACAAATTTTTGTATTACTTTTCTAAAGGGTTCCATTAACTCACTTGCATACTACATTTAAATCTTTGACCTAATGCAAAGTATCAAAACTACTTAGCTCTTGAAGAATCACAAAGCTACTCTTGAAAAATTCTTTCAACCATGGTTGGAATTTCAGAATGACCATTAATGAGATTTAAGAGGATTCTGAAAATAATTCTATTAGGTCAGAATTTCACCCTCACTTAAAACTCCTATCAAACACTACTATTACATCAACTACACTGCAGAACACTGTTCCCAGGCCTTCCCTGCAGCTGACTGAGTAATCAATATAAGACACAGCTCCCACTGCTCCTCAGACCAGCAGGGAAAACATCCCTGCCATATATCACAACTGCAGCACAGCTCTCCTGACTTTACCAGCTGTTTCATCGGTCTAGTTCCTGGAAAAAGACTTGGGTTCTGCATTTACCGCAGAACCAAGTCTGGCCCACTCTAAGCTCTCTGCAGCCTCCTTGACCTTCTTCACGGCTTATGAAGGGCCTCCACACCACTGCACTCCCAGGCTTTACTAAGTAACCCCAAATTACTAAGAAGTTTCTCAATGGAGTAGTTTCAGGATTTTTTTTTTTTTTAAGAATATCTAAAGATAAAAAATCCCTGACTATTCTGCCTCAGTACCAAGTTCCCCATGTGACCATCCACCCCGCCTCAGGGCAATGTCAGGGAAACTTTCTTGGAGCCTTTAAAAATGAGCACAGACCAAAGGCCTCCGTAACTCAAATACTGCACGTTGTATTTTGGAACATCTAGTTAATCTGCTTTCTAGCTGCAACACTGATTAATGAAGTAAGAAACATACTAGTAAAGTTTTCCAGATAGTACTACCTGGAATGGCAATATCCATCATTTTCTGAGTTGCTGACCTCACTCCTTTTCTCAAACCACTGACTACAAGTGGTCTTAAAATTGGTATGGTGTGAAAGGTATGTTCAATATAAGAAATACTGGGAAACACTAGTCACAAAATCTCAAGGAACCAAAATCACATCTGATGGTGTCACAGGTCATGTTTTTGAAGTGAGCCTAGCTGATCTGCAGAATGATGAAGTTGCATTTAAAAAATGCAAGCTAACTATTGAAGATATTTAGGGCAAAAAATGCCTAACTTCCAATGCATGGATCTTACCCATGACAAAATGTGCTCCATAGTCACAAAATGGCAGACCATGATTAAAGCTCATGTTGATGTCAAGACTACCGATGGTATTTGCTTTGATATTCTGTGTTGGTTTTACTAAAAAATGCAACATTCAGATTCTGAAGACTTCTTATGGTCAGCATCAACAAGCCCACCAAATCCAGGAGAAGATGATAGAAATCATGACCCGAAAGGTACAAATGACTTGAAAGAAGTGGTTAATAAATTAATTCCAGAAGCATTGGAAAAGAAATAGAAAGGCTTGCCAATCTGTTTATCTGCTCCATGGTGTCTCTGTTACAAAAGTCAAAATGCTAGGGAAGCCCAAATTTGAACTGAGGAAACTCATGGAGCTTCATGGTGAAGGTAGCAGTTCTGAAAAAGCCACAGGGAATGAAACAGGTACGACAGTTGAACAAGCTGATAGATATAAGCCTCCAGTCCGAGAATCTGTTAAAAATTCAGACTTTTTATGGTGACAAAGAAAATCTACTCACGATATTTTTTTAAAAAATAAAATACTTAGGAATTAATTTAATTAAGACTAAAAGACTCATGAAATCTACAAAACATTGCTGAAAGAAATTAAGGAAGATATAAATGGAAGCACATCCCATTTCATGAACTGTTAAGACTTAATGTTAAAATGTCAATACTATGTAAAGTGATCTACAAATTCAATGCAATCTCTGTCAAAATCTCAATGACATTTTTTCAGAAATAGAAAACCCACCCTAAAATTTATATGAAATCTCATGGCTCCCAAAATAATTTTGAAAAAGAACAAAACTGAAGGACTCACACATCTTTACTAAAAAACTTACTAAAAACGTTCAAAACTTACTAAAAAACTACAGTATTTAAAACAGACTGGTATTGACATAAAGATATATAGACCAATGGAACAGAATAGACAGCCTAGAGATAAGCCCTCAGATATGTGATCAAGTGATTTTTGACAAAGGTAGAAGACCATTCAATGAGTTAAAGACTCTTTTCGACCAATGTTGGAAAAACTGGATATCCACATGCAAAGAATGAAGGTGGACCTTACCCGATACCATATTAACTCAAAATGGATCAAGAACTGAAATGGAAGACCTAAAACAATAAAACTCTAAGACGAAAACATACAACAAAAGATTCACAATGTTGAATTTGGCAATGATTTCTTGGATATGACACCAAAAACACAGGTAATAAAAGAAAAAAGATATAATGAACTGCATTAAAATTTTAAAATTTTATGTATCAAAAGACATTATCAACAGAGTAAAAAAACCACCCACAGAATGAGAGAAAATAGTTGAAAATATATCTAATAAGAGATTAATATCCAGAATATTTAGTAAACTCCTAAAACTCAACAAAAAAACAAAATCGGCAAAGAACATGAACAGACATTTCTCTAAAGATATAGGACTAGCCAATAAATACGATCATTGTAATGTAAATCAAACCTCAGAGATACCACCTCATATCCACAAGGATGGCTACTGTCAAAAAAAAAAAAAAAGACAAGTGTTGAGAAACTAGAACACTTGTGCACTGCTAGTGGGAATGTAAAATGCTATAGTTGCAATAAAAAACAGTATGCCAGTTCCTCAAAATATTAAAAATAGAATTACCATATGATCCAGCAATTCCGTTTCTGCGTATATACCACACAAATTGAAATCTGGGTCTGAAGAGATTTGTACACCTATGTTCATAGCAGCATTATTCAGAATTGCTCAAACATGGAAGTAACCCAAGTTTCCATGGAGAAATAAATGGATAAGCAAAATGTGGTATATACATACAACAGATTATTCAGCCTTAATATGGAAGAAAATTCTGTAATATGCTACAACATGGATAAACTTTGAGGACATCATACTAAATGAAAGAAGCTAATCACAGAAAGACAAATACTGCATGATTCCACTTATATGAGGTACTTAGTCGAAATCATTAAGACAGAATGTAGAATGGTGGCTGCCACGGGATGGGAGGAAAAAAGAATGGGGAGTTATTGTTTAATGGGTATAGTTTCAATTTTACAAGATGAAGAGAGTTCTAAGGATGAATGGTAGTGGTGATGAGTGCACAATGTCAGTGCATTTAATACCACTAAACTGTATACCTAAAAATGGTTAAGGTGAATTTTATGTGTATTTTACGACAATAAAAAAAAAGGGGTGGAAATATATTTACATGTTTGTTTGTATAGGTATAAAATACCCCTGGATGGATACCTAAGAAATGTAAAATGGTTGGCTCCTACAGGAAGGGAATATGGTTGGCTGGAGAACCTAGAAGAAAGGACACTATACTATATACTTTTTCGTTGTTTAAATTTTGAGCCGCGTTACTGGTTACCTCCTCAAAAACTAAATATTTGTACAAAAAATGTTCGCAGCACTTGGAAACAAATTAGTTAAGTGCTAATATAACTATTACTAGATGTAGGAATTATTTTTAAGTTGGGGGAATCTTTCTTTTTAGAAACTCTTGGCATTTACTACCTAAAAAAGGTAACCAAGTCTGGCAAAAACAAGAAAAATAGTTGAGTCATGCTCAATTTAAGGAAGTGGTTTTTATTGAACAGTACATCCGATGCCAACTATTAGTAAATTCTTCCTCTTTTGGTCATGATTTTTATATCCTTTCTTATAATGCACAAACATACCTAAAAATTAATGCTGCCAAAGTTATATTTAGAGTAATGTAGTGACTCTTTCCTGAACCTTTCAAAAGACATCCACTTCCTTATTTTTATTCTGTGGCACAAACCATTTGTTGTATCATATCTACGTACCCTTTAAAGCACAACGTTTTCAAAACTAAGTTGGTAACAGAAAATTTTTTTTTAAAAAAAAAACATCTTTTTTACTGTTTGCCCTCAACCGCAAATAGAAAAACTAAAGACTGGACATATTTGATTTTAAATTAATCGTGTGTGTGCGCGCGACAAAGCTAACAGCTGAGGCTGTTTTTCAATGTAATTTTCCTTTTTAATCGACTGTTTTTTTTCTTTAAAGCAAGTGCACGTTAAGAGTTTGATAAACCACATGTACTTTCTAAGTAATGGACTTACATAATGGAAAAAAAAATAACCATAAATGTGTATGCAGATAATACATACAGACTAAAGGAATCTAGAAATGCCTTTCGAAAATTGGCACCTGAAAAAGAAACCGTGATTAAATAATTCCACTTTAGTGAAAAGGAAAACTTTTTAGGTCCATATGCCTTTACTTTCCCATTATTACCAGGAAATCTTGAAATGAAAGGTCTGAGTCATAAGATCTCATGGGATATTTCCTTTTGAACACACCCTACTGGAAACGTTTCTCCCCTTCCTCCAACTTATCCAAAAACAAGGGTAGGGAACCACCTCTCCCCTACCTCCTTCCAGAAAGTCAAGGCTTCGCCCACTCAACAAACAGCCCACCCCCTCCTCCCTCCAAATCTCCGACGTTCCGATTTTGCCACCAAGAACGGTGACAAAGTACAGCCCCAAGGAATGCGAAGCTCCGGGAGGAACCGCAGCCAGCGGCTCGTCCTTCACCGGTCTCTGGGGCTCTCATTCAAGAGGAACAAAAAAGGTCAAAAAGAACCGGAATGAGAAAGAGCCCAGAGCTGCGGCGGGGACTGACGGCGGCGCCCCGAGCCCAGGCTTAGGGCTCTGTCCCCAACCCCGTCCCCCATTCCCGGCCCCGGCGAGACCCCAACACCCGCATACGCGCGGGCGGTCAGAGCGCGCCGCTCGCGCACACCTCCACCCCAGGCCTTGCTGAGCGCACAGAGGGGCTCGGAGCCCACTGAGGAGAGGGTGTCGTCGCCGCCGCCACCTCCCGAAAACCGTTGAGACCAAGACGCTCTCCGCTAGATAACCCGGGGTCCCCACGCCTTCGCCCCTCGTCCCTTCGTTCGGGACCAGACAGGAGTGTCCCCCTTTCTCCCCAGGGCTGTTACCTAGGCCACAGTAACCAGCTTGCTGCCGCCGTCGCCTCCGGTCACTGGCACGGACTTCCGAGACGGGAGGGGAGGAAAGCGGACCGCTCACGAAGACCGCCCTGGAGGCGCATCATGGCGCCGCCCCCGCCTTCCGCCCGCGCAGGCGCGCGGCGCCGGGTCAGGTGACCCGTCCCCATGGTAACAGGGCAGCGGGGTGGTAAGGCCGACGCGGCGCCGGTGTGGGGCCTTTCTAGGTAGGGGAACGCAGAGCCGCACATGCTGCCACCGGTTATGCTCACCACCTTTTCCAACGTCCCAATAGATCATGCTCATGGGCCCGGTCACTGCCGCCCATGGTTCCCACCCGCTCACTGCCGCCCATGGTTCCCATCACCTCCGGTACAAAGAGAGTCCTGCAAGCTTGTGTTGGAGATTTCCTCCGCCACCACTGTAGTCACTACGCTTTCCGCGCCACAGGCTCTGAGACATTCCTCTTACTAACCGCCCTCTTTGTTACAACTTTTTTCCTTGGCTTTTATTACTTTTTGTCCATCTAAACTAAAGTATGTTGGCTGTTGAAGGTTATATGTAGAACTGCGCAAAAGAAATAGCTGTGTCCTAACACAAAATCTGAATTTCTTTAGGGCTGTATTACAGACACAGTCCTAAGACCTTGATGTTTCTAGTCTTATTTGGTCCTTACATCAATCGATAAGAAATACAACATCTGCTAGCATACAGAGAAACTGAGGCACAGTTTACCTAAATTACCTAAGGTTACCACATTTAGCATGGAGTAACTGGAATACAAAATAACATTAACTTAGAAGCATTCCATTTCTAGCTAATTTATTTAGTGCAACAATAATTTAATCTGTGATAAAACTAACAAAAATCTTAGCAGAAAAGAGATGACAAGAAGATGAAAACTTTGCCCTCAATTTATGGTCTAGCTGATAAGATAGACGTTTAAAAATAGTTGCACAATAGATTGGAAAGGAAGAAATAAAACTGTTTTTCTTCTCAGATGACATGATTATGTAGACAATCCCAAAGCATTGACCCAAAACACCTAAAGCTAATTTGCAAGTATAGCAAGGTTGCATGTTACAAGGTTAATATACATAAACTGATTGTTTTTCTTTATGCTAACAATGAACAATACATATCTGATAAATGACTTGTATCCAAAATATTCAAAGAACACATAAACCTCAACAATAAAAAAACAACTAAGTTTAAAACTTGGTATAAGATCTGAACAGACATCTCACCAAAGAAGATATACAAATGGCAAATAAGTATGCGAAAAGAGGGTCAAAAGCATATGACATTAGGGAATTACAAATTAAAACAATAATTGGATACTATTACATACCTATTAGAATGTCTAAAATCCATATTGCTGACACCACCAAATGCCAACAAGGATGTGTAGAAACAGGAACTCTCATTCATTGCTGTTTGTAATGCAAAATGATACAGCCACTTTGGAAGGCAATTTGAAAGTTTTAACAAAACTCAGCACAGTCTTGCCATATGAAACAGTTACCATGCTCATGGATATTTGCTCAAATGATTTAAAAATTATGTCCACACAAAACTGCGCATGAATATTTATAGCAGCTTGATTCATAATTGCCCAAAAGTAGAAGCAAACGATATCCTTTAGTAGGCAAATGTATAAATTGTGGCACATCCACACAATAGAATGTTATTCAGAAATAAAAAGAAATGAGCCACCAAGACATGCAAAGACATTAAAAACCTTAAACACGTGCTGCTATGTGAGAGAAGCCAGTCTAAAAAGGCTACACATGCTGCATAATTCTAACTATATGACATTCTGGGAAAAGTAAAATTATCAAGGTAGAAAAAAAGATCAGTGGTTGCCAGAAATTTGGTGAATCTGGGGAAGGATAAATAAATGAAGCACAGGATATTTTGCGGGGGAGGGGGGGAAGCTATTCTGTATAACGCTATAACGATAGATATATGACATTATGCATTTGTCAAAGGCATAAGACAGTACGTGTGACATAAATATATATATATATATAGTACTTGTCCCAGTTTTTGGATCAGAGTTTTTGGATCAGAGTTTCAGTAGTCATAGATTTACCCTTGTTATGTTGGTGAGGTTGCTTGAGCCTGGGAGAAGGCTTTGTAGATAGCTTCAAGGTAGAGGCTGGTTTCCAGAAACATCAAGCATATGATTAGAGAGTTGGTACTTTCAGCTCCAGGGTGCTAGAGACTAAGTTATGCTTGGGTCCAATAATTTAATCAATTGTGCCTATGTAATTAAATCCCAAATAAAAACTCTGAACACGAAGGCTTGATGGACCATCCTGATTAGCGGATATATAAATGTATAGGAGAGTGACGCACTTTCAACTCCACAGGGACAGAAGCTCCTGTACCTGGGACTCTTTCAGACTTTCACCTATGTACCTCTTTATCTGGTTGATCAATTGTATCCTTCACAGTAAAACTGTAATCATAAGTATAGTGCTTTCAGTGAGTTCTGTGAGTCATTCTAGCTAATCATCAAACTTGAAGAGAGATTTGGGGCATAACCATACTTGTAGCCCAGTTGGACAGAAGTGCAGATATCATGGGGACCCCATTTGCAGCTCTCGTCTATGTGGAAACTGTCTTGTTAGAGATCTTGTTCTATAACTTGTGGGATCTTATGCTAACACTGGATTGTTAGTGCCAAAATTGAATTGAATTGTAAAACAGCAAATTGGTGTCAAAGAATTGTTGATGGAATTGAACACACTGTATGAGAGTGAACCCTGACTGAAGACTGTGGACTTTAGTTAATAATAATGTATCAATATTGGTTCACCAATCGCAACAAATGTACAACACTAATACAAGATGTTAATAGGGTGAAGTGTGTTTGGGGAGATGGGAGTACTTGAGAACTCTCTATATTTGCTCAATTTTTCTGTAAACCTAAAACTGTTCTAAAAAATAAAGTCTATTACTTAAAAATATAATAATTACACAAATGGAGTTGTGTTGAGTGTTTGAAGAAAAAGTTCAGGGGAGTATGGAAAGATATTACAAGGAAACCAAAATTAATCTAGGAATTCAAGGAAGGTATCCTTTGAAGATGTGACTTTTAAGCTTCAGAGTAAGAATTAGCTAAGTTACAAATGTTTCTGGCAAAGAGACTAGCAAACACAAAAGTGTTGTGGTTGAATTAAAGCTTGATGCATTTCAGGAACTGAAAGAGGGTTTTAGTTAGAACACAATAGTAAGGGATGGAATGGTTTAAGACAAACCTAGAGAAGTGAGCAGGGCTCTACAGCAGCTACTGAAAAATGTAGCATTTAAAATGGTTACTCTAGTTATTGTTTGGGGGATGGATTGAATGTGTGGCCAACTCTGGGATGTGCAATGATACACAATGAGACTACCTCAGTAGTCAGGATGTGTCAATTACAGTGAAGATGGAGCAAAATCAGAGAAATCTAAAAATGTTAAGATAAAGAATCAGGAAAGCTTAGTGGTTGGTGGGATGTGGATTAAATATAGGGAAGTACCTATGCTAAGTACCAGGTTTCTGGCATGAGCAAATAGGTGGTGGTGTTGACACACACGCTGAGGTGGTGTGCCCTGAGATGAGCAGATAGAGGAGATGGAAAGATTAGAACATTGTTTTTGGTTTATTAAATTTGAAGTGACGTGTGAGTTACCAGTGGGAATAGGCTGAATAATGCCCCACCCCTCCGACAAAGATGTCCATTCCTAATCCCCCAAACCTGTAAATATGTCACCTTGCATGATGAAAGGAACTTTTTCAGATGTGACTATGTTAAGGATTTTGAGATGGGAAAATTGTTCTGGATTACTCAGTTAGGCATGACCACAGGGGTCTTTGAGAAAGAGAGAGAAAGAAGGAGAGAGGAGATAGATGATCAAAGTTGGTAGTAGAAGACGTAAGGAAGAAAATAGAGATTGAAATGTTGTGGCCAGGAGCCAAAGTACACCTGTAACCTCTAGAAGTTGGAAAAGATAAGGAGCAGATAGATTTTCCATTGGAGACTCCAAAAAGGAACCAGCCCTGTCAACATCTTGATATGCCAAATAATCTTGATGTGTCCACCACCTATGTCTGCGTACCTTTGAGAATTTTTAGGAAACCCTACAGTGCAGGCCAAAGCTGGCTGGCTGCCTATTACTGAAAGAGCCCCTGGGGGTGAGAGGGTTGGGTGGGTCAGGGGTCTAGGAAGTCACCAGGGTAGAGAAAGTAAAGTTAACCTGGTTAATGTAGATTCAGATTTCAGATTTGGCCTCATTGGAGGAGGACTCAACACAGGGACAATGGCAACTGTCTTTTCACTCCTCTCCCTGAAACCCTGTATATCTCTGGTGCCCCTGATCTACTGTCCCTCCACCAGAGGCCAGGGTGAGTGCCTGCACACAAGTAAATATGTGCATGAGCCCTTTAAGAGGATGTCTGGGTTTCCAGCAGCCCTCCATTTCACTGAGAACAGAATCCCTGCTGATTTTTGCAAGCAGATGTGTGGGGATTCTTCTTCTCAACACTGGTGCTTTGGACTGGGGAGGCTGGTGTGGGCCTGGAACTCCTTGATTCTCAGGGGGAACCTGCAGAACTGAGATATCCCACCTGATCTTCCACTGCCACACATGGGTGTGGGACCAGCCTATTTCACGTCTCTGCCTTCCTACCAGTCTCGAAGTGGTTTCTTCTTTATATCCTTAGTTATAGGATTTCTGTTCAACTAGTCTTCAAATAGTTCTTCAGGTTGATTGTCCTAGAAATTAATTGTAATTTTGACATGAGAGGAGATGAGCACAGCATTTACCTACTCTACCATCCTACTTGGAACTCTCAACATGCCCGTCTTTGTTTTTAATCACCTCTTAAAAATGAAGAGATACTGAAGATTCCAAAAAATGAGAAGAAACAGTGACAAAAATATTAAAAATTCATCATTAATTTTTTAGAGAGATAAACAACTTATTGCATTCATAAAAAAGGAACAGGATGATATTTTCAAGAAACATTCAAAATTTATATTATAAAAATGAGATCTTTGAGATTAAAAGGTATTATGACAAAAACATAAAATTTATAGAACATTTAGAAAATAAGTCAATGATATCTGCAAGAAAACAGAAGTAAACTTACAAAAAAGATGGTAAATAGAAGAGAAATAATAAGATGAAGGATTGATCCAGGAAATCTAGCATCCAAATTCTAAAAGTTTCAGAAAAAGAAAATGAAAGGAGAAAATTATCAAACAGCATGCAAGAAGAGTATCAGAATGGAGAACATATGTCTCCAGTTTGACAGGACCCAATGAGTGTCCAGAACAATTCATTTTAGGAAAGACTCACACTATAGCACATCCTTGTGAAATTTTAGAACATTAGAGAAGATCCTAAAAGCTCTCATACAGAAGAAATCGATCATATACCCATTACTAAGAATCAGAATGGACTAGACTTCTTGACAAAAAATGCTTGAAGCTAGAGGGCAATGGAGCAGTGGCTTCAAAATTATAAGGGAAAGTGATTTCTAACCCAGAAGTCTATACTGAGCCAAACTATATTATTCGAGTGTGATAGAAAGAAGACATTTTTATAAACAAGGAATCAAAATGTTTTTCTGTCACAGTCCATTTTTCAGGAAATGAACGACCAAGTAAATGTGCATTTGCTGCACAAAATTAAGAATACGACAAGAAAAAGGAAAAGAGGGTGAGAAAGTTCCCACGATACAGAAATTTCAGCACAAGAGAGAGACCAAAGAGTGGAAGGATGATATTGAAGAGAGATTCTGAGATGACAACTACACAAGAAGCCTGGAAAGCAACAATCTCATTTGAAGTTGGAAGACAGAGAGATCTAGGACAGATCTCTCTAAGAAAAGTGATGTATTTGAACATAGACAAGGATTCTTGCTTCTTGGAATGGGGAGATCAATTAATGATTAAAAAAAAAATTAGAGTACAAAGCAGTGTGAAAAAATGAGTCAAATTGACCAAGAAAGGAAATGTAATCATATCACTCAACATGACTCATCCTTGAATAATATTTATGTAGCCATAATAAAAGCAGCACATTATCAGTTTAGGCCCAAACTATGATCATAGTTTAGATACTGACGCTAATGTAGTTATTTTCCAGAACATGTTGCTTTAGGACTTTCAGTGGTCTGATACAAAAATAGATCCACAGATATAAATACTCTCTAACGATTACCATCATGGTGTACAACTAACCAAAAATTATATTAATTCTCTTCTTATTAGATAATTATTAAAATCTCCTTAATATTCCAATGTATGCCTTTAACGCAGTGATCTAATTTAAAAGGCTGCCTCCTTGGATCACCTCCTGGTTTATAATGTTGCTTACAGACAGAAGTAAAGATGAGAATAACCACATTTTAATTCCATTTTCAGAACTGAGAATTTTATCTTTTTAAGTTTCCTGAAATATTAATAGTGAATAGTACTATCTCAACTAGCATTGTTGTTATTCTAAAGATTTAACTTTACCATAGAGACAAAAAAACAGTCCGTCACTTGCAGGTCACTTGCTCTATCGAATTATGTAACTTCCTCTTCCTTGTTAAAATCTCAGCCACGTGACAAACCAGACTGCCGTAAACTCCTTATGATGTTAGTCTTTTTTCTAGAACACACTTCCCTCCTCAGGGGTTTTATATCAACAAGATTATAAACAATGTTTTGTCGAACAAGGAAACCACCACTTAAAACACTCTACAGCTGACTTTCCTTGAACCTACCTGTTTATGTACATTCTAGAGAATCTCACTTAAAAGAGAATACGTTACTGAAAAAATATATATATACTGCAAATAATATTTTATTAATTCAGTCACTTTTTAAATGTGCAATGGGTGTTCCTTGTTTAAAGAGAACACTGAAATAAATCATTTTGTAAAGCCTAGACATTTGTGAAAGGTGAAGAATTATTCCTTAGTAAATATCACTTTTTCAGTTTGGATATTTATAGCTGGTTATTTTATAATAGAACATTCCTGTGTAAATAATAGTCTCTGTTGATAAATTATTATTTTTTCAGGTATTTGCAATGTCTAAAGCTATTTTTTAAGTTTTCCCATCATAGATGATTTTGCCACAGTGAAGTGGTCATCTCCACTAAAAAATTTTGTCACAATCATGAGCCACACCTTTGACAGGTGATAAAAATATGGTTGGTTGACATACCAATAAATTAAACATAGCTTGTAAATATGTTAAATTAATTAATCAAATTAGCATAGCTTGTAAGTATATTAAATTAATGTATAGTATGGTGTTTGGCTCCCTTTTCAAAAGGCATAGATTGAATTCTGCTTTCTTAAAAAATTAGAATGAATTTTACTGTATTTAGAAATTACTTTCACAAAATAGAAGTATTTTATGGGCTTGCAGAAAACTTTTAAAGCAAAGGTAAAGTAACTTGTGACTTAAAAAAAAAAGGAGTTCCAATTGTCAATTGAGTCATTTCTTTTGTTTAAGCTCTATTTCCTCCCTTCTTGCACTGGCCATGATGGATAATACTTACAAGGAGAGAAATTAAGATATCGGTTAGCCCACCTGATACAGGATTTCTCTAACAGAAAATATAAAGAAGTCATTGATAATATATAAGAGTAGAGGTGAAATAGTTATGTTGGTAGAAGGATACAGCTCTTTCTATATCAGTGTTCAAATCAATTATTATAGGAACGTTAACTACAATAGTTTGTGGCCACTTATATTTAGTTTAATTTTTAATAACATCTGGAATATCTAAGAGCATCTGGATTCTGTTAAGAAAGTAAAATCACTGAAGTCTCCAAATACACCCACATTCCACAGGAGATAGGCCATTGCCATTGGATCACCCTGTGTTCCATCATTAATTGACTGGTGTTTCTCTGCTACATAGGTCAATACTCTTTCAATATGGTAAGAATTGTATTTGCTTTTGACTGAGGAATTCTATTTGGGATTCCTCCCTAAGTTGTGAATACATACACCCTTAAAAGGATGCCAAATACTCTGTTCCAAGTTACACATAACCAAAAATGTTCCAGATGTTCAGAATTGACCATATTAGTTGTATTTATGCTGCTAGGAAAATGCATAATTTCCAAACTTCATTCACCTAAAAAATTACTATCATTTCTTTCGTTTATTTAGTTTTTTGTGTGTGGATAATGGAGCGATTATATTAATTTGACCATTTGAATCCCACCCTCATCCTTCAGCTCTTGTTATTGCTCTTACCATATAATTTTACATGTAAGCAGAAGTAGTCTTTTCTCTGCTTTTCTCCTGTGTTGTTTCTTCTTTATGAATCATTACTTCATCTTATAGAAATTCCCTTAGCGCTGAGGCTATGCTTTAAATGTCTTTAATGCCTGGCACAATGCCTAAGGAACAGAAAACTTTTCTAGAATTCTAAAATTATTGTATTTTCCTGTTTCTAGGATCCACATTGTTTTTCACCTTTTAACAACTCAGAACTTAAGATTTCCATAATTATCAATGCCGATAGAATATTTCAGCTGCCAGGCCAAAGAGTAAGACAGTTGTTTTTTTTTTGCCTGCTCACCTTTCCCCTTTAGCCATGCTCAAAAGGTACCTCTTGAATAGTCACCTAGTTAATTATTTGCATCCATGGCACTCCAACTTGTACATTTTTAACTTAAGTTTAGATTCCTTGTTGTCACTTAAAATTCCTTCAAAATGATTACACAATGAAGTAACTCAAAACCACTAGGTAAGAAGCAGATTGCCTGTACAATTAAAAACAACAAAACAAGGCCAGAAAGTGATGCAATTTCCTTATCTCACCCTGCACTATTTCAGAAGTTCTAGTTTCCTCTCTGAGAATCAGCCTCTTGTCTAGTAATTGACTTTATGCAGTCCCACCCTCTGCAAAGCAGGCCTGCATCACAATAAACCTAACGTCTGTTAGAGATGTGTATAAAATGAGCAGGAGAATCTTTCAGGTGAGCGATCTGGGCCTGACATATGAAATTCGGAGAAATAGGTGTATTGTTGTTCTCTGAAATCGGAGGTCTGGATAAGGATACCCAAGAACAACAACATAGATGATGAGAAGGGATTTCTTGACCAGAATTCCGGGAGGCAGAGCAGCATTCTGAGCTACACCACGGGCACAAAAACAGGCAGTGTTCTATGTGCACAGTATAAGTGAATCTTTTATTAAAAGTAGGGAGTTATTACTAGAACTCTTGAAAAGAGTTTTTTTTAAGTCTTAAATCCTAAGAGCCAATGAGGAATGTGTGATCCGATCCATTCTACAAAGTGGGAGGCACAAGCACTGTCCTATCTCTTGGCTCTCTATGGTCTTATAGCTAAACCCCTCCTGGTGTCCTCCAAAGATCTGTAAATACCTGTATATGTTACTTTTCCATACGCTCAAGTATATCCCCTCAGTCCCATTTTCCCGGAACCTCTCTTCCAGAGCTCCATCTGAGAAATTTGCTCTTCTAGCAGCTGCAGAGCTGTTTCCTAAGACTTACCATCATCATGGTCCTTAACCTCACACCACTGCTCTCCTATGCACAGTCCCTGACTCCTGCATCCCCTCATTCACTCTCTCATTTGGGGAGAGCATATCTTTTACTAGCTTCTTGAGAAAAGGAGCACCTGACTCCTGCATCCCCTCATTCACTCTCTCATTTTGGGATCTTTTACTAGCTTCTTGAGAAAAGGAGCGTGAAAAGGTAAAGTGTTTAAAAGGCTTCCCATTTTTCAAGATTTTATTCTAGATAATAAAAGAAAATAAAATTATAGAAGAACGGAGGTTGGAAAAGTGACTTTGACTGAAGAATTGGTGTTAAGATTTGAAAGGGAAATATATTATTGTTGCAGTTTGCTCTGAAGCTATTCTGATCGTTTTCTTAGTACAGCCCGTTCTTGATAAAATCGTATGTGCATTCATTTAAAGCTTTGCATTCTGCAGAAGCATACACTAAAAATAACAGAGCATATGGAATAAAGAGAGTTAGGGGCAGACCACACTGCCCAACTTTATAACAAGAGCACCAACAAAACAATAAACATCTATTAAAAAAATAAAAAAGTAACTCAGTTAATCTCAACTAGGAGTCTTTGATCTTGGGGCTTGCGCTTTCTTCTTTGGGATACAGGGGCATTTGTTTCCAAGAGATCAGATTTATCTAAATTAAAAAAATCTGATTTAGAAGCTTTCATCATGCTCTTTTAAACACAGAGGGTAATATTTTTGCAACTTCTTTATCTGTCTTCACGCCTTCACCAGATGGCTTAATGTTGGGAAATGCATAGCATTTCTTAAAAACACTAACCCAGCACTTGCTTTCACTAAAGGAAGGAAGCACTCTAGGATCTCTTTCTTAGGTATTCATATGTTGCTAAGGCTTGTTCTTTAATTGTGAAGAAACTTTGCTTCTGATTTCTTAGAAATCATATGCTGGAAAAATTGTGTATGAACCAAAGAAACTTTGGTGTTCTTACTCTGATTCATCCCGCATTTACAAGTTGTGTATGAGCTAATTTACATCGTCAAAACATATGTGATAGCACAACAGACCACATGTTTCATTCTTTCAAAGACTTTAGGGAATACGCCACCCCTAGAATCCTCCCACTATTTTGGTTTTGGTTTGCTTTTTTCCTGGTTTCCTCAATCCTTTCTCCATGCTTCTTTCCTTCCTTCTTTCCTTCCTTCCTTCCTTCCTTCCTTCCTTCCTTCCTTCCTTCCTTCCTTCCTTCCTTCCTTTCTTTCTTTCTTTCTCTTTCATTTCCCCCCCCTATATAAACAAAGAAAAAAATATGCTTGATTTAGTTAGGATTAAGTTCAGTTGCACATAGAAACCTAAAATAAAGTGGCATTTTAAAACATGATAGACATAAATTTTTCTCAAATAAAAGAAATCCAGAAATAAGATCATCTCATGATGTAAAATTCCTGCTCTCCTCCAGTCATTGCAACCACATTCCAGACAACAGGAAGGAAGAACAGCAGATGGGCCAGAATGCACAGGCATGTCTTCCTTTCATGAAGCCTTCTGAGATGCTTCAAAGAACAATTAAATTATATCTCATTGGCTGTATCTAGTTGCAGAAGGGTCTAATATCTTGTATCCAAGCCTGTTTCCCGGTGTTCTGTTATTCAAGAAGGAAGAATCAATATTGTGAGACAATCTATATTCTTTGCCATGATATTATTTGAAAATATTTAATATGTATCAAGAAGTTTTAATATGCCAGAAACTGTCAAAGATAAGTGAAACTTGATTTCTACCATTAAAGATACATGACAATATGATACACAAAGTTAGTCATAAGAATTCATGGTGAGTCACAGAACATGGATTCAAGCCCAGTTATGGAAGGGTGCTTTACCCAGTGTGCATAACTGAAAATAACATTTGTTTAACTTTTCTCTTTATATAGCTTTATTGCCACTTGCTTCACAGTTGCACCCAGGAATGGGAAAACCACCTTGAAGTAGATTTTTCTTACGTGGGGAAGAGCAAGAGCCAATTCAATTAAAGAACTCAGAGACTTCTTGGAGGAAAGGAAGCTATACTCTAATCCTCATTCCCTAAGATTTGAAGCTATGGAGATCTTTCAAAATCAATAAGGATGGCCCAGATAAAATTTTAGGGCTAGGTATGGAAAATGGGACACCTGAAATAGAGTCATTGTAAAGTTAGAAAGGGAGCCAACTCTGGTACTGACTCAGAGAGGAGAGATGGAATGGTGCATCTGGGACCTGTGAGGTCGGGGTCCTGGGACTAGACCTGGCTTAGTCAACTTGTGCTTAGGAAGCACCTGAACATCTGAAAGGGGCAGGTTGCTTCTAAGTGCAAGATGGATAGTGGTACTGGGGCGTGACCCATCCCATATAGGGAGAAAATGCCTTACGTGCTTGCCTGGGGCAAGGCCAAGGCCTGTTCCAAGAACCAGCAAGCCCAGGGCATCAGAGAGGGGTCCAGCAGACAGTCTCTGAGGGGGAGCAATCTCTGGATCTAGCTAGATCTGGCTAGAGGATCCACCAGCGGTCACTTCATAGGACAGTCTTTCCTCTACAAAATGTATATCCTACATCACAAGATAAAATGAAAATTAAAGATAGAGGGAAAAAACCCCTAATTTAACAAAGGTAGGAAGGAGATAAGAAATAAAAAAGAACAATAATTGGAAAATAAAAAGTAGAATGAGCAGATATGAGAAACTAAAGTAAACATAAGAATAATTTTATCTTATTAAAAGACAGAATCATACTAGAATAAAAACAAATTCCAGCTCTTTAACAATAAAAATAAATTAGTGACCAGAAAGAATGGAAAGATATTTAAGGCAAGCACTAATATAAAGAAGATAAGTGTAACAATATAAAAATAAAATTAACTAGACAATATGGCAAAAAGTTTTATTAGCAAGAAAAACTGAATGTGTACCAGCCTCCCTTTCTATGGTGGCCTCTTTGAGGAGAACCAGCCAAGGATTCTAATTGTTAAAAATGCCCAGTAATATGTTTAGGTGGTATCTGTAGGAAGAGTCTGAGCTGTATAGAAGCAAAACCAACTATGAGAAGTGATCAAACCCTTCTTTGAAGTAATTGATAAGAATAATCAATTTATTCAAACAAATAATATTGACAATTGGTGTCTACTTATTAGACTGTAAAATAAATGTCTAGATGACTGGTATATGGACATAGTGGGAAAGTATACTAGAATATATCCAACAATATTTGAGTATAATTTAATACTACTATCAGCAAGGCAAAATATTCACAAAATATTCACTAATACTACTCCAATAGAATTCATAAAGAAATTCTTTCTCAACTTCATATTTGTGCTATAGAGTAGGAATACTACATGGAGACATTTCATTGCAGCCAATCATTAAATATTTGGTGGACTAGAGAAACATGCAAAACTGGACAAGAAAGCGTAGAAAACAATAACCTATGACCTTGCTGTAGGTGGGGACTGTGGAACTCTTCGGGCAGGGCTGCAGCTGTGCACAGCTCACAGTGCAATGTGCAGAAGCATCGATATTCAGTCATTCCTATGGGTTAAGTTATCCCGCATGACACCTGTGCCCAATCAATAGATGTTGTGGATCAGGGATAGAGAATGAATGAAATGACAAAACATGTTCCAATTAATTGGGAAGTAATGTTTCAGAATGAGTCATGGTATGCTAAATATAGCATACCATGGGAAATAGAATTGATAAAAACAAGATAATTAATAAAGAGGCCAAAATATGCCTCTGTTATAGGGTAAGATATTAGGGGCTGATGGTATGTAAAAATGTGAGATCTGACCAGGAAGTTTCCACATACACAAAAGTATCAGTTCTCTATTTTTACAATCAGATGTCTTCAATTTTTAACTTATCCTGGTGATTCATGTCCTTCTTTTCTACACTGATAATTCTATAGGAGATTTTACTGGCTCAGTTTGGGAACCCTAGCATTCTGTCACTGCAGCTCCTGAAAAATATCTGCCTTTGATCCAAGCTTAAGGGACAGTGGGGGCCATATCACACCACTACTATTCCGGAAAATACTGGACAGTTCTTAAACTGCTTCAAAGAACAATGAAAGTTGATTGAATGACAGCAATTAATGTCATTGTCACTTTGCCTTGAAAGGCATAGCCTGTGAGGCTATGAAGAGTATCTCTTCATCGACTTAAGAAAAATAAAACACAAATTCTCAAAAAAGAAATTGATGTTTGGAATAAAACTTAAGAGAGCCAGAAATTACATCATTGAGTCCACTAGCTTAAAATTTAGATCATCTTTATCAGTTTAGAGCCAAAATAAAACAAGGTTATAAAATGCAATATAAAAAGTCAATACATAAAGAGATGCCACAAAGTTATTCATTAAACAAACCTAATAACAGGGTAGACACACTGCCAAATTAATAACCTTTTAGAACTCTTTAAGTAGTGATGTCTAAGCAGCTAGGTAAAGCCACCCATTTTGACAGCGTTGGCTGTGTATGTCATTATTTCACTGATTTTATGTTCCAGCTGAGCTAGACAATAGCTATCTCCTTTCACTTTGTCTTGGATAACAGAAAAATGTAAGGATTTGTTATCCCCTACATATGCGCCTATTAATTTCCAATCAAGAAGACCTGAAAGGTACAACATGCAAGAAAT
>NW_006443225.1:4837059-4845095 GCF_000325575.1 Pteropus alecto | reverse complement strand
GATGACATGACTTGTCACAAGAGCATAGTTCCATAAAGTTTGAGGCTGTTCCCTTCCCAAAAGGAAATTTATATAAATTTTCCCTTCCCAAGAGGAAATTTATATAAATTACAGCAAACAGCAAAGGCAGAAAAGAAAATGTGAGATGTGTCACTAAATCATTATCACTTGTTGTAAGTTGTAGAAATTGAGTTATGCTTTTTCTTTTGGACCATATCTTTTAGAAAATCAAGGAAATTTTCTAAATTTTCTAGTGAAAAATTCTACTAGTGCTCTTAGTGAAAAAATGAAAGTTATGCAATTAAACATTATCACTGCTAATTATTGCCGAATGCGGTGACCGGGCTGTATCTAAAGAGCTTGTCTGTGAAGCTATCTTTTATGTTTGTGTCCCTCCTAAATATAAAAAAGAGGGTTTCTTCACTGTACAGAGGGCTCTGAAACAATGTTGGTGAAGTCTAAGTGTCAGCTAGTTGAGAAATCAGAGCAGAGAATATCCAATTACTTAAATGATCTTAAGTAGAAAGTAAACAGAACTATCCTGAAAACGTATTTCACTTGAGACTCATCTCTTGGCATTCTGAATCTCATTGCCTTATGAAAAAAATTAATTTGGGCACTATAAAAGAAAAATAGTGTTTTCTCAATCTTTGGTCAAGAATAAATTTAAAACAGCACTAATATAGTATTCAAGTGAAAATATAGCTTTAAGAACAAATATTAGAAACTAGAAAGATTAAAAACAAATGCTTTACAATTCAGAAAGATAGGCAAAGCATGTGAAATAATACCAAGAAAAATAGAAGAAAAAAAATCAGTAAATATAAAAGCAGAACTTATGAAATAGGCAACAAATGAAAAGCATAGACTTGACTAATATAATAATAAGCTCATTGCTAAAAATGGGTAAATCTGATCAAGAAGAAAGAAAAGATACATACAAACAACAGTAGAAACAAGAAAGGACATAACTACAGAAATAGAGATTTTTAATGTTATACGAAAATAGTATGCACTTCTCTATCAGCACACTGGGAAATTTAGATAAAACAACTACCCAGAAAAATGTATTGAATCAGTTTATTAACTATGCTCTCTTTATTAGGGATGATAATTCAATTGTTTTTCTGAATAGCCAAGGTTTGCCAACAGACCTTGTCTTAGCTGTAGTCTTATCTAGTTTCAAAGTTGGACTTTTTTGTGCAATTTAGGTCTCCCCTCTACCCGATAACATCTGACTGACTTAAAAAACCTGTAGTAAGAAAGGGAGTTAAGAAGGAATTTATCTCCTCACTCCAACTCCTTTCTCACTGGATGGCTGTCTTTGTACTCCTCCCTTCTCCCCTCTCCTCCCCAAGTCGTGCAGGATGAGTGGTCGGTGGAGTCTTATCAGCTGGAGTTGTCACCGATCTCAGGTCATCTCTGGTTCAGAGTCCATCTCGGGGCTTTCTGCCGCTGAGTTTGGCATAGCCTCAGAGCCCTTGTCCCTGAAGACTCTCCTACAGGCAATACTGTATTTGTCACCCACCCTCAGCTGCTGCTTTCTGCTTTCCGCTCGCTGGACCCTTCTGATAGGAGCCGTCTCTCCCCTCCAGGCTGTACTTTTGGGCATATCTTTTTCAAGATGACTCAACATCAGAGACTTTCTGAGGATATACTGGGTCCTAGCCAATTTTGGAGGTATAGGCTGCTTCTTATGAAGCCCCCTCTCTTCTCTGTCACCCAGGTGTCTCTAGCAAGTCTCAAGCTCTGTCATCCAAATGCCAGAGGGTACAGGACAAGTCTCTGGAGATGTTCTCTGAAAGCTCCTTATTTGGTTTCAGGAAAGGGGAGAAAACCCCTTCCCCTTCCTCCTTCTGGGGAGCAGACATCACATTGATAATTGTCACCGTAGAAACCTCACGGCTGACCTCTCTTGAAGAATTTCCTCGCTTCCACTAAAACCCCTAAAATAGTAGATGAAATATAATGATCCTTTTAAATGTCCAGCTAAGCAATTTTTTGTTGTCAATCCTTTATCTTAGGAGGCAGCCTTCTGACGGTTGCGGCTTTCTAGGCCTTGGCTGCAGCGCTCTGCCCTGCACAAATCAAAGAAATCTCAGTTGCCCCTCACCACTCTGATTTTCCATTTTCACTTTGTTTAGCCCCTGAGCATCTCCCCTCCTTTTTCACTCTTTCAACAAAATTTGCATGCCTGTTATGTGACAACAATCTGAGGCATTTGGAATACAGTAACAATTCAAACAGACAAAAATCCCTCTCCAAAATAGTTGGGGGGCTGGGGAATGGGGTGAAGGGTTAAAGTACAAATTGGTAGTTGATAGATGGTCACGGGGATGGAGAGCACAGCATAGGGAATGCAGTTAGTATGACTGCGTTGGCTAGCTGGAGGGCCAGAGGAGGGAGGGAGCATTTTACGAACTATATAGATGTCTATATACTTGAAACTAATTTAAATAAATAAATTAAAAAAAAAACTTCTAGGGGAAAATATAAAAGTGATATATTTATATCTATACACGTATATCTTTATTTCTTGGGATAAGATAGAATTATTTAACCAAGATGTACAAAGCACAGATTACTTTTTTAAAGATGTAAAATTTGACCATATTAAAAATCTTTGTATATCCAAAAAAAAAAAAAACCCATATAAACAAAGTGAAAGTTTAAGTCATATAGTAAGACACATGCTATTAAATTAACACACAGTGAATTAGTATGATAAATATGCCGTAAACTATGAAAATTCAATAAGAAAAAGGAAAACAATCCAATAAAAAATTAGATGAAGAATATGAATAGACAGTTCACTGAGGAGGAAATTCACATGATCGATACATATAAAAAGGGATGGTAAGCCTCGCTAATAAACAGTAAAATGTACTCAAACTAAAATGAGACAGTATTTAACATTTACGAAATTTAAAAATTATACAGTTGGACAATAAAAAGTGTTGAGGCTGTAGAGCCCTGGGGACATTCCTACACTGCTGCTTTGGAGAACGGTCGGCCTTTCTGGTAAAGCTAAAGGTGCAGTATCTACAAGTCAGCCGCTCCACCTCTGGCCACAGACTCTCCAACTGTGCTTTTCAAACTGTAGAACCTGGCACACTAGTATGTGCTAAAATCAATTTAGTGGTACGAGCATGTCCTTTTGAATGGAACAGGATGGAATAAGAAAGAGTTGAATAGAACTTTGATTTTTAAAATAATTACTAATCCAAAAGGAAAAGGATACTTCCATAATCTACACAGAATAAAATAACAACACATTTTAATATGTTTATGAATACATAAATATACACTGTAAGAAATTTTAAAAAATATTGAAGATTAGAAGAAAAGATCTAAGTAAATAAAAATATGAAACATATTGCAAGATGGGAAAATCACTATTGGATGGTTAGTGGCTCATGGAACTGCCTTGGTGCAAAGAATATAAGCCAACTAAATTTTTGAAGGCATCACATTACCAAATAAATCCCAAGCCTATTCTACAAAATCCTATGACCTTTTCGAATTCTTAAGGACAACTTCAGGTCACCTAACTTGTAAAAAACATTATACAATTCTCAGGTTGGACCTTCCCTCTAAATCTCACATCAAATGTGACCACAAAGAAGGACCATAAAGAAGAATATCCTGCCACAGAAGTCTCAAGAACTAGAGTGTTAAACTCTGAGAACTGAACCACAGATAGCCAGATGCTCTTCAAGGAACTAACTCCACTGTGAAGGCAGCAGGTATTGCCCAGTAGGATTTAATAATTGTTATAGAGCAATGATGGTTATGTGTCACCCATTCTTTGCTTACCAAATGGAAATTTCTATTGCAGTTATTATGGTCCCAGTCAGCTATTTAATAGAAGGTATTGGGCAGACATAGGACAGAGTAGATGAATAACTTGCATTTTAGTTAACAGCCTGCTAGACCATGAAGAACGGTACCTGAACTCCACAGAAATGATGGCACATCACCCACCCAGAGATGTTGGATTTTGAGCAGAATGAAGTAACTGGATGAGACTTTGGATTCTTTCTCTTGGTAAGGAGGTGAGTGAGTTCTCTGTATGCACAGTGGAGAAGTCTGGAAGATACCATCTTACTCAAATATCAAACTGAACATCACTGGTGATAGGAAAATCGAAGTTGTGCTCCTAACAGAATGTAATAGTAACAATGTAGCCTCACTTCTGTGATATTTCTGTCAGAAATGTGTAGCATGAAACTAGAGGACCCTTCAGAAAAATCTAAATCAAGGGACAGTCTATAGAATAACTGCCCTATAATCTGTAACACTTTCCTGTTTGTGAAAGTCAAGGAGAGACTGTTCCAGCCTCTTTCAGATTGTAGGAGACTGAACAGATATGTTGATTAGATGTAACATGAGACTCTGATCTTTGCCCTTTTGTTTTAAAAGACAATTTTGGAGACGATTGGCAAAACTTGAATGGAATCTGAGAATTAACAATTATTTTCTGATTTCGAAGATTATACGGTGGTCGTACTGAGAATATCTTTGCTTGTAGGCAGTATACACTTAAGTATTTGTGTGATGGGGCATGAGGTCAGCAACTTACTCTTAAATGTTACAAGAAAGAAAGTTCTTTATACTGTCCTTCCTAGTCTTGTATAAATTTTGGATTGTTTTAAAATTAAATAAAATTTAAAAATTTAAAAGAGTTACATTATTGAGTAAGAAGCAAGCATGGCAATATAGCCAAGGTGTTTGGTAGAAAAAATTTAAAAATTTAAAAGAGTTACGTTATTGAGTAAGAAGCAAGCATGTCAATATAGCCAAGGTGTTTGGTAGAAGTTTGGGGTGAGGTGGGAGGAATGAGAGATGGAGATTATATCAATTTTTTTTTTTTTTTTTTGCTTTATTCTTGGTTTCTAAGTCATTGTCCACTTGTTCATGATATTTGAAAAAAAAATGTGGTCACTAAAAGAAGTTTCAAACTTCAAATTTATAGAGTATACAGCAGGAAGGGGGGAAGATTTTAAGACAATCAGATGCATTGAGTTTTTATTTACAATTACATCTGTCTCCAGAATTTAACAAACCGAAGTGAGCACGTGTATGTGTTGTAGGTACCAATTGTACATTTGATTTTGTGTTCCAATGTCTAGCATCTAATCGAATTTTTTAAGAGCTCTTAAGAAGCTGTTCTTCAGATTATAATGGATAAAATATTTACACTCACCAGATGTGAGTTCAGATTCTTGCTTTAGCACTTTTTGGGTTAGTCGATTTTCTTCATTAACTTTTTCATTTTATAGAAATGAGGTAAAATAATGTTGTTAGTTTTTTCTGAAAAAAGTTATGGTGATACTAAATCTCTGCCATCAAATTATTTATTGCATATTTTATGATTTCATGAGATTTCATCTTTAAAATTTAGAAATAAAGTTTTAAAACTTTATGATTAAAATTAGATGTTTATTAAAGAAAAATTGGTAATTACAGGCAACTGTGGCCCTTACTAGGAAGTATAACTGGACCAGTACACTCACAGGATTCACATATGTAGGAGTTAGTACACTTTTGATTCTATTTAATAAAACAAAATAAAACAAAAAATCAAATTAGATTAGGCGAAATAAGGAGTGCATTAGCTTTTTTTTACCTGAAAAGTCCAAGGTAGGTCTGGCTTTAATGATGTTATCTGATCCAGTCTTACTGTTACTTTCTCCTGATGCTGTTTTCCTGGATAAGCTCTCTCCTCCTTTATTCTTAAGTAAACTGGTGGAGGTACAATGACTTTCTCTTTTTCTGTCCTTACATCTTACTCTCTCAGAAACATTACAGAGAGATTCCTTCCCTACTTTGTATAAAATTCCAAGTACTATGTACCATTGAACCACCTCGGACCACACACTCATCTAACCAACACTGTGGCTGGGGGGATGGAAATAATGATTGGTCATGTGCTCAGTCCTAAACCAAATTCTATTATTTACTATTCTGATCATCCGCATCTGAATGAAAGATTTACCTCTGGAGCTGTTCCAGTTATCCATGTGACAAACTGCCCTAAAGTTTAATGCCATCAAATTTCATTGTACTCATGACTTTGTGGGTCAAGAATATAGGCAGGGCATGGAAAGCATGGCTCATCTTTGCTTTGCAATGTCTGCGGCCCAATCTGGATGGCCCAAGTGACTGGAACAGATAGGGACATTTCAACTAAGACCATCTATCTAGGACCTTCATGTTGGCTCCTAACTGGTTTCTGGTTCCTCTCCACAGTACATCTGCTGAGGCTTTGAATATCTCAGGTGGATTCTTCACTCATATGTTAGTACACAGGCTAGAAAAGCTGACACATCTTTCTCTCCTTCAGGCTTTCCCATGTGGAAGCTTGGGCTTCTTCCCAGTATAGAAATCTCAAAGTAGCCAGATTTCTTATAATTGGCCAGCGTTCCTCAGAATGAGTCTTCCAAGATCTGTAGGTAGAAGCTTTAAGGCTTCTTAAGACCTAGATGTACAGTCCCAGGACCTCATTTCTACTACATTCAATTGGCCCAGCAAGTAAGTCTCTAAGGCAGCCCAGACTAAATAGGAGAGAAATTAGCATTCATTTCTCTCAACAGGAAGAATAACAAGTAGTAGACATTTTTAACCTACTACAAAAGCCACTGATGGAGTCAGCCCACCTGACCTATACAGGTTGAATAAAAAGGCATAACTCTCAAGGAGAAAAATGAGTTCTATTGATAGGAGAAAGAGCAGTAGAAAATCTATATTATGCGTGTGGCAATGTTGGTAGGGTTAGGACAGACCAACAGGGATGAGTTTGAACATAAGACTCAGAAACCTCTTGGAAAATATTTGTTTTCTTTTTATTTATTTGTGTATTTATTTATTTATTTTTTATGGTGACATTGGTTAATGAAATCCAATAAATTTCAGTTGTACACTTTAACAATAAGGCATATATATTTTTACACTGTGTGTTCACTTTCCATAGTTAGATTTCTTTCTGTCACCACATATTTGACCCCCTTTATCCCATCTACCTCTCGCCTCCACCCTCCCCTTCCAGTTTGGTAACCACTAGTCCATTGTTCATGTCCATGAGTCTCTGTTTGTTTGTCCTGTTCATTTGTTGCTTTTAGGTTTATATCCCACATATAAGTGATATCATGTGATTTTCAACTTTTTCTGAATTTTGTGAGGAATCTCTATACTGTTTTTCATAGCGACTGTACCAATTAGCAGTCCCACCAGCAGTATATGAGGGTTCCTTTTTCTCCACATCCTCTCTAACATTTGTTATTACTTGTCCTGTTGATTATAGCTATTCTAACAGATCTGAGATGGTACCCCTTTGTGGGTTTGATTTGTATTTCCATAACAGCTAGCAATGTTGAGCATCTTTTCAAATATTTGTTGGCTATTTGTATGTCTTCTAGGGAGATATGTCTGTTCAGGTCTTTTGCCCATTTTTTGATTGGATTGTTTGTTTTTTTTATTGTTATTGAGTCATATGAGTTCTTTGTATATTTTGAATACTAGGCCCTTATCAGAGGCATTACTTGCAAATATATATGTCTTTTTACCTTGTTGACGATTTCTTTTGCTGAGCAGAAGCTTTTTAGTTTGATGTAGTCCCATTCATTTATTTTTGCTTTTACTTCCCTTGCCTTTAAGGTCAAATTCATAAAATCCTTTTTAAGACCAAGGTCCTTGAGTTTAGTTCTTATGTTTTCTTCTATGCATTTTATTGTTTCAAGTCTTATATTCAGATCCTTAATCTATTTTGAGTTAATTTTGGTGTGTGCTGATAGACAATAGTCTAGTTTCTTTATTTTGCAGATGGCTTTCCAGTTTTCCCAGTGCCATTTATTGAAGAGGCTTTGCTTTCTCCCCTGTATGTTTTTGGCTTTTTTGTCGAAAATTATTTGCCCATATAAATATGGCTTTACTTTTGGACTCTCAATTCTGTTCCACTGGTCCGTGTGTCTGTTTTGCTGCCAATACCGTGCTGTTTTAATTACTGTCACTTTGTAGTATAATTTGAAATTGAGCAG
>NW_006443225.1:4809457-4834678 GCF_000325575.1 Pteropus alecto | reverse complement strand
TGTTAATTTTTGATAATTTTAAAACAATATGTCTTGGTGAAGGCCTTTTTGGGTTGAGATAATTGGGTGTTCTATCGACTTTTTGAATTCCAAGCTCCAGCTCATTCTTTAGATTTGGGAAATTTTCATCAAGTATTTGTCTGAAAATACTTTCTAATCCCTGCTCCTTTTCCTCTGCTTTGAGAATTCCTATTATTCTTATGTTTCCTCTCCTGATGGTATCAGCTAGTTCTTGTATTTCTTTTTCATTATTTTTCATTCTTTGATTTTTCTCTTTTTCCTTCTGATTTATTTCTAGATTTCTGCCTTCAATATCACTGATCCTTTCCTCCATTTGGTTGATTCTGTTTCCCAAGCTTGCTATTTCATTTTTCAACACTTGTGGTGTGTTTTTTTTAATCTCCAGAAGATCTATTCTGTTCTTTTTGAGGGTTTCAATCTCTTTGCTCTGCTCATCTAGTTGTATTTTCAATTCCTGAAATTGTTGATATGACTTGTTTCAGAACTCACTAAGTTTTTTCAGAATTACCATTCCGAATTCTCTGTCATTTAAGTCTCATATTTCTATGTCTGTAAGCTTATTTTCTGGAGATTTTTCTCTTTCTTTCTGGGATGCCTTGTTGCCTTGGTTGTTCATGGTGTTTAATGAACTATTACTCCACCTGGGCATTAATGACGTGTATTCTGCTTTTTTTTTTTCCAGAAAGAAAGTTTATCATACAAAGTTCTCTCTTTAGCCTGTTGCAAAGAAGGCACTTTTCTTTTGCTTTCCAGTAGGTGGTGTCTAAGCCTCTTGGATCCCTGCTTTATATAAAGCTTTAATAATACCTTTTTATTTTCTTATAGATGTTTAATCACACTTGCTACCCTCAGTCCCTGTCAGTGTTAGCAACAGTTTTGGTAGCATTTGCTCAGATTCCCCAGGGATCGGCAGTGTTCGGTCTCGGAGGTTATTGGGGGAAGGGGCCCTGTAGGTTGGGGTTTGCGGGCTGTGAGCTGCAGCTCAGCCTCGATTTTACAACCTTCACCAGCAAAAATCAGCTATTGTTTCTCTGCTGTCCCGTTTTTCTGCTTTCTTCCCTGACGAGTAGGCCCTGCTGCTGGACTCAGGGAGCTCACAGCTTTCCCAGGCAGGGCTGTTCAGGGAACTCTTCGTATCTTCTCCTTTCTCCCTCCTCCTAAGGGAGACCCCCGTGGCTACAAGAGGCAGTTTCTTTATTTCTCCCAGTCCACCACCCAACACCCAGAGTTCTGACCTGTGGTAGCTCTTATGCACAGATCCCATGCTCAGATGTGCAAGTGTGCAGTTTGCTCATTTTTGTTGAGTTATAGATGTTCAGCTTATTGTTGTTTCAAGGGGAGAGATCTGGAGACATCTCTCACTTCGCCATGTTTCTCCAAAACCTCTTGAGAAATATCGATAAGAGAGACTAGCAGCTCACACAATCAACAACCAGACCATTCTTTGACCCCACATGTTTGAGTATCTTGTACAAAATTCTTAAAAGAAGAGAGACTGCTCTTTAGCCAGATAAGAATGTCCATTAGACATTGGAGGCACAAGGCGGGACAGTATTCTATCTTGTGAATAATGTTTAGTAAAAATGTAAATGGAGGTTAACTAACCTTGCAGGCCAGATCAAACCCTGACAAGAAACTACAAGTGAGAGAAGGACAAAGCAGTCTGGCCAGAGAGTCAGACTAACCTACACAGGGGCAACCTGTGAACCAGATATTCACCAGGCCAAATGAGAGCAGAAAAAGAACTGATGGCGATGGCAAGTAACAAGCAGTACACCCTGTCCCTTGGAACTAACATAATGCGACAACTGAGACGTATCCTACTTTCATCTCCAGATACTTAACTAGTATTTCTTCTATTGGTCCAGCTTAGGGTCTAGAACACAGAGTTGGTAGAATTGGGAGCAATTTAAGGTGTGTGTTAAGCTGGAGGATGGCTTTGGAGAATGGAGCAAAAAAATGCACAATTCCCTGGTGGAATATTAACCAGAGAAACACTATTTTATTATTGTTACTGTTTGTCTACCGAATTTCTAGGCAAGAGTGGCCTGGAGAAACACAGATTATATGTAGAAACGTAGGGAGAAAAAACCAAAATACTGTATATTCATCATTCCACTACTCCAAATTAACTATTCTTAATTTGAAATTTAAACATCGTCATTAATTTATTCAGTGTTTTGAATAATATATATATATTCACCTATCAGAAAGTAATGAACATTGCTAAGTTATTTTTTTTCTCTCTTTTTTCTTGAATAAATGGAGAAGGGAGAGTTTTAATCCCAGTTTAAAATTCTCTTAAAACCTTAAGCTGTAAGGCCAAAGTCTAGGGTGAGTCAGTACTTATAAATAGTCACAAGCAGATAAGAACTGGAGTTATCATAAAACGTTTATACTCACTTCTTTCTGTCTTGAAGGATGGTACATGGAGGACCAGAAGGCAAATGAAAACTCATCATGGTTTCACTTGGCAGTCAGCTGACTGAAACTTCAGGCTTTAATTAGGTTCTTAAAGGAGAGAATTTTAAGCAGCTTGTGTAAAATATCTTTCCAAGTAAGCACCAATGTCTTATGACACATTACCCCTTTCATTGGTTTGAGGTACAATTATGCCAATATCACTTTTATGTCTCCAATAATTGCTTAAGTACCCACCTGTCGAAATTAGAAGGGCATCAGTATGTTACTGTAAGTTCTTCTCAACATCAAGACACAGGAACCCAAAAGACTCGCTTAATCCAAAGGTGTCAATCTTGTTCCTAAACATCATAAGGAGAGAGAAGTAGAAGATCCCATTTGTTCACCAGTGAATTCTAGTTTTAAAACACTGTTACTACAGATTATGGAACTATTAAAAACTGGTTCCAACAGACAACACCAAAGGCTGACAGAAATGTGTAGCAACAGGAACTCTCATTCATTGCTGATGGGAATGCAAAATGCTACGGCCACTTTGGAAGACCATTTGGCAATTTATTACAAAGCTAAATACAGTCTACCATATAACCCCCAAATCATGCTCCTATATACTTGCTCAAATGAGTTGAAAATGTATGTTCACACAAAAAATTGTACACAAATATTTATAGAGGCTTCATTCATAATTGCCAAAAAATCGAAAATAACCACAACATCCTTCAATAAGTGAATGAATAAACAAACTGGTACATCTGTATTAGTCAGGGCTCTCCAGAGAAACACACCCATTTTATTATATATATTTATTACACACACATACACACGCACACACACACATATATAGATATATATACTTGTTATAACAAATTGACTCATTCAATTATAGAGGCTTAGTCTAAAGGCCTGAGAAGCAGGATGAGAAGCAGGATAGTGTTCATTCCAGTCTGAGTTCTAAGGCAAGAAAAAAACTAGTGTTCCAGCTTGAAGACCCTCAGGCAAAGAGAGTGAGTTATCTTTTGTTCAGCCTTTTGTTTTATTCTGGCATTTATGGATTGGATGAGGCTTGCCCATGTTGGGGAAAGTTACCTGCTTTACTCAGTCTATTGATTCAAATGTTAATCTCATCCAGAAACATCCTCACAGACTCCTTCTCTAGAATGTCATAGAGTTGAAATCATATAATATGTAGCCTTCTCAGATTGGCTTCCTTCACTTACAGTATGCATTTAACTTTCCTCCATATCTTTGGATGGCTTAATACCACAATTCCTTTTATTGCTGAGTGACATTCCACTGTATGGATGTTGTGATGGCTAATTTTAGTGTCAGCTTGCCTGGGCCTTTTGTTTCAACTCTATGACATTCTAGAGAAGGAAAAACTATAGACGTAGTAGAAAAACTATAGACGTAGCAGGTGCCAAGGGTTGGCTGGGAGGCAGTAAACGAATAGGTGGAGCAGGAGCACAGGGGATTTTTAGGGCAGTGTATATGATTCTGTAATGGTGGATACATGACATTTTGCATTCATCGAAACTCGTAGAACTGTACGACGCAAAGAGAGAATTCCAATGTGCGCTATGAACTTTAGTTAATAATGTTAACCTAAAAAAAAAAAAAAAAAGAGGCCAAAGTGTGAGGCAAAACGCATTTGTTTGAGATTCAAGAGAACTTAGGAAATACTGATTCAGGCAGAAGCCCAAATAGGAGGTGAAGGCAAGGGACATTTATGAAAAAGGGAAGGGGAATAATTACGTAAATAGAAGAAAGGAATTTCCATGGGTGTTAATAGCAAAGGAAGGAATTTCTATAAGTGCAGATAAGCTAACAGAGTGATGCTGCTTCTAAAGAATGTTTTAAATTTTCAGTCCTAGAGTTATATCTGCTTTTCTGTTAGCTTTGCAAATAGTTGTTTATAATATAATACTGCTTTAGGCCCAGTTTGAAGCTTATTCCAAAGTTTGAGGAGTAAAGCATGCTAGGTAGTTCCTCTGGGATGGTAGCTTCAACTCCATTTTAAAGTGGCTCTGTTTATATTAATTTTACACATATACAACTGTATATCAATATTGGTTCATCTATTATAACAAAGATACCACGTCAGGGTAAGACGTTAATAGGAGAAACTGTGAGGGGAGGGGATCCGTTTAAACTCTTTGTACTTTCTGCTCAATGTTTTGGTAAACCTAAATCTTTCATTAACAAAACCTAAATTCTGTTATTTAACAACAAACAAACACACCTGGTTTTATACAGCCAGATGTATCCCTGTTGTGATGTTGCTACTTGTCTGAATCCCTCTGCAGGCTACAGGGGGTCTTAGACTTAATATTTTATTTTGTGGCTTTTAAAATTTTATATTCACATACTTAGTTATTTTTCTAATGTCTGGCTATCTTATCTAGGGGCCGTGGTTTCAGAGACCCTTTTTGTCTGCGTTATATTTTTGACCAGATACAGCTCTTGACCAGAAACATTCAAGTTTTCCTACTGAATCTGAGTCCCCAGTACAGATTCTCCCTTCCTTTTTGGTGAGTTTTTGTTTTGTGCTAGCTAATTTAGGTGAATTTATCTCATCATAATTTTACAGGGTTCTACGAAAAGTAAGAAAAGTCAATCTACCTTCAAGAAACAAAGTATTCAACAAATCCATATTCAGAGATGACCAAGGTGTTGGAATTGACAGAGGATTTAAAATAACCATGATTTAAATGTTAAAAGATCTAGTGGAATACATGGACAATAAGCATTAACAGACAGAGACTTTCATTAGAAAGATAGAAACTGTAAAACAGTCAAGTGGAAATGCTAGAAATAAAAAATATGAGACTGGAAATGAAAAATTTCTTCAACAAGCTTACTAGGAGTCTGAAAACTACAGAAGAAAGAATCAATGGGCTTCCAAATAAGTTAATAGGAATCTTATAAACTGAAACACAAAGAGAAAAAAAATGAAAAAAAAAATGAACAGCTGTGGGATAATAAACTAACATACATGTAATTAGAGTCTCAGGAGAAGAATGAGAGAGGGGTAGAAGAATGTTTGAAGAAATGATGGGATAAGAATTTTCCAAAATGAATGGAAGAATATAAACCAGAGATTCAAGGGAGGAAAAATCACCCCCTAAAAACATCATTGTGAAACCATTGAGAACCAAAGTTAAAGGAAAAATCTTGAAGGCAATCAGAGGGTGGAAAATATCACATATAGACAGACTCAGCATCTCAGCCTAGTAAAACAACCATATGGTCAGCATGAGTCAAACAGCAAGAGTGACTGGCACTCTGACCTAAGGTTGGGTCTTTCATCCTCATTCACATGCTGTGAAAACAGGTAAACACTGGTCTAGACTTTTCCTGGCATCTCTAGATTTGGAGCTTCTCCTGGATTTAGTCCCTCAGTGGTCTTTCCATCTTGTTTTGTAGCTCCCAAGGCCTTGGCTTGCAACAATGAAATGAGGGCTTTCCAAACCCAGGTTTTGCTGGCTCCAAAATGTGGGCTGGGAGGTTGAGTTCTGTATCTTTAGGTTGGGTTTATACAGTGCTTTCTAGGGTTCTTGTTCATGGTTCTGTGGACTCTGAGAAGAAAGATTCATTTCATGTGAACCCTGAGAAGGAGTTTATCTGCTGAGATGAACTCTCCATCATCAACTGAGGGCCCAAATTTTGTGGTTAATAAGAGCCTATGAGCATTTGCTAACCGGGACTTCTCATGTACTCTGTATACTGGAAAGAACCTCCGACTGAGGTTCCTGCATTACGCCCTGCTTGTTTATGCCATCTGAGTCAGTCAGTGCAGGGAAACCCTGGTTTTCTCTTTCTACCAATGGACTGAGACCTGCCCTGTCCAATCAGAACACAAATTGTATCCTCATTTGCATTTATACCGACCAATCAGAACTACATGATTTGCACAATTTGGAAAGCTCATTTGCATAAAATTGGGTGCTTGGGTGAAAACGTTTTCTATAAAAGATGGTCTCCCTTTTGTCTCAGTGGAACACAATTTAGGTTGCTACCTGAATCCACGTCTCCTAGGCTGCAAGTCCCTTTGCTCATATAAATGCTTTTTGTTCTTTATTACACTCTAAAATTAATTTTGGTTTACAGTTCCATCAGTGAGAGTTTGTTGCTTCCTCCAATTTCCTTATCTGCAGAGGAAGTGTCAGTGTGCATAGTTGTCCACTAGAGGGTGATATGAGCCCTAACTTTTTAAAACACGAGACTGAATCAAATTCTAGCACAAATATATTAGTACATTAGGGAAAAAAGTAATAAATAAACTGTAGAACAATGACAGTTTACCTTATTTTCACATTCCCTTGTGGTTTGTGCTGATTGGAACATATTAAATATTTTCTAAAACTGCGCATTAATGGGATAAAAATCAAGCAAATGTAAAAAAATTATCGCTAGAGACATTCTAGAATGATAAACAGTTGAATCTATCAAGAAGTTATAACAATTATAGGCAACTAACAAAAGAGTCCCAAAATACATAAAGCAAAACGGACAAAATTTAAGAGAGAAATAGGCAATTCAATGACAATAATTAGAGAATTCAATACCTAACTTTCAATAATAGATAGAACAATTAGATAGGAAACCAACAAGGAACTAGCAGGTTTGAACATTATGAGCAAACTAGATTTAATAGACATATATAGAACACTCCATACGACAAGAGCAGAATACAAATTCTCAAGTACACCTGAAATATTCTCTAGGATAGATATATACATTAGACATTAAGCAAGTCTTAATACATTTTAAGAGAGTTAAATCATACAAAGTATGTTCTCTAATCATGATAGACTAAAATGAAAATTTAATAAGGAAAAAATTTGGGGAAATTCACAAATATGTGGAAATTAAATAACATACTTCTAAATAGCTAATCGATCAAAGAAGAAAACACAAAGGAAAGTAGAAAATACTTTGTGATAAATGAAATGAAAAACACAATCTACCAAAAATTAATTCAATAAAAACAATGCTTAGGAAGAAACTTACAACTGCCTGTATAAAAAAAAAAGAAAAATCTCAAATTAATAACCTAACCCTCCTTCACTATGAGAAACTAGATAAAGAACAAAGCCCAAAGTCAATAGAAAGAATGAAATAATAAAAATCAGAAGAGAAATAAATGAAACAAAGAATAGAAACATAGTAGACACGAATCAACAAACCCCAAATTTGGCTCTTTTAAAAGATCAACAAATTGACAAAACTTTAGCTAGACTGACCAGAAAAAAGAGAGGGAAATCTCAATTACTAAAATGAAGAACAAAAGAGGAAAACATTAATATCAACATTGTAGAAATAAAAAAGGAAAAGTAAATAAGGAAACGCTAAGAGCGATTGCATGCAAACAAACCAGATAACCCAGATGAAATGGACACATTCCAGAAAAACAAAACGATCAAAACTGGCTCTGGAAGAAATAATATATCTAAATAGACCTATGACAAGAAAAAAATATTAAAGTGGATATTTAAAGAAATTCGTACAAAGAAAATCCCAGAACCAGATAGCTTCACTGGTGAGTTCTACTAACCACTTAAATAAGAAATAACACCAATCCTTCACAACTTCTCTTATTATTAGAAAAGGAGGGACAACTTCCCAGCTCATTCTAGGAACCAAGTATCATCTGGTACCAAAATTAGATAAAAATATTGCAGGTAAAATAAACTACAGACCAATATCTTTATGAATCTAGATGCAAAATTTTTCAACAAATACTAGCAAACTGAATATAGCAACATATAAAAAGCACTGCACACTATTACCAAGTGAGATTTATTCAAGGAATGCAGGGATGGTTCAACATACCAAATAATTCAATGAAATACACCATATTAATACAATAAAGACAAAAACCATACAATTATCTCAGTAGATGCAGGAAAAGTACTTAAGAAAATCCAACACCCTTTCATGGTCAAAACACTAAAACAAAACAAAACACCCACAAAAAACAAACTAGAAGTAGAAGGGCACTACCTCAACATGAAAAAAGATATCTATGAAAAACTCGCATCTAACATAATACTTAATGGTGAAAGACTAAAACTTATCCTCTAGGATCAAGAACAAGATAAGGACATCTACTCTTGCCACTTCTGTTCAATATTGTACTTGAAGTTATTTCCAGGAAGCAAGGCAAGAAAAAGAAATAAAAGGCATACATATTTGAAAGGAAAACTACCTCTACTTTTAGGATACATGACAGTATATTGAAAATCCTAAAGAATCTACTAAAAAAAAAAAAAAAAGCCTCTTAAAACTAATCAAAAAGTTCAGCAAGGTAACAGAATGCAAAAATCAACATCCAAAAATCAGGTTTATTTCTATACATGAGCAATGAGCAATCTGTAAATGAAATTAAGAATAACAATTCTTTGTAAATAGCATTAGTAAAAATAAAATAACAGGAACAAATTGAACAAAAAGTGCAAGGTGTATATACTGAAAACTACAAAACATCATCGAAAGAAATTACAGAAGACTTAAATGGAAAGACAGCCTATGTTCATGAATCAGAAGACTTAATATTGTTAAGACGACAATGTCCTCCAAATCGATGTATAGAGTGAATACAATCCCTAACAAAACCCCGGGTTCCCTTTTTCTTTTTGGAGAAATTTATAATCTAATTCTAAAATTCACATGGAAATGTATGAGATCTAGAATATCTAAAATAATCTTGAAAAAGAACAAATGGGAGGACTCACACTTCCTGATTTCAAAACTTACTACAAACCTACAGTAATCAACACTTTGTGATGCTGCCATAAAAATAGATACATAGACCAATGGAAGAATAGATACATAGATCAATAGAATTGAGAGTCCCAAAATAAACTCTTACATGTATGCTCAATTGATTTTCAACAAGAATGCCAAGTGATTTTAATGAGAATGAGCATTCTTTTCCTCAAACGGTGCTGGGACAACTGAATATCCACATACAAAAGAGTAAAGTTGGACCCTGTACTTTATACCATATACAAATAGTAACACAAAATGGACCAAAGTTCTAAATAGAAGAGCTAAAACTATAAAACCCTTAGGAGAAAACACAGGTGTTAAGTATTCATGACCTTGGATTAGGCAATGTTTCTTAAATATATCACCGAAAGTATAAGTAACCAATAAAAAATAGTATATAATTGAACTTCCATAAAAATTAAAAACCTTCATATATCCAAAGACATTACCAAGCAAGTGAAAAGATGACCCACATAATGGGAGAAAATATTTGAAAATCATATCTGATAAGGGTATAGTGTCCATAATATAGAAAAAACTCTTCAACTGAACAATAAAAAGAACCCAGTTAAAAAAAAATGAGCAAAGAATTTGAATAGACATTCTTCAGAGAAGATTTACAAAGGGCCAATAATCACATAAAAAGATGTTCAACGCTGTTAGTCACTAGGGAAATGTAAATCAAAACTATAATAAGACAAACCCACTAGAATGGCTACAATCAAAAAAGAGCGATACAAATAAGTGTTGACAAAGATGTGGAGAACCTGGAACCCTCATACATTCCCGGTGGGAATAGAAAATGGTGCAGCCACTTTGGAAACAAGTTTGTCAGTTCTTTAGAAAGTTAAACATAGTTACCATATGGCCCAGCAAATCCATTCTTAGTTATATCCTCAGGAAATTTGAAGGATATGTTCACACAAAAACTTGAACGTGAATGTTCATAACAGCACTATTCATGACAAATAAAAAGCGAAAAAAGGGTCAGCTCTTCCCTTTCTCCCCTGGCTCCTCTCTCTTTTCTCTCTCTTTCTGAGCTCTTGTAACCTGCTGGGGAGGTTTGTTGGGCCCAATGAATTCAATAAACCATTGCTCTTTGCTGTCTAGTTGAGCTCCCTGGCTTAATCTCTAGAAGATTCAGATTAAGGTGGGTTTTATCATAAAAAGCAAGGCAGCCACTTAGCCTTCTTTGATTCTAGGTCCTCAGGCCTGACTTCAACTTGGGTGAAAAGAGTTCTCCCTGTGATACAGCATAGCATAGCAGGAACTAAACTGGGGCTTGGAGCCAGAGCTTCGCAGCATTAAGTCACCTACAAATGCAGGTAACAGGGTCCATCTCATGGTGCTACCATGTGGAATAAATGAAGCAAGCATGCGAAGGTCTTGGCACAAAGCTCTGATGCATTGCCTGACCTTTTCTGTTAATAGAAACAACACTTCCTTTATCAGAAATCATACAGTGATTTGTTCTCCTGTTGATTGGCTGTGTCACCTTGAAGCCAGAGACCGCTGTATCTCCAGCACCTAAAAGGTGCCTTGCATAAAGTAGGTGTTAAGTTAATATGAATGATAAATAAAATGGATGAAAAATTTTTGATGAATGATCTACTCATCTCTCCCTCATCACCTAACAGTGCCTTCCACGTACTTGGTGTTCAGAACCTGTTTGATGCATTAAGTTTATATTTGAACATCTAGGTGGTAAGCTTACCCTTTCTCAAACCTGCAGCCAGATGTCCTTTGGTTCTACTGAACTTCCTGTGAGGTTCTAAGCTATAGAGGAGGAATACTGGGCTTCAGTAGAGAAAAATATGAGGTTGTGTCCTGGTCCTGGATTTACCACTTAATAATTGCGACAAACATTTTTGATCATAGATTGTGCCAAGCCCTAGGTTAAACATTTTACAGACATTGTCTTACTTCAACTCGATCTTTCTATTTTGAGTCATACACTATAATCATCTCCATTTTATAGATAAGAAAGCAAAGACTTGGAGAGGATAGCATCTCATCAAAGGTATATACTTAGTGCAGAGTCAAGGTGTAAACCCTGATTTAATTCCAGCTTCCATTCCACTGACCTCTGAACTATTTTAAGCTTTAGGACATTAGCCACTAAACCTTCATACCCCTATTCTTCATTTTAAAATAGCTAAAATATCTGCACTGTCTAACTGAGCTGATTATTTCATTCAAGTTGGAGAACATAAGTAAAAACATTTTTAGAAACCTCAAAATCAATGTAAACTTTATTATGATTCTCTACAATACAACTTCTCAACACCTCCTTATTCTTCAGTCCCATGAAATTACATTTGTTCAATGTACACATTTAGATATACCAGGCATTTACAACCTCAACACTGTGTGTTTAACGTTCAAAACTATGTTTGAGAATCAAATATTCCACATCTGCCATAATATAACTGGGTTTTCTTTTTCTAAAAAATGTTGAAGACATAGTTCAAATATGAATACTAAGGCATATTTCCTAAGAGCTTATTATGAAAGCCTCAAATTAATCATAGCAAGACCTCACCAGCCCAGTTCACTTTGGTCTCCTACTGACTTGCCCTGAACTAAGACCCTGGCGTGCAACCTTGCTCCATGGAGCTCCAGGATGCTCTTAGAAAATGCCAGAGATTGCATTAATTGAGACAATCTATAGTTCCACTACAGAAAGTGAGTTTGACTTGGAAATTCAGGAAAACAACTGGTTTGACTCAATTGTTTGACTATATTCATAGTTTAGTTAAAGCCATCAGATTGATGTGTGAGTTCTACATAAACTATGTGTACTGCATTTCTTGGTAGAAACCATCTAATTGGGCCATCAGTTTACATAAGCTAAAAGCTTTATAGGTTTTCTTTTTACTTTCTGTTCCTATAGTTTGAGTTTCCACGTTTTGTATATGTCTGTTCATAGGGAAATGGTATGTACTTAGGCCCTACATTCTCTGAGGCCAGAACAAGTTCTCCTCTACATGTCAGTAAGTGTGTACCCCATCCACACTACTTTCTGCAAATAAATAGGAAATTACAAGCTTTGGAGGGATTAGGGAATTTAGATAAACTCAGTTATTGTGGCAACTAAAACATACTCCTTTCTGCTTCAGGGCCCTGAGGCTTTCTCCTGATGCACTGAAATCTCCACAGGGTCAGGGCTCACCACTTCCTTGTTAATTGCATTTCCCTAGTCTTGGCATGGCACCTGACACACATAGTAAGTGCTCAGTGTGTGTGTGTGTGGCGGAGGGGTAGGGGAAGGGAAGAAGGGGTCAAGTAGGGGAAGGGAGAAAATAAAACTTTATAATTTGAAACACCAGGGGATAAAAAAGCAGGTAAAGGACTTTTCAACTCAGCTATCATTTACTTAATACCTGAAACTCCGAGTACTGTGTAAACATATTGCGATGTCATAAAATCCGTGCATGACACTTTGTGCCTTCGACTTATCAGGAAACCTTTAAGGTATGTCCTAGCAGCCTCTGAATAGTTCTGACAACTGTAACAAGCATCAGAATCCCTATTCACCAGATTAGAAGCAGCATATTAGGGGTGTGATAAATGCCATATGTGGACATATGACAGTAGCAAGAAGTGACATCCTCATAAGGAAGACATAAATCATACGTAACAAGAGAAAAATGAATGTGAATACTCAAGCCACTGCTTTTCCTCAACCCACTAAAAAAAAACTGTGTGTGTTTCCTGGGCTTTTGTTGTGCTGAAGGATAGTAAGCGAAAGTGTAAAAAGAATAGATAAGGGTAAGGGAAACTGAGATAAATACAAACCGCACTATATTTGAAAGTGTTGCGGGAAGCGACACCCGATGGAGGAAATTGGACGCTCAGACAACTTTGTTAGAAGAATTTATTGCCGGCGGAGAGTATGGGGCTTTCAACAGCACCAAAGCACAAACTCCCTTTGTTTAGATTTCTTACAGCTTATATAACCTTGCAGTGACCATGCAAGGGGTGGTGATTCCTTTGTCTGAGGTTTCACGTGTGCATCATGAGTCAGGATGGGGAGGAGGAGTTTCGGGTGGGGGAGCTGCAAGCGGGGAGGAATTTCTAGACTACTGGTCTTATCTATTTACAGGTCGTTGGCCTTGTAGAACCCACGACCTTGGTGTCATCAGTACCGTTATCAGATTCTCAAATGGAAAGACGGGACACCGAGGCTATAAGCAGAAGTAGCACTTACTGATGCTGGCACCAGCTCAGCAGGTTCCTATCCAAAATCTGAGCCCCGATGGTAACATAACAGGCAGTTTTATACAGTCTTGTTATTCCTACACAGCTACAGAGATAAGGAAGAACATTAGTTGGATGGCAAGCTAGGAACTGACAAATGTGAGCTTGAGAGTCCTTGAGGTGGGGAGGTAGCTCTGGGAAAACGTGTTAGCTGGAGAGTCCTGGAGGGGATGGGGGAAGAGGGCAGTTAGGAATGGACTTTCACCAGCTGGGTCGGTCATTTCTGCAGGCCCTTTCCTTTACATTTTTCAGATGTCTCCTCTCCTCTCTTAAAAGGAGTTTATGATATTCCGGGAGGGGGTGATGAAGACAAGACTTAAGGAAGTTTTCCCAGGGTTGTGAATGTATTTCCTTTTACCATTTTGAAAATCTTTTAATTTTTTTCTAATTATATTCACAAGAAATTGCAGAGATAGTGCCATGTCCTTTTTCCTTTATGATAGTTTTTTTTCTGATTTTTGTTTGAGAGGTTTTTACCTGCATCCTGGGTCTTTACAACCTCCCAGGATGGAAATCAAGAGATCACCACACGAAAGTTCAGGCAAGAGACAAATGTTTATTAAGCCTGTGCACAAGGGACCCAACACCCAGAAAGGAAAGGTTCCAGTGGGTCCTCTAGAGAAGTTGGGACAAGACTGTAAAGGGGGCTTGGAAGGGTAAAAGCTCAGTCCGGGCTCGTAAAAACGGAGGTTTCTTGACGCCTTGGGAGTGTGATTACATGCCCTTCATGCATCACATGTCTCATTTGCATGATGCGCCATCTTCCGATGTCACTTTTAGTATTTAAATTTGAGAAAGGTCAGTTTAGGGATACTCTTGGGCCTTACTGCGCATGTGCAGTGATAGAAACGTCTCGTTGCTGGCATGCCTCCCAAGGCTCCCTGATGCCCATCGGTGGTACCTGAGGCGGGTATTCTTGGGAAACTTATCAGGCGCCAGCAGCTGATCTTTCCGACTGACTCAACAGCAGGAAGTTGGCTTCCTGTCTCAAGGTGACTCTAAAAGGTTAAATTGTTTGTATATTAGATTGGTCTTTTCTCTAATTGTGATATCCTGCTGTGTCGGGCCATGCAAATGTTTAGCTATTATTGAGTCGTATAGAAAATAGATATAGTAATTTTAAAAAGCACATCAGACTAAATATGTTTAATGTACACAAAGCCCTAGAAAACCTAAATAGATTGAGAACCTCTACCATAAATTTATTAATAATAATAATTATGATCATAATCACACACATAAAAAGATCTGTGTTCTCTCTTTAAGGAGGCAAAAAAGCATGAAATAAATCTATGGTTTCTATAGCCAAAAATCGAAAACAAACCAAATGTCCACCAATTGGGAATCAGTAAGCTAAATTATAGTATATTCAGTCAATGGAAAACTATACACACATTAGAAATAAAGATATATAAACATACACATATATACGATACATAGATATGTATCGTCACAGGAAATATTCACAATATGAATTCATTTTTTTACATGCTATTAAACAGTTCTTTTATATAACCCACACACATCTTTGTGTGTGTGTTTGTGTGACTCACCAGCTGCCTCCATGTTGTCAAATCTGGTGATCAATTTTTTGACATCTTACTTGACACCAGTAGTGTGTGATATAGTTTCTTCAAATGATTCTCCTCTTGTTTTTTGAGACACTATTTTTTCTTGAGTTTCATCCTAGTTCTTTTTTATCCATTCCTTCTTTTGCTCTCTGCCTGACCTCAGTAAATGCAATGCCTGGTGTTGGACTATTCTTTTCTCAGTTTTTATTATCTCCTTAGGTGACCTTATAAAGTCTTTTGGCTTTAAATACCATCTAAATGGTGATGACTTGAGATTTCTACTTCCAACTCTGCCTTTTTTATCTTGCTTCAGACTCTTAAGTTCAACTGTCAATTTGATATCGATCCTTGATATCTAATAGGTCTCTTAAATTTCAAATGTCCAAAATAGTATTTTGACCTGTTGCCCAGGTCAAAATCTGTCTCTCCTTACTCTACTGCACCCTTATATATGAATTAGTTCTTGACTACTTTTTGTCTTTATATCTTAACCGAGTTGTCCCTCATTCACTCTGCTCCAATCTATCTTACCTTCATTCTGGTTCTTAGATGTACCAAGTTCATCCTTGACTCAAGACCTTTGTATTTGGTGCTCCTTCTTTCTGAAATTCTGATTTTTCACTTGGTTAATCCCTTCTTGTCATTCAGATCTTGACCATCACCTACCTCCTCAAAGAGCCTTTTCTTGATCACCAAACCTAAAATTGCTCTTATCCCCCAAAAGCTCTTTACAACTTGTTTTATTTTATTCATAACACATATTTTATTATCTCCTTATTGAAATAGAACCCCCTTAGAGTAGAGAATCTGCCCATCTTTTTAATGCCAGCAACCAGAATACCTTTTAAGAGTTCTTGGCACAGAATAGGTGCTCAATTAGTATATGTGTGTGCATGGAAATAAAGTTTGGAAGAATATATACCAGTTAACAGTGGTTACCTTTGAGTGGAGAGTAGTGGGGATGATAAATTGTTAATCAGCTTTCACTTCCTACCAAGACATGTTTTAGTTAGTTTTAAGTTATTTGAAAAAAAATTGTGTTACTTTAACAATTAGAAAAATCAATAAACATTTTTAATTAGACAAAATAGTTGATAAAGTTTTGATGCCTACATAAAACTGTTTAATCAGAAGATGCATTTATGTGGGATACTTTCTTGAGGGTGTTAGGTAAGTAACAGTTACTATATATAGTAAAATACCCGTGATTGTGTAAAAGCACTGAGACACGAAGGCCCAGAAACATTTCACCCAGTTCTCTTTCCTTTGAACTTAACCACTGTCTCTCTTGTAAACTATTTAAATTGATTTCTTCTTCAAAAGGTAACGAGAGCAAATCACTAGCTTGATGATAACTTATGCTTATTTTTCTTTAAATTATTATACTTTACATCTCTATTTGACATGTTCATCTTGAAGAGGTTTATTTGCTCTTTTTATAAACATGCTAAACTTGTGTTTGAAAGACCTTCAACTTATCATGTATTGCAGATCTCTAATTGTTTTGGAACCTCTTCTGATCCTGTGGACTTAGTTCAAGGCCATTTTTTTTTTTCTGATAGGATATTTACTTTAGTCACTCAAGTGCAAGATCTTACCAAATATAAAAAGTCTAGCTACAGTTTCTATTCAGCAAGACCCTTATCTTTCTAATCAGATAGTCCTCAGAAATTTTGCATTAGATTTGCAAAAAAATGACCATATCTTTGATCTGGGGGATTGTTACAGCAGTGTGCTGTTGTTTATGGCTTATTCTTGGAATAAGGAGAAGGTAAGAAAAGATTTATTCAGTTAATAAATTTGGCTTTCTGTATAAAAACTAGCATTTTTTTCTCAAATCAAAAAAATTGAAAATTGAAAATTTTAAAGTGATATTTTTTAAATTATGTCTAACAAAAGGTATAGTGGCAGTGTTTTCTTTTTAGTATTGACATACCAATGGTAATGCAAAAATGTACAAACTTGTTAAACATAACTGACAAATCTTATGAGATCTCTGTGTATGTTTACTGGGTATATAAAGAGGAAGTCTCGATTAGGATTTAAGTGGTAAGTGGGATATGCAACGAGAAGGGTTTCTTTCTATCATGTGGATTAAATAGATGCTCTGACTAAATAAATGTTCTCTCTTCAGCCAGTTCTTGTGCATTGTGTAAACTCAGCCTAAGTTTGGACAACAGCACAGGGCCTGCATTGATCATGTTATTACTTTTCTCTTATTAATGATATTCAATCATAGCGAACTGGAAAACTGCTAAGTGGATGTGACATAACTTTTATTTATAGGTGTTATTCATTAATAACTGGTTTAAAAATACAAGAAATACAAATAGAGTCAAATACATAGCTATAGTTTATCTAACTTCTGATTGGCTCAAAGAGTATTTGGGGGCGGGGTGGGGAGGAGGTTGTAAATATTCTCTGTTATGTCAATCTCTAAAAGATAGAATCATCCAGAGCATAGCTTCAGCTATGTAGATTTCTATGTGTTGTTTACCTTTTACAAGGTTTTTTATCCCCTAAAGTGTTTTAATTCAGCCTTACTAGTTTCTAGTTTTAATTAAACTACTTATCTTTGAACTAAGAAAATAAAAATAGTTGTTTTATGCTATGTGATTCTATCAAGAATGGTGGTAGTTTATGTTGGAAAATAAATGTTTCTATTCTTTAATAAAAATATTTAAAATAACATAAAAAATCATTGAATTGCAATTGATGATCCTGTCAATACATATCTTACTTAATTTCATTTTATCATAAGCTAATTTCTCAAATGAGTTTCTCCTTATCTTTAACTATCATCACAGTATAATAATATCTTTAAACTATGAAGATTTTGAAAACTTCTATTCTGCAATCCTCTCTTATTCAATATTCTGTATCTCTAAAGAAAACAGATACTTAGGCAAATGATGCTTAGGAAAAACATAAATGCTAGAATGTAGTTTTTTCTCTGTATTGAGAGCAAAACTCTTGCCTTTGTTCATCCTTTTATCCTCCTCATTGGGAAAAGCGATTAGCATAACATTCAGTAGGTGTTCGTGAAACGTAAGCATGGGTGGATGGATGGATGAGTGGGTGGATTTAGTAATTATTGTCACAAACATATCATCTTATTAGGTTAATATAACCCATTAATAAAGGAGCGGGGCCCCATCAACACAAAAAAAATGATCGACTGTGGAGTTTTGAAGTTTAAAGTCAATAGTAAAAATTTAAAAACTTCGTTTAAATTAAAAAAAAAAAACGAACAGTGTGCAATTGTCCATATCTATCATATATTTGTGTCTTACAGACAAATAGGAGAACCACCTCTGGAGAATGGGTTGATTCCATACCTGGGATGTGCTCTGCAATTTGGTGCCAACCCTCTTGAGTTCCTCAGAGCAAATCAAAGGAAACATGGTCATGTTTTTACCTGCAGACTAATGGGGAACTACGTCCACTTCATTACAAATCCCTTATCATACCAAAAAGTGTTGTGCCATGGGAAATACCTGGATTGGAAAAAATTTCATTTTACTACTTCTGCAAAGGTAACCTGTTTTGCATTCTATTTGTTTTTTTTTCTACTTTTTAATATGTCAGTCTACTTAGTCATTTTGAGATTCTTTGATGTAAAGATAGAGATGCTGAAGTGAGTTACCCTTACACAGAGATTCTTAGAAATATAATCAAATTAGACACAACTTCTTAGTACTAATCATTTAAAAAGTCAAATAGGTATAGATTTGTCATTTTTTTTTTTTTAACCAGCTAATGCGAGTGAAATAAAACTGAAACACTTTACTGAGCCAGATGGCACTGTATGGTAAGGGCGGTATAAACTCACTCATGTCAACAAAGCCCACAGCACCCCGAGTGCATTATTCAATCAATTATTTTATTTTACCGCACTAATGCCACACCGTTGTTTAATTCTGTTAAGGAATTGACCAGATATTTTGCCATCACTTAGATGTAATCTAAGAAGCTCCTTTATAGAGAAAAGAGCCAATATTTACTGAATCTCTAAAGAAATATGGTGTCTGCCTCTACACAGATTAAAGTTCACAAAAAATATAAAGAACTAATGGTTAAAAACTATTACTGATTAGTAGCAAATTCATGTGCAAATAAATGTTCTAGCATAAGAAAAATAAGAAATGGACAAATAGAGAGGTTGAGGGAAGTGTCACTGAAGAGCTGGGATTTAAACTTGGCTGTAAAGGAATGGCGTGATTTAGCTATTTATTAGTTAAGTGCTGTGAAATTGTATGTGGGAAGGCCAATATCCAGCAGCTCCGTTTTTTTTAACAAGTAAACTTTTTTAAAAAAGAAAAAGAAAAAGAAACACTCGCAATTATGAAAGAATCTAGTTTGTTTTCAGCCATTTACTAGTACTGGGTCAGGTTTAATTTCTTTTTCCACACGTTTCATTTACCGCCAGGCATTTGGGCACAGAACCATTGACCCAAGTGATGGAAATACTACGGAAAAAATAAGCAAAGCTTTTGTCAAAACTTTGCAGGGCGATGCCTTGAATTCCCTCACAGAAGCCATGATGAAAAACCTCCAACTTGTCATGAGACCTCCGGTCGTACCCGAATCAAAGATGCCTGCCTGGGTGACAGAAGGGATGTATTCTTTTTGCTACCGAGTGATGTTTGAAGCTGGGTATTTAACTCTCTTTGGCCAAGATCTTACGGGACAAGATGAACAAAAAACACTTATTCTAAATAACCTCGACAACTTCAAGCAATTTGATAAAATCTTTCCAGCCCTGGTAGCAGGCCTTCCCATTCACATGTTCAAGTCTGCACACCATGCCCGGGAAAAACTGGCAGACAGCTTGAGGCATGAGAACCTGGGGAAGAGAGACCACTTGTCAGAACTGGTCAGGTTTCTGAATGACATGCTCTCCACCTCAGATGACATGGAGAACGCCAAGATGCAGCTCGCTGTCCTGTGGGCATCGCAAGCAAACACCATTCCTGCCACTTTCTGGAGCTTATTTCAAATGATTAGGTAACTAGCAGCTTATCCAGTTCTTTCTTTTAATAGAAGGCAGAAATTCAACAATTAAAATAGGAAAAGACTCATGGTACCTTCTCATGCTTTCGGTCTGTGTGATGATCTTTTGGTGTAGAAACAATTTATTTTCTGTACATCTTTACTTTTTTATTAACTCTTAATAGGAGCCCTGAAGCAATGAAAGCAGCTACTGAAGAAGTGAATAAAACACTGGAGAACGCTGGCCAAAAAATCAGCTTTGAAGGCAATCCTATTTGTTTGAATTCAATGCAACTGAATGACATGCCAGTGCTAGGTATGCTTGACTTAAGTATTTCATTAAATTTCATTTACTATGTCCTACCAAAGTACTTGTTCTAGGCATTATGCTAGGTATTTCGTATGTGCTGTCTCTTTCGATTCTCACAGCAATCCTGTTCCTGTTTCTGTGTAACAAGTGACAAAACTGTCTCTTAGAGGTTGAATTACCGTCTGAGATCAAACAGTGGAACCAATTACAACATTATCGTGGGTCTCGACTCCACACTCTCAATCACTTCTGTGCACTGCCCCACTCTGTCTCCTCTGTTATTACATTAATTTTATGGTTAATGGGAGCATATTATTCATTTCCATGAAATGAAGAGGGGAAAAGTACCATCAAGAAACTGCAATTAGCAGCATTGATTGTATGATGGGATTGAAGGTTATTTTGTTTTTCTTATTTTTCCTTCTCTATATTTTACAGAAATACAAAAACTACTATATTTTTATAGTAAGAAAGAGTTTTCTTTTCATTTTTGTTATTTTTGCCTGGAGGAAAGAAGCCAATGGACGCTTTCAGGGGCACTGTGTCTTATGGAAGGGACTAGGAGGCAAGAGGCATAGATGTCATGTTGGGCTCTGCCTTGCCACGGAGACCTCGGACATGTCACTTCATTTTGGGGTCTTACTTTTCTTATTTGTAAAATAAAGTGCTCACATGTTATGATTTTACACACAATCATGAAATGAGCGCCCCAAACATGGCAATTAAAAGGATAGAGGCTGGAAGGTCAGGCTGGACCTTCTCATTAGATCTGTATATTTTAGCTATTCTTAGGATGGTTCTTTTTGTCCCTTTATGTGTTTACCAGGCAGCAGGGCATTGTCATACAACATTGGATAGTATGATAAAAATAAGTTCTTGTAAACGCTGAAATGAAGCTGCATTAAATATCTGGAAAAATGTTTCTAAATAAAAGTGTTATCAGTATATTAAATCGAAAAGTGATAAACTTGGAATAATCCACATAAAAGTGATTTACTGATTTTCCCAATTTTATCGCCAAGTGTCATGTAGAAATAAAATATTTTTCCATAAAAATATGAAAATCAAGTTTTCATTGATGACCCAGAAGATTATATATTTATTAAAAGATTATTATTAAATTAGATGATCAGATTAAAAAATACATTCTGACACGACTGAATCACTGATCACAACACAGTGGTAACAGAAAAAGTCTGGGAAATTTGTATCTAGCTAGCTTCCCATAGTCTGTTTAGTTTTGTGTTACAGGCTGCTAGAAGTATTTCTGACTCTATTATGTGGCCTTTCAATAGTTTATTTGTTCTTCCTTTTACCTTCCCTCTTTTCCTCCTCTCCGTTTTACCTTTTAAAATATTTAGATAGTATCATCAAGGAATCCCTGAGGCTTTCTAGTGCCTCCCTGAACATCCGAACTGCTAAAGAGGATTTCACTTTGCACCTCCAGGATGGTTCCTATCATATCCGCAAAGACGACATCATAGCACTTTACCCGCAGTTAATGCATTTAGATCCAGAAATCTACCCAGACCCTTTGGTAAGTGCCTGTTCATCCAAGTTCAATATCCAGGTGATGTCTGTCCAAATCGAAATAAAGAGGAAATTTACCATTGCAGAATCATCACTAAAGCCATAAGAACTGTCTCCTTTATTATGTCAAATATGTGTTTTGGAAAACCTGGATGATGGCCTGAATTTTTCCTATTTTCCTGATATTTGTCATCCATATAATCTCCGCTAGATTATATCTGCAGTTGTGATAATAAAGTTGCTGCCTTTCTTGTTCCTTAAAAATACCTGCTCACAGAAAATTAGAGGCTTAGGGGCTGATAATATCCCAGTTTCTGATCAGAACCCTCTTTCTCATTCTGCCTGAGGAACTAGTGACCCAGGCAGTATCATAAAGCTTTCTAGTCCCCATCAGCTCTCACTAAACTTCCATTCCTTATTACTTTCTGATTCGTGGGAGGGTATTTGCTAAATTTCTAATAAATCGAATTTAAAAAATTATTCTTTAGAGTTTCCAGGTCAAGAAAATGATAAATTTATTTAAAACTAGCTTATGAGTTTGTTTTCTTTCTATTTTTTATTGCAGACTTTTAAATATGATCGATATCTTGATGAAAATGGGAAGGCAAAAACCACTTTCTATAGCAATGGACTCAAGTTAAAATACTGCTATATGCCTTTTGGGTCAGGAGCTACAATATGTCCTGGAAGATTATTTGCTGTTCAGGAAATCAAACAATTTTTGATTCTGATGCTTTTCTACTTTGAACTAGAGCTTGTAGAGAGCCGTGTTAAATGTCCCCCTTTGGACCAATCCCGTGCAGGCTTGGGCATTTTACCACCATTAAATGATATCAAGTTTAAATATAAGTTCAAACATTTGTGAATCTATGGTTGGAAAAAGAGGACACTAGGTGATATGACAGGACCGTGGAATGTCATCACCTTTCTGTCCCTCCAGACAGACGCATTTAATGGTGGTGGAGCTGATCCAGCAGGTGTTCGCTGACGCTTGCTTGTGGATCTTGACATTTTGGGACAATGTCCAGAAACTCTTTCAGACTCTGCTAGTGAAAACTAGTTTCTAGAAGCATAAGAATGTGTTTTTATTTGAATAAGTCAGTGAATGTTCATGTAGCCAGGGACTAAACTTCATTATTTTCAGAGGAAAAAGCCTTTTTTTTTTCCCTCTAGAATGAAGATATTCCATTTGGCAGATTTTTTTTTTTTTCCTAAGGAAACTGCTTTATTTTTATAAAAACCACCCAACAATTGTGAAAAAGTACAAATTCACGTTTTAGTGAAACTATGCGATTTTTTGATTAGATGTAGGATTCTTCAGATGTAGATTTATATTATAAAGAATATTCTAAAATATTATATTATGCCTTTTAATTAAAAAAAAAAAGTTTTTCAGCTTTCCCTATATCCAGTATTCAGGAATTTAAAATTAATGATCTGTTGTCCTGAAAACATTAAAATAGTTTTAATATTTCCCCTTTATGTTTCTGGAAACTCGATGTCTATGTCAGGTTTCAACTATCTTATCTCATGTGATATGTTTTAAAATTAAAACCGGATGAAAATGACCATTTAAAAGCTTTGGATATGAAATATGCAAAGAGTTCATTAAATGTGACTTGATATTATATTCTATTTAAATAAAATACTTTTTATCTTTAAGTGACTTGTAGTTGAAGGAAAAATAATTTAAGATTATATCATAATGTTTAAGTACTGTGTATACCAGGGCTCTGGTAAAACATTATAAATATTGAAGTTATCAGCTATATTCTTATTGATATTACTATTACTGTGTGTGTTTGTGGGTAAATTATATTTGCCTTTTTTCATATACTACAAATATAAAGAAAATATTGTAATATTTGACGATTTTGAAATGATTCACCTTTCAGAAATGAAAGTGTGAATGTCTGTGTTTTAAAATTTTTTTTGAGGTAGCAAAAAGGTTTGTTACACATAGAATTATAGCAATGAGAAACGACAACCTGGCAGCAGGGAAGGACATTATTAAAAGTACTTATAAGAACTTAAAAAGCATCTCATGCAGGCCTTTTAGTGTCTTCTAAATGGCCCGGTGTGGACAAATGACTCTCAGTCTCGATGTGGCTTTTGGGCATCGGTAAAATGCATAATATGAATCACTTTGACTTTGAGTTACCTGCAAAAAAGGTCAAATCTCAAAGTTTCCACTCTCAGGGACAGGAAGCAGGTGATACATTTGAGAAAGTTTCCTTTCCATCAGGGCAGAAATGAATGACGCAGAACAACTGTTGGAAATGCTCATTCTACCTGGCCCACCTCCTTGCTCCTTCCTCCCAGGGGGCCAAGCTCTGTCCCTGGGGCTGTGTGGAGGAAACCCAGTCTGTCTTGGGCACGATGGCCCTTTGCACAGGTCAAGGTGGCTGCGGAGTCTCCAGCCTTGGAGCCAGCACATCGTGGTCCTCCGTTCTTGTCTTTATGGCCCCATTGAATGTCCTACCACCACCACTCCCATGTGTCTGCCTCAGGTCCCTGGAATCCAGTTTATCTTCCCCAAGTCATATTACTCATTTCTTCACTTACTACTAACTTCCTCTTTTAGAATGCTAAAACCCTCAACTCCCCAGAGTAAAACTAACATCTGAGGTCAGCTCTTGGTTCTCACTCACTTTTAGGGTCAGGACAATTTATCATGCAGTCAATGAGGGAAGGTTTCTTGCAAGGGCGTGTCTGTCCTGTAGAACGGAGAAAAGACTCTGAGATCACCGAGACTGCATCACGGGGCTCCGGGTGTACACTCGCCACAGTCAGTGGCAAACGTCAAAACTCCGCAGACATTCAAAGCCCTAGCCTTGTGAATGGTCTGGAAAACCTAAGAAGGTGAGCTGCAGAGTGGAGCGGGGAGGCAGGTTGAGGATTCCAGGTCACGTAAGAGGGGCTGGCACTGGGAGACATGCCCACACCCAGAGCCAGGCAGTCAGAACTACGAGATCTTTGTTTTACAAAAGAGCCCAGAGAGTGATGGTGAGTTGCCCCAGGTCACACAGGAAGTTATGGAAAAACCAGGATTAGAACCTACAGGGCCCCATCTATTTGACACACACACACTCCCTTTCCAAGGCAATGAGATGACAGAGGGACAGGAGTGACAAAGGTGGACCCAGGGGTGCAACTGAGGGAGCTGGACATGGACAGTAAGAGGGACCTACCCCTCCCAACGACTTGGTGGTGAATCTATGAGCAAAAACCCAAGTTTCCAGGCCCCCGGCCGGTGCTTTCCCCTCAGCTCCACCCCTGCAGGCGTTCTCCACCCTCTGCCGAGTTCCCCAGCTTCACTTCTCTCCCATCCTCCCCTTCCGCCTT
>NW_006443225.1:4807414-4809441 GCF_000325575.1 Pteropus alecto | reverse complement strand
CTGCTGACACCACCACCAACCTGACACCAGCAGGAGCCACTGGAGAGAACAGCTCGGGACTCCGGGTGGGATGCGAGGGTAGGAAGTTGAGGCAGACAGTGCAGGCCAGTCCCAGCCCAGCCTTTGGAGGCCAGCTGAAGTCTGGGAGGTTTCCATTCCTGACGGGGCTCTGGGCCCAGCCTCTTCTGTGTGGCTCCCTAATGCCTGCGCCCCCATGTCTCCCCCACTCTGTGGTGGAGGAAGACAGCCAGGGAAAGCAAGGAGGAGTCAGGGAGTCAGTGATCCGGGGCCCCGTTTCAACCCTCACAGACATCCTCTCATTCAAGGAGAAGAAACTGAACTGCTGCCCTCTGAAGGCGAGAGAAGCAGAAGGATTCGTCCTTGCCCACACCCCATAAAGTGATGGAGGCTGGGAGAGGACGGGCAAAGTCTTAGGACGCAAGATGCACACAAAGACCCTTTCTCCAGCAAAAGAAAGAAACAGGTCAAGTGAGGACCTCAAGCTCAGAGCCCCTTTTCCAAACTCAGGGGCGGGCTGGGTGGCCCGGGTCCCAGCCACGGGTTCCTTGGGCCCGTTGAGCGCATCTCCCCCTGCCCTGGCCTCCAGCGCGCTGTTCTAGGTGGGTGGGGTTGGTGGTACCGGAGGTCGCCTCTTCCCTCGGGACTCTCAGTGCTTGAGCTTCTGTCCTGCATCTTTGCCCATCGCAGCCACCCACGGTGACAGGGTGTGCCCCTTTCTCCCATGGGAAAATACTGTAAGGGGCTGATCTCCCAGGACACCCGTGCCGGACCCTGCCCTGACCGTCTTTCCCTGGGGAGGGATACTTGAAAGAGAACACAGGACGGCAAGCCCCAGAAGGGGGCCTCTGTGCTTGGTGGTGGGGGACCTGCTGGGTGAAGTCATGTGAAGGTGGTGAAGCTGTGTAGGTCCTGGTCACCACTGTCTTGCACCCAAAGCTCAGTCCAGGCCTGAGGCCCCGACACACATGCCCCACCCCCAAAGCACAAGAGGTCTGGGTGCTGCAGGCTGAGGTGGAGGAGATGGCTGTGCCTGACCCTGAGATAGCCCGCCCCCCCCTGCTCTTAAATTTTTATATATTCAAAATGTTTAAAATATTCACCTACTGATACACTGCAACAATTTTCGTTCATTAGTCATCTCTTAAGAAAAGCAAAATAATCATTCGCTCAAAAAGCTCAGTCATGTATCATAAAATTCGTTAGATTTTTGCTCTTGCTATTTTATATTACCATGGAATTATATAGGTTTATATAGATTTTCATAGCAAGAAAATGAAACTCATTTAGATGTGGTTTAAAATGAACAAAATTCTATTTTATAGAAATTGTTTTAAACTAAATTTCCAATGTGGTTTCTTAATTATTTTACAACTCGCTGAAGGCGTCCATACCTCTTTCCACATTCTTCTTTATTCTTGTGTAGTAGAGGTTGGAATTGACAGAACTGTGAGTCGAAGGCACTCCTCCATCTGTTTTTATATAGATTAAAAACAGAAAATAGTTTAATGGTTTTTACATGTTTAAATGGCTGAGGAAAAATTTTTAAAAAATAGTATTTCATGACATATGAAAATTACATGAAATTCAGATTTCCACGCCCATAAGTAAAGTTTTACAGGAACATGAGTACACTCATTCACTTGTGCTCTTGTCTAGGGCTTTTCTCACAACGTGATCGCAGAGCTGGGTACCTGTGACCATGCGGTTGCAAAGCCTGAAATATTTACCATCTGGCCCTTTATAAGAAATGATTGGCCAGCCCCTGTTGTATAGCAATCCCAAAGCCTATTTTGTATTATAATCTTGTTTACTTTAAAAAAATGCACTAGTATATAAAATCTTTTTTCCACTTTTTTTTAAAAAAAGCATCTGAGGGGACTACATCAAAAACAACAGATAAAATTTCCTTGTAAATAACTTGAAGTTATAATTTCATTGAAGGCTAAGACATTCTATTTAGGCAAGAGACCTTCATTTAAAACAGGGACCTAAAAATAAAATATATA
>NW_006443225.1:4801156-4807327 GCF_000325575.1 Pteropus alecto | reverse complement strand
CTAGCATAGATCTATTAATGGCTAAATTTATTCAGGGTTACTGTGGTCCAGGTCCAGGCTTAAATGCTTCACATGGGTCATCTCACTTGATCCTCATGAGAGACCCCCAAGGTATCCGTTACTATCACAGAGAAAGAAGAAACTCCAGAAAGATGTCAGCCACTGACCTAAGGTTATAGTGCTGGCAAGTGGCAGAGCGGGGAGTATCAGAATCCATGTTGTAGTGACTCCAGAGCCAGCATTCTTCACTCTGTGGTAAATCCAAGGGACAAACTATCTTGACTCAGGTCACTGAAGATAGGCCACAGAAAACAAAATCCCTGATGTCATTTCCATCCTAAAATCTCCCCTGTTTGGGAGTATCATCTGGCCAGAGGGTGAGGACACTGCAGCTGCCAAGCTCAGCTAGTCCAGGGTTGCCCGGAAGCTGAGGACCCCCGCTTTGCAATGACTCTGAGCCTGTGAAGAGCCACTGTATAACCAAATATAATTTTGCAAGGTTAAACTATGCTCCCCTTCACACAGGAAGGCATTCCTCGACTCACCAATAACTTGGACTTGTTAATTGTGGAATCAACAAGTGTTATTTCTCTAGGATCAGTGTTCAACATTTTTGAGGCAGTTGTGATGGAGGCTCGTTGGGATTGTTCTCCTTAATAGACAATGGAATGCCAATGCCATACGTACTCAGCAGCTCCTTCTCCACACCTCCTTGGCTGATACCAGTTCAGACATTTGTATACAGAAAGTGATATTGAGTTATCTAGCAGAACTGATGCTTCATAGAGCATCATAGACCATTCAAAGTCATCTAGTTTAAGCCTTCATTTAAGTTAGAAACTGATATCTGGTGAAAGAGAAATGATTTTGTTAAAAAGGTTTCACAGCAAGTTATAGGACGGACCTGATTCTAGAAACTTCCTGTTTGCACAGTAAATATTAATATTAAATATATACTACTGAATTAACTGGTACATATTTAGTATTAAGGCCCTCACCCTCCAAATAAGAAGCATTAGGTTTCACAGACTCCATAAAGTCTATTTCTATGAAGTTATATATGAAAAAAAACTTCAAAAAATATAAAATCTTCATAAGCTTTAACGTTACTATAGTTACAAATCCCCACCTTTGTTGAAAAAAGTGTACACCAGCAATGGCTGCTATCCTCAACACCATTTGCTGAAGAAAGATTTCCCAGGGAAGGTTATCCAGCAGCCTGTTGCAAAGTTCATTAGAATATGGATGGAACACTAACAATTCTAGAGCAGTTTACCACAGATGAAAGAATGGCAGTTGTTAATTATGAGTTTGTGTGAGAAAGTTTATGAGAGAAGGGCGGGCTTACAAGGGAAAGGATGATCCCCTTCTTTACTTGCTATTTTGCAAAATTTCAGATCCTGAGAAAAGGAAAAACGGCACAACAAAGACCCCCCACTTCCATCCAGATCCACCAATTTTTCACACTTTGCCACATTCACTCTTACGAAGAAAGATGGTTGGAAAAGCAATTTTAGTTAGGGTTTTCTTTTATAATTTAAGTTCCCAATTTGGGATTTTATCTGGTTCCTTTAAACCTTTGGAGAGGAGACAGGGATGAGGGAACCAGGAAGATGCTGAAGGGTATTGATTATCTTCTGTACTGTCACCAAGGCTGCATCTAAATGTAAACTCTTCTTTACTTTTCTGGCAGGAAAAAAAGTGAAGTTGACTTGAATGCGCCTGGAAACAAAACTTGTTCTTTTAAAACGTAAAAATGTCTACATGTAGGGAGATAGGTAAAGAGACTATTTTTCTTTAGAGTTTTTCTTAGAGTGTGTTGGGGAGCATGTGGTTAGGGAAAAAGTCCAGGAAACCTGGTGATAACAGGCCCTGAAGTACCCAGCGTAGTGTGTCTGTCACGGGCCGGCTGTCCCTGAGGAAGGAGGCCCTGAGGCATGAGGGCAGGTGTCCCTGGGTGTGCTTTGGCCATGGAAACATGACAATCGAGCAGAGTCAGCAGTCAGTTTCTTAGAAATTTGGCTGAAAGTACTTTTACTTCATCATTTTTTTTTTCTTTTGGAGTGATTCCAGGGAATGCCAGCTCTGAAAGGAGAGTAGTTATATTTTATTCAATGCTATAGCTTACCAAAGCTTACCTAATTGGTGTCTTATACATAGTAGAATCTCAAACATTTGAAGTAAATAATGCTGTGTGTGGAGGTGTTTTGAACTCCGGAGTCCCTGTTTTTCTTAGTGTAGGCTCCAACAAGTTGCCAGTGTTTTATCTGGCTGCTTTGCCAGCAGATCTTTTTGCTTCTCTCTATTGATCTATTAAAATATTAGGAAAGAGTTACACACAGAATTGAAAACAGGGCTGGCCTGAGCTCAGGCCAACATTGTGTGATAAGGCCGGTTTTCTATTTGCTGAAGTAAAGCGGAGGCGGAGAGGGTCTCGGCTTTGTGCACAGCCGAGAAGGCTGCACCGACTGACGGGGCTCGGAGAGGCTGAGAGAGGTAGGCGCAGTCACAGGGTCGGACACAAGAAGTAGAGCCGGGGCAAGGCGAGAATCCAGCAGAGCTCTTTGTCCTTCTATTCAGTCATGGATTTACTAAATATCCTATATTTATATTCCATCTTGTTATTAAATGAAACTTCAGAAGCGTTCAGCCTGCTGAGGATCTACGTCTACTTTTGGTCGTAACCAGGCCTTTGCTTGTGGTGAGATGGAGTTACCCATTCACCATATAGTTTTCTGGGGCTGGAGGATGAAGCTGTAACGTCAGCCACCTCTTAGATTTCTGCTCCCACTATAATTAGGTCAAGCTACTTGCCTCATAATAAATAAAGCCCATTGCCAAAGAAATAACATCACAATTTATGACTTCTTTCAATTCTACCGTGTTTAGATGGTCCCAATTTCTAAGTAGTAGGTTCCAAAGATTCACTTGTAAGTAGAATATTGGGACTCAGAACATAGTTTACTGCAGAAACTGCAGTATAAATGGGACTTAAATTCCCAGAGGAACAAACAAAAGCTAATTTAATCCATAACATCACATGGGTCATTCGGTTTTGAAAATTTTACAGTGTGAAAGAAAAGAGAGGGACGATCATGTCGAAATAGAAATATTTTAAATCAAGTAAGAAATAGTTTTAATTTACCTTGAAAACAGATGTCTTAAAAGAGGATGGGAGATGGAACGTGAAGATTCTGAAGGGGTCATTTAGGTACTTTCAAAGGAGGTGGTTTCGAATCGTAGAGTCTCCAAGCTACGGATACTTGCTTACCTTGTAGCTGAGGAAAACAAGAGACAGAAGATTATTTTTAATTTTACCTCAAAGCGTATTCATTTTATTTACTTTTCAGGACAGGGGGCGTAAACCTCCTCGGCTTTCAGATGCCACCTTCTCGCTGCGTCCTCACACGGTCTTTCCCTCGGCCTGTGCTGCCGTCTTACGAGGGTTATGGTCCATCCACGTAACTTCTACCTCTTTAAAGTTTCTATCTCCAGATATAATCACATTCTGAGGCACTGGGGGTTAGGGCTTCAAAATATAAATTTGGGTGGGAGTGTGTGTGCGTGTGTGCGGGAGGACACAATTCAGTCTGTAAAAGTGAGAGGAAGTCTGAAGAAAGTTAAAGTGTCTGTAGGGCATCAGTGAGCCAGGTGAACGGGCCGGGAGCACAGAGCGATGGCGGAGAAGACAGCCGGCAGCTTTTGCGTGTGGCAGGGTGGCATGGGGTACAGAGCTCCTGAGTCAGCCTGGCCTGACGTTCTGTGTGTGCGTAGTGGGTGAGGGGTGAGGTGACTAAGACTCAATTCTCACCCGCATGAATTTTACTTTTCCCTGAATTGCCCTAAATACCAATGCCATCACACACCGACTCCGTGAAGGGCACTTTTATCTCATTTTAAAGGCCTTAAACAGGGAGCTGACTGAGACGGCTGTGCAGCCCCTGATGAGGCATACTTCCCAGTGCCTGTTTTAGACATGGTGAGCAGAGAGCGGTGGCCAAGGGATGCCCTCGCAGACAGCGTGATCAGGACGACTCGGGGAGCTCCCCCACCTGACAGAAGGTCTTCCCTGTGTCTCACGGGATTTTGAATGGCCGCAGAGCGGGGACCGCTGTGTGTTTCCCACCCTTCCATGTTCCAGATGGGAGAATTTTCATGCGCTTATTCTACTCCTGCTCTATCGTGGTTCGCCAGTCGAGTGTGTATCTTTTTAGTTTATGGATCTCCAGGTCAGGAGGAAGCACCACAGACTTCTTGGAGTCCATGCCAAAGAACCCCCAGACTTTCAGCTGGATACAGGACTCATGGCCCCCTCGGCTGGGGGTGTGGGGGGCCTCCCTCGGAAACGGTGAGTGTGTTCTATGAATGACAAGAATGATGATCAGAAGGGTGGACTGTTGCAGAGACAATGCTATAGGTTTGTCAAATTTCATTTCTTCATCCTCTTTCTAGAAACATGTGAATACTACACATCCTGGTGTGTCTTGCAGTTAGGCTGGGGCCAAATGACTGGGTTCGGGCTAACAGGATGAAGTCATAAGTGCTCTAAGCCACTAAGCAGCTGGCCTTTGAAAACCTTCCTCAAGATTCACCAGTTCTCCTTTCCCTTGCCATGGTGACCTCAGATCATATGTTGGAGACAAGCAAATAATGGAGACGGGCCACCTGACTCACGCTGGATGTTGCCTTAGTGAGAAATAAATCCATATTATGTTAAGTCACTGAAACGTTGGCATATCCCAGCCTTTTCTTATACAGTAATTGCTTAACTTTTAAAATGTTTTTTTCTTTTTTATTTCCTTTCTGATCATCGATATTTAGTTTCACACAGATTTTTCTTTTACATTCCAGCCAGTCCCATGTGCTAAACTCAATCCTAATAGTCCAGTACATGCTCATTCTCCGAAAGTTTGAAACAACTTCACAAGCAGCTGATCTGAGCTTTTTGCTTCCCAGATCTTAGCCTGTTTCTCCGTGTTACATTCCAGTTACATCTGAATCAAGATCAAAGTCAAACTGGTAGCCAGTCCATGAGGGATGACAGAAAACACTGAAATGCAACAAAATGAAGAAAAGTGTATTTACCAAAATTTGTCTCAGGAATTCTCTGATCAGCTGTTTGTGGTGGCAGTAGGAGTGAGGCCCTCAGGGGCACATTTAGTGATGGCTGGTGTCTGCTCAACTGCTCTCTAAGGAAAGACATGTGCAATCCTAACACCTGCTCGGAACTAGGAAAGAGATGCTAAGAACTACCAGCAACAGCCCTGTCTCCTACTCAGTGCTTAGCCCTCCTATGAAAACATAAGCAACAACTTGATTTTGGTCTGATCCTGACCCTGTTACTTTGTGATCAACGTACCCATTTGTTCACTCCCACCCAAGAGTCAGAAAGATAGCACAGCACAAATATCTATGCCTCCCTGCTCCTGTTTTCCTGGGTGAGCAGGTGATTGCAGGACTTTAGGGACCGCAAAGCAAATCAGCCTTGCCTGGTACCTTATGTTCACATGCAGGCAGTGGGTTCCTTAGAAGCTAACAGATAAATATTGTACCCAGGGCCTGTAGCATTCACGCACTCAGAATGACCCCCTTTGGACTGCTGGATTGACCCAACGTTTAGTCCAACACTTGAGAACAAGACGAGGCAAAGTTTTGAAGTGAGGTTTATCTTTGGCGGCCCCTTCCTCACCTCATAGTGTTCATCTTTCATTCACAGAGTTAAGGGCTGTTGAGCATTCAGGCTGTGCCCACCACGGTGCTTGGAGTGGTAACTAGCACAGATGAAAAGGCCCAGATTCTACCCTCAAGGAGTTGAGTCTAGTTCAAACATTTTAGAAGCCCAGAAGGATCTAATTCCAACACAACACATACCCAAGAGTGGATTTGAAACAACATACCTTTTACAGGGTGTGTATTTAAAGCGTAACCTCTAGATGCAGAGAAATAGGAACCCTCATACACTGCTGGTGGGACTGCAAATTGGTACAGTCGCTATGGAAAACAGTATGGAGGTTCCTCAAAAAGCTACAAATTGATCTACCATATGATCCAGCAATCCCTCTACTGGGTATTTATTCCAAAGTCTTGAAAACTCATATCCAAAAAGATATTTGCACACCAATGTTCATAGCAGCATTATTCACAGTGGCCAGGACATGGAAGCAACCAAAG
>NW_006443225.1:4786430-4800173 GCF_000325575.1 Pteropus alecto | reverse complement strand
ATGTGCCTAAGGTCCCACAGCCAGGCGTGGACAGATGCTTTTTGGTGGCTGGCCCTGTTTCAAGGACATGATGGTCGCCCCCTCTATCTGACTGTTTACTTACAAAACACCAGGCGCTGTTTTTCTGAAGCTGTTTGCTTTATTTATCAAGATTCTTTTGCCCTTAATTAACACTATGTGCCATATGAATCCTTCAAAACAACCTTGGGGCTCATTCCTGCAAACTGAAAACTCTCATTGGATGTCTTCCAATGCTGCCTCATGGTATTTGAAATTTTGGCAGGTGACCTAGAGTCGATAGTTGTTTGCAAAGCATTCACCTTGGTTACCTCTGGTGAAATGGTGTACCCACTAATGTATCTCAGGTAGCCTTTGAATCTAAAGGCACTTCAGGGCAGCGTTAAGGCTGATTGGTAAGAGTGTAGAGAACTGAAGCCTTGGCTAAAATATGGCACGTTTAAGCACCCGTACATACAGGCACACACACATGCATACATGCACACACGGTACCTAAATAATGCTTTGCATTCATTGAAAATAAGAGCAGGAAGAAAGTATTTTCAAATAATAAAAAAATCTCCAGAGTTAATGGCAAACTAAAAATGATGCATGCCAAAGAACTTTAAGAAACAAGGGAACAACAACAAAGAGATTAAGTAGTCCCTCAGCACGGAGAGATGTATTTTTAAGACCACCTAAACTTATAAATACCACTGTAACATGTAATTCCTTCGTAAAACATGCCTGCCACAAAGAATGAAGTTAAGATGTAGATGTTGGGCTGATGGCCAGGTGCCGATTCATTAGGTAAGTGCCTCACTCTTGGACACAAATGGCAGTGGGGAAAAGCACAAAGTACTGAATGTCGTGGATGGTGGGGTGACCCTTCTGAATATCCAAAGTTGTGCTGGCAAATGCGTAAGGGAGGACTCCATGAGTCCCTCGCATGATTATGGAGCAAACACTTAAGGAGGAAAGGTGATGACTCACACATTAAATACATCTTTGGCCTCTATTTTTATTTAGGAATATGTCAAAGAAGTTCTTATGCTCAAATTCATTCATAAAACGTACAAGTTGGATGGACAAGATCATATGGTAGTTTTTTAGTATTTCTAAGGTAAACTGATACATATTTTTAAAAATGACTTGAACCCAGATGAAAATAATTTAATATTTTTGTAGGAATCTAGGGAAGACATTTTTCTGGTTATAATATGTTCGTTTGTGCTGGATGAGAAGACTGTGGATGGATTTCCTGTACGCAGACACACACAGACGTATTCACGCACTCACACTCACACACAGATGAAGAAAGAAACTAAAGAACAAAGAGAAAGACACTGAAAGGCCCAGCGAGTGCAGGTAGGCTGGAGGAATCATGGATGACATCTCCATACTGCCCCACCTCATGGAGCCTGTATCACAAGGCACGATCACTCCTCATTAAACAAAAGCTACCCACATAATGCCAGTAAGGTATGCATGACAAACGGATTCTTTTTGGAAGAGGAAATAGATAATGAGAAGCAGTAAATAAATTGAGAATTTCAGAAAGTCCATGTTAAGTTTCAGAAAAATTAATCATCATTAAATTGTTACAGAAATAATTCCACATGAACATGAAAAAGGAATTTGCTTGGAGTAATCAATCAACACAGGTACCACAAATAGCCAGGCGCCCTCACTAACTGCAGGCCTTATTAAGAAATCCAACTTCTCATGGTAATATTTTGTATTGTTTAAAACAAATAAATAAAAAACCTAGTAATATAATTTAGTGGTTGTATTGTTCCTGTATAACAAATTACCCCCAAACTTAGTGGCTTAAAAGAATGAACATTAACTCACAGTTTCTGTGGGCCAGGAGTCCAGACGTGCTTAGCTGGGTATCTGTGGCTCTTTCCTGAGGCTGCGGTCATCTCAAAGCTAAAATGGGTAAGGAATATGCTTCCAGGGTCACTCGTGTAGCTGTTGGCAGACCTTAGAAGTCTTCATCCAAGTTCATTCTGGTGGGCTTCTCCACGGGGCTGCTTCACATCACGGCGGCTGGCTCCTCACAGAACGAATCACCCAAGACACAGCCAGAGGGTATGCCCAAAATGGACCCTGCAGTCTTATTATAACCTAACCTCAGGAATAACAACCCATTACTTCTGGCACATTCTATGTGTTAGAATAAAGTCAAAAATGTCAGCTCCTACACAAGGCCATGAGTAGCAGAAGGCAGGGGTCATTGGGTGTCATCTTAGAGGCTGCCTGACACGGTGGCTAGGAGCCTGGATGCTGGAACCGGAATGCCTGTGTTCTTCTCTGCTCTTCCACATACTTGCCTCATGATCTTGATATCTCTGTGCCTCAATTTCCTTATCTTTAAAAATGGAATCTTAAAGCTCTGACCTCGTAGGACAGTTGGGAGTGAGAGTGCTTAAAACATTGCATAGCACTAAGTAAGCTGTACAGAAGTTTTAGCTATTACAAGGGTTTGCTTAATGCTCTAGAGTTTAGCATGTTATGGGGATAAAAACGAGAACTTTTTGTACTAGTTTACATAGTAGGCAATATATTTGTTAAGTGTGTTATCCACAGAGAGGTGGTACCAAAGGAAAAAGGAAATGGTTCAACATCAAGAATGACAGAACTCGGCACGGCCGCCCACACCGAGCACAGCCAGACCTCCCCCGGCAGAAGGCTAAACCAAAGGTTTCACCGTGGAAGATCTTACAAGTCAGAATTCTCAGAACCTGGAGAACAGCAGCTATGTCCTGTCTCTGACGGGCCCATATGTCTAGTCCTAAGAAAATAAGGGATGGAGAATCTCTTGACTTTGCCCTTCAGAAAAAATATATTTTAGCCCAAGGTTACAGAATTCCAATAGAACTGAAGCCAAAGTAAATGTATCTTTGCAAGTCATTATTGACTTTAGGGTACAGCTCAGCCTCCCTACTAGGCCAGAAAACCATGCACTTGCCAGCAAAGAAAACATGGAGAACACGCTCGTGATTTGCTTGTCAGGCTGGAAAGTGGAGGAACAGGGGAAGTCAGAGGCCAAGCTACAGCATCGTTTTTCTTTTTGTTTGTTTGTTTGTTTGTTTTAAATCGTAATTTATTTTCTCCTAGTTCTGGTGTCTAGAAGTCCAAGATCAAAGTGTCAGCAGGTTTGGTGTCTTCTGCGGCCTCTCCATGACTTGCGGATGGCAGCTTTTTCACTATGTCCTCTCACACGGTCTTTCTCTGAGCCCACACTTGTCATGATCTTTAATCTCCATGACTTCTTAAAGAGGATCATCACAGGAGTCACAGACGTACCTCTCTCAAAACATGTCTTCTTCATAGCACAGCAGAATGGGAATTCTAAAGATTTTATGACCCTTCACTCCATCCACCAACCCACATTTTCTGGAGAATGGATATATAAATCACCTAGAGATTATTATAATTCATGAAGTTTAGTGATGGGAAGTGACATAGGAATTAGACTTCTTGATTCATTAAATCAGATTGAAGCCTTGAGTATCTAATACTTTGATCTGAGACTAATAATAATGATAATAGTAAATGTATTATATGCTTATTATGTGTAGACACTGCTGAGGGCTTTCATGGATTATCTCATTTAACCCTCACAACCACCCCAAACGGTATGTACTATTATTACATATTTTTACAGGAAAGGGCTCTGAGACTTAGAGAAGTTAAATAGTTCATGGCCAAGTAATGATCTGAACCCCGTAGGACTCGAAGACCTGCTGTTAGCTGAAGGGAGAGGCGGAAGCTGTTTAGTAACAGTGGGTTGCGAGGTGGGAGATGTTTCCCTCAGCAGGGCCTATGCTGAGGACATACTCTTAATTTTGGAATGTCTGGCATGCCAGCAGGGCCACATCCTTGAAGACCAGCATTAATGGGCTAAAAATGTTAGGAAACCAAAAGCTACCTCTCAAGTCACTAGCCCCAGATTAGACGGTGAAGGAGTTCTTTCTGTGCAAAGAAAAATCTGAGGTATACACCAGCTGGTTTTGACAAAAATAAAGGGAAGAAAGGGAGGAGCCCTGCTTTTTGTTCTACATACCTGAGCTCTCCATAAACAGAGCTGGGGGGGCGGGGGGAAGGGCAGGAGATAGGAATTGCGACAAAGGAGTCAGTTATAGACAGTCGCTGATTTAACAGTGGTTCACTTTATGATTTTTCAACTTTATGATTGTGTGAAAGAGATATGCATTTGGTATTAAACTCTACTTCCATCTTTTCCTGAGAGAGCAACACGCGGTAAGGTATACTCTGGAGGTGCTGGGCAGTGGCAGCACCTGCAGCTCCCCACCAGCCAAGCGATCACGTGAGTAAACAACCAATACTCTACAGCAGGGGTCCCCAACCCCTGGGCCGTGGACCACTGCTGGTCAGGGCCTGTTAGGAACAAGGCCACACAGTAGGAGGTGAGCTGTGGGCCAGCGAGCGAAGCTTCATCTGTATTTGCAGCCGCTCCCCAGCGCCAGCATCACAGCCTCAGCTCCACCTCAGATCATCAGGCATCAGATTCTCATAGGAACACTGGTCCCTGGTGCCAACTGGACCACTACCCTACAGTATGTTCGTTATGTTGGATGATTTAGCCCAACTCTAGGCTAACGTGTGTTCTGAGCACGTTTACGGTAGGCTAGGCTAAGCTATGGTATTTGGCAGATTAGGTGTATTAAATGCATTTTCAACGTACGATATTTTAAACTTATAATAAGTCTACAAGGACGCACGTAACCCCTTTGTAAGTCAAGGAGCTTCTGTCCACAGAGCAGCATCATTAGAGAGACTGTGAGATGTGACCACAGCGCAGTTATGAATGTTATGTTCTGGCTGAGAGCATGGTGAAACACGGCTGAGATGGCTGCAGTAAAAACTGTTCAGAAAAAGAAGAAACACAGCAGTCGCTGCTCCATGACAAAGACAGTACCTCACAGGGCGGATATGATAAGGACTCCCTGCCCTGGTGGTGTGTGTGTAGTCCTTTAAGTAGCCCTTGGTCAGGTCCTCCATGAGGAATCCCTTGTCTGTGTTCTCCAAGGCCCCTGGATCCACCTCCAGCAGAGTGTTCATACCCTCATGGTCACACCCGCAGTGGGCTCTGGGGAGTCTGCACACCTCGAAGACTGCTAAGGCCAGGCAGGTCCTGAAGTCGTTAAGGTTCAGGCTGGTCCTGGAGTTGTCATATTTTCTGCCATGTAGAGAAGGTTGATGTGCATAGAGAAAGAGTGAGGCTGATAGACAAGAGAGAAGTAGATATAAGAGAAGGTTTTGATGCTATTTGGGTTCCTGGGTCCAGTTGTTTTTCTAGCTCAAATAAATCCTTCCTTCTTACTCCTGAGATTCTCTTTAGAGTCTGTGAGATACCCATTGAGACCTTGGCAACCTAGAGTGCTTACTGATAAAACTAATACAATCCCATAATGAATCCAACCATCAGAGGTACTCCATTCGATGTCATGGGCACTCAAGTGCTTTGGTTTGGACTAGAGTTCCAATAATTTTGCCCTGTTTTTATTATATGACATCCATTACACATTACTGAGGCAAAAAATAAAAAAATAAAAAATTTGTGGCTGACTTATGATCTGATGCATTCACGTAAGAGGGATAGTAAACGAAAATAGATCATAATGCAGTGGCTTACAGACGCCTTGATCTTGCTCCAGAAGGTCAAGTTCGTATAAGTAACAAAAACATCCACAGAACATCAATGGTTTAAATAAAATGTGGTAGATACAAATAATGGAATATCATATCATTCAGTCTTTAAAATAAGGAAGGAAATTTTGACACAAGCTACAACACATAATGAAACTTGAGGACATTCTGCCAAGTGAAATAAGCCAGTCACAAAAGGATAAATACTCTGATTCCACTTGTGTGAGGTATTTAGTTAAATTCATAGAGACAGAAAGTAGAATGGTGGTTGCCAGAGTTATGGGGAGTTATTTAAGGCTACAGAAGTTCTGTAGTGTGAGAAGAGTTGTGGAGATTGGTTGCACAACGTGAATGTACTTAACACAACTGAACTGTGCACTTAAAAATGGCTAAGATGGTAAATTTTATGTAATGTATATATTTATCATAATTTTAAAAAAATATCAATAAGTGAGATTAATGTTTCGAAAACTGTTAGAAAACGTATACATTTGTTAATAAATTAGTCTAGATATTAGACTGGATGCCCTTCCAACCCGAACACTTAAAATTTCGATGATACCTATTATCTAAGTCAGTGGTTCTTATCTTTCCCCATCGTGGTAGACATGGAAATAATTCTATTTTAGGCACTTGGAGGGTGACTGGAAAGGCCCGCTTGAAGCTGGAGGTCATTGGTCCATGGCTCTAGCTGTTCTGACACCCAACCTCCTTGCCAAGCGCTGACTATCTCTGCACTCCGGTCATCTATTCACAGCGCACCTGCTGGGACGCTCCCACTTACACCATTTTTTCACATGATAGTGACATCTGCCAAAGCTTGTGTAAACTGTAGCTCTAAAAAGATGGAGCAGCTTTGGTCAGGTTGTAGTTTTGTAGCCTGCCGATTTTATCTGCAAAACCTAAACATCACAGGCAATGTGAACTTAATAGCGGCTGATTGGTAGCTATTAGCTGGTCCTCAAACATTAGTTGAGAGAGACTAGGTTGAAAATAAGAATAAGCACTGGTTGCTTATTAAAGTAGATAAAGCACAACTACTAGACCCTGGGAGATTATTTGTAGCATTCAGTTTTACTTTTGGATACAAATATAAATATTAATTGCTCTTGGAAGGATAATATTTTTCTCCCTATCCAACCACCCACAACGTCTAATGATACAACTTATCTTTAACCTGGAGTGGGTATTTTCTGAAGCCATATAACAAGGAAAATGGATCCCCCAAATAGGACATTAGCGCTGTGCTAGATCATCATGTTTGGGTATACCTAATTTCAAAACGAAAAAAGAATCTTTCTGCATCTTAGATCAAATGCTGCCTATGTCACTCTTAGACTACATCTTGGCTTTTTTTTTAAGTTTATCGGGGTGACATTGGTTAATACGATGGTATGATTTTTCAGGTTACATTATCATTTGACATCTGTATATTCTGTGTGTGTTTACCACCCAAAGTCCAGTTTCCTTCAGCTACCATATATTTGATCCCCTTTACCCACTTCACCTTCTCCCTAAACCCTATATTTGACCCCTTTACCCTGTCTACATCCCCATTCCTCCCCCACCCCCTACCCTTTGGTAACCACTAGTCTATAGTCCATGTCCATGAATTTCTGTTTGTCCTTTTCATTTGTTGCTTTTAGGTTTATAACCCACATATAAGTGATATCATGTGATTTTCAACTGTTTACCACTCCTTCTTTAGCCAATAAAAATATCTATTTGGATATTTTTACTCAGCCATAAGAAGAGATACTGTACTGCCATTTGCAACATGGATGGACCTTGAGATAATCATGCTAAGCAAAATAAGCCAGAAATTTTTGCTTTTGAAATGTCATTTTAGGTAAAAAAAAAAAAAAAAAATTGAGAGTGATGTTTCTGAAAAATAAAATTTTGACAGACTGAAGGTGATAGCTACTCCTCTCTCTTGGAGAGGTGGGGTTTGTGTCCCCTCCCTTGAGTGTGCATGGACTGTGTGACTTGTTTGACTAAAGTGTTGCTGCATTACAAAAGGCCAGGTTAGCAAAGACTTGTCCTCACAGGAATTCTGCTGTGTATGACGGGTCAAGTCCATCTATGAGCTTGGATGTGCCCAAACGGGACTGACTTGTGAAGACTAAACATTTTGTCCAGAGTTCTAAACAGAAAAACATATTTCCGACATTTCTCACAAAGCTAGGAAACTGAGAAGTCGAGTTGGAGTTAACCTAAGCTAAATAAGACAGATAATTTATCAAAAGAAAAATTCAAATAACCCCTAACTTAGGACATAGATAACTAATCTGTTGCCTCTATATTTGTTTTTTTCTCTTGCCATTCTGGTTACAATCCTAAAGAAATCCTCAAAGCATTCCTAAGTTAGAATCTTCATAAGATCCGATCAACATTGATTTCCCGTTTTGGGAGAAATAAGTAGGCTTCTAAGTCAGCATGATACTATTATAATTAAGTGTTGAGAGGAGTTTTGGGAGATGATTCTAAAACTATGATAGTTATCAATAGAGTGACTTTATTTTTCATCGTTTCAAATTATTTAAAAAGTACTAGATCCATTAAAATGTAAACAACTTTTAGAACAACTTTTAAAAATGAAAAAGGAATGATCCCTATTTCACAGATAGTAGTAAGCCAAGCAAGGAAGGTCTTAAATCAATAGATGATAGATGCATAATCATATATTATGTTGTATAACATTTTACAGAGGTGAAGAGATTTGTCTAAGATCTCATTGATGATAAGTGTAGAAAAAAGGGCTAGGATCCAGGTCATAGATGTTTTCTTATTGCTAAGCCATGACATATCTATATGCTCCATAAGTGTTTAAAAAATATATCTCAAATAAAGCAGGAGGAACCAAAGTTGGTTCTGCTGAGATGGCTTAATTGGTTTTATTTCCCCCTCTTTGTTTTGTTTACCTTAAAATGGCACTTTTCAAAGCTTAAAATAATAGGTTTACACAAAAAGGTAGTAAAACTCGTAACTATATCTTTTAGGACAAAAAAAAAAATATTAGTAGAATTGCATTTGAGTGCATGTTAGAAAGCTTAGGAATTGCAAGCATTTTGTCACTGAAGAGCTGTAAAGCCTCCAAAGTCAACAACAGCCTGTTCAACTCTGGATCCAATAGCCAAGATCGAGGCTATTTACTGGTAGAGCAGACCTTGAACAGTATTTATCGAGGTCTTTTTTTTTTCTTTTTTAAAAGCACTATAGCTATTTGGAAATACTGAAACTAAGCTGCATTTGCATGTAGCCTTGATCCTTTGTGTGTTCCATTTCTTTTATTCATGTTGAGGTAGTTCTCTAGTCGTAGGAGGTCTATAAACTCTAGATAAATGGCACTAAAAAGACAAACTTTGATACGATAGCCACACTTTCACTAAAAACCCAAACCATTATGTCATGGATGGGGAAAATGCTATTCGCGACTTTTTCTACTGAGGACATTAACCGACTTGGTTAAGGGCCTAAGTTTGTGACTAGAGACAGAACATATATAATTGGCTCTACTTAATAGAAATAATTTAAAGTTCTAGGAAGCACCAGTCTAGTCTCCGTACAGGTAGCATGGAGAGCTGGTGCAGCGTGGAACAAGGTGGCCAAAGAAAACTCTCTAGGGATGGATGGTAGAGGCCTTTTGGAGATGTTGCGTGTTCTATTGAAATTGTTTATATTGCCGAAATGTTTCTTCCTCCTTCTCATGCAATCTCCATTTATTAAGTTGGCTGCCAAAAGGGAGGAGGCCTGTGTGCAGGTTTTGTTTTCGCTGGGCTTTGCTTTTGCAGAGGGTAGGGTGGGTGAGGAAGCCACAGAAAGTGTCTAAATTTGATGTCTGTGTCAGCGTCGTATAGAACAGGAGCCACACCTGAGGGCACTGGGTGACCATTCATAAATTGAACTCATTAAATAGAGGCAAGGAGTTTGGGGCAAGGATGTTCATGAAGAAGAGGAGGAATGTCGCGAAGGGCTTTTGGTTTCCATAGGAGATGGAACGGAAATCAGAGCCAATCTCATCTAGAAATTAGAAGGGAAACCACAGCTACTACTGGTAAAACTACTTCGTCTCTGTCTCTCGCTCTTTCTCACTCTCTTCCTCTCTCTCCCCCTCTCTTTGGGAGGTGGGTAATTAACAGATATGTATCTTTACATAACTTTTAATTTCTCGCCCTTGGGAGATATTACAGGCATACCTCACTTTATTGCACTTCTCTTTATTGTGCTTCATAGATGTGTTATTTTGTACAAATCGAAGGCAATGCCTTCACGAGCAAAAAGATTAATGGCTTGCTTTATTGGAGTGGTCTGGAACTGAACTTGCAATATCTCAGAGGTATACCTGTATTAGCTTCTATTTAACTTTAGAGATGAAAACATGAGAGCTCTGAGCGACTTTCCCAGGCCATTCACCAATGAATGGCAAAACTAGGGATTAAACTGGGATCTGACTCCAGGGTGACATTTATTCCACCAGGCTACACAGAAGTGACATGGGACCCCCTGGAATCGCTGAAAAGTATGCCTGCTTACACTGGGGGTGGAGACAATGGCTGTGACTTATCATCTAAAAAGTTCAGTTTGCCATATATTAGTGACTCTAACTATATTGATCTCTACATTCTGATTCCTAAAGAAATAAGCATATTTAAAAAGAATGAATGACCTTTTCTGTATCATCGTTTTCATCTTTGGTTCTTCATCAGAGTCAGTTCTCTTGGGTGAATGTCTTCCATAAAATAGAATATTTGTTTCTTTTGCAGAAGTTGTAGGAATTGGAAAATAAGTATGATGAAAACACAGAAAGGATTTATTATGCAGAAATGAGGGACAAGTGGGAGAGAATGACAATCAAATCAGAGTTAAATAAATTACTGGAAAAGGAACAAAGCCAGTTATATACAAATTAACATAGAGGAAATCAGATATTAATTACAATCAAAAGCAATGAACGATTTGAAGATTAAAGATCAAAATGAGGATTTTGGGTATAGTTAAGAAAGAAGAGGTTAAAGAAGCCCTCATCATGGCTGTTTCTGACAACTGAAGGTGACAGAAGTTGGAGCCCAAACTGAGGAGAGAACTGTAGAGTGGACAACAGAGGCAATTCAGGTGTTTACACAAAGCACTTCAGAGGCAAACTTTGACTCACACGCCACTAAGGAGTAAGATAAAGAAAATATGAGGACTTCAGAAGTGTAGGAACATCCAAGGACAAAAACTAGAGAGAGGGAGTGAGAGAGGGGCAGAATGAATGAATGAGAATAAAGCAGGCAGGATTATTTTAGAAAATAAACAGCTGAAAGAAATTATGAAGAGTCAATAAGAAAAATCACATTGTCCTAAATGAAGAGTCACAAAGTGACAGAGTGGCAGAGATTGTAGAATTTTTTAGTGACAAGAAGACCTAAAGAAAGTGAATAATTATGAAATGAGAATTCTCAATGGCACAGAGAGAATAAAAGAAATTTCGCACTGAGTCCTCATAGTACACACACACACAGAGCAAAAGAATCAGCAGTGGAATAAGAATGAAAGCCAAGCGAAAGCTTAAAACACGGAGGAACAAAGAAGAGATTTAAAATATTTAGAAGAAAAATAGATCAACTATCAGGCGCTGAATGGGAAAAAAGCTGTTACACTATGCATTATCTCATATAATTCCCATTACCTGTCAAAGGTAGGTTAGTATAATGAGGCAACCAAGGCATAGAGTTCAAATGCCTTGACTAGCTGGTCAACAAAGGCAAGGTCAAACCCAGGCCTCTCCAAAGCCTGTACCTCACCCACCATTAACACATGGTGTTAATGAGCATGAACATTTTTTGAAGACTTGACTTTAGTATGCATTAAAAAGAGCATTTTCCTACAGAGCTAAAAACATTATCGTACTTCGGAAAATTAATCGTAATTCTCAAATATACCCAGTGCCTAAAAACGTTATGATGGAGTTAAAGATGGATACATGATACAACTCAGTGGAAATCTGTAGGCAAATCCAGAGAATTTATTAAGCATAATTCTCAATATACCAGTTATGTTGGTCAGTGCTTAATTTTGTGAAAAAGAACCAGAATTAAGAACTGAAGGACAGTGCTCTAATCTCCTTGTTCTGGGGATGAGAGTGTTGGGACTTGCAGAGTTGGTGGCGGAGGCACGATGAGGAATTTAGGGCACACCACTGTCATGCCAGTTGTCCCAACTTTCATTTTACAGTTGTGCCACTCATGTCTCTATCAGTGGACCTGGTGACTGTAAATTTCCATGCACAATTTGGGAAGAGAGAAAGGTAAAGATCAAAATAGAATTCACTATGGTGAGGAGTGGTGACTGCAAAGATAAAAAAGAACCAAAATCTGAAATCTGACTTATCAAAATTGAGCCAAAAAAAAAAAAAAGAAAGAAAAAAGGAAAAAGTGTTAAGGAGTAAATTTTGTGGCAGTGTATTAAAATGAAGAATACACAATCGAGGGAGTTGAGACACTTAGTGGGGCATTTTAAGTGCTTTCCAAGGGGAATGGTCATCAAAAGGCAATACACCAAAGTGACAAACATCTGAGCAATGTTTAATGGGTAATATCACACTTAAAAAACCCCAAGGCCGAGTACTTTGACACTATCGATATTTTTACAATTTAACATTATTACATTTCTGAAAATGCTAATTATATTTAGCCAAGTGTTCTTTATTTATACTTCAGGAGGTTAGAAAAAGCAGTGCTAAATGATATTGATGTCTGGGTAATTTCTTGCTTTTATTTTAACAAGTAACTTTTATCTCTCTTTCATTTTGTTTAACCAGCTCTGGGAAAGACTATGACGTAAATTCTTTCCCAGGGCCACATACTCTCTGATGGAGATGATAATAAGTAACCAAATTCCCACACACTGATGTCCTTATGTTAACTTGTCAAAGGTAACTATGAGATTTTGTTTTACTATCAGCAGCTTCTTGATCTTTGTAAACATTAACAGGGCCTGTGGCCTTAGGTATTTACTGCCAGATGATGACACATGAAAAAAAAAAAAAAGTCTTCATTCACTGTTACCTCACATGGTTCCTCCTCTATGCATACATATTGGTGGGTGAAAAGGCAGTTTTTCCCATTTTACATTCTGGGCTGTTTTATAAGATTGGAGTCATTTTGTGGAATAAGTTAAATTATAATCAACAATAACATTTTTGATATTAATTGCTGCCAAGCAGTGATTGCTGCTATAGTAATCTCTTTTTATATTGAAGATAACCATCTCCTGCGATACCGATGTTTTAATATATAAGATTTTTTTAAAGGGCTTTATTAAGAATTTTTCAGATTTCTAGGTTTATTAACTTTCTGATTTGCAGTTGAATAAGAATACCAGATTCTTGTACTAGATCAATGTAAAAAAGAACTTAATATTCGTATCTCATTTTTTTAAAAAAAGAAATAATATTCTTAAAGAAACAGTGCTAGAGCATTTCAAATACTGTTTTGTTTTGTTTTTCCTGCCACATCATTCTTTATGTAATAAAATTGCCAGGAAGACAATAAACATTGAGAAAGAAGTATAACAAAACATTGAACTGCATTACAGTACTCCATATAAAAAAGTTACATAGAACATTACCAAATCATCATAAATTAACATATCACCTGAGGGAGTTTTTGGTGGTGAAGCTGAGTTACCATATTTGTTGAATATCCTTTAGAAAATTACTTAATATGCTAAAAATTACTTTAAATGCTGAGTACTCACCATATCAGAATATCCTTTAGAAAATGACTTAACTTTTTATCAACAGTTTAAGTGCCCAGATGTCTCTGCGTATGAACACTACAGATGAATAACAAGAAATGTTTGTTACCAAGCACACCCAAAGGAAGGAGACACTGACTTCCTCTCTACTTACAATGTGATTCTTCCCAAGTCATTTAACTTTTTCCCCATGAAGACAACGGGGATGACATTTATTCTGTTTATCTCCCAGGGTTCTCAGACAGGCTTGCCGCACCTCATCGCATCCACACTTGGTGCTTTTCGTTACACATTTTAGGGGGGTGAACTTACTGCACCAAGGAAGGT
>NW_006443225.1:4758031-4786387 GCF_000325575.1 Pteropus alecto | reverse complement strand
AAGAAGAGAAAAGACAATCTGAGAAGAGAAAGGCAGAAAAACAAAACTGAAGTGAAAGTTTAGGTGTTGGTTGGAGACATTATATGTTTGATTAGAAAACAAACCAATAAAATCACTACTCTCAACCCCCATATACATACAGTATGAAGATTTTTAGATATTTTGGCATATATCCTACAAGTAAAGTAAGCACTATAGTTTGTAGCAAGAAGAATAAAGAAGTAACCAAATGTGCTTTTATACACTTAAATGAAATTACTTAGTAGGACCTTAAGTTTGATTGGAGAACCACCCATAAAAGTGGACTTAGGGACTTAGTGGACTACAGGCGGGTATGAAGTGAAAAACTTGAGTCATAAAATTTAAAAACCTCTAGAAATGCAAACACCTTTTCTAATTTTATGTTCACTAACACATTAAATTATTAAAAAATAATTTAGAAAAATAAAAAATAAATACAGTTTGTAATCATTCAGTGGTCATCTGAATCTGAGATCAGATGAAATGAATATATGCCACACACACTGAGGCAGGGCATGACTTGGAATTAAAACTCATCTCTTTGCTATTTTTATTACATCTAAAACAAAAGAATTACAATGCCTGTGGATGTAATTATGTGTCAAGTCGTTTCTTATTTCAAGGTCTGGATGTAAAGAGTCCCTAATCATTTACTATTAAAGGCGTTAGTGCCATTTTTAATGTCAAATATCCTTCAGATTTATACTTACAATGTTTTTTAAAAAAAAAAACTTTTGAAAATTAAATACTAGTTATGTATTTTTACATAAAAGTTTGCTATTAAGAAACACCAAAATTAGGAGAATTTTATAACATCATCTTTCTGAAAAATAATTTCAAGAAGAGCACCGAAACTCATACGTTTGTAGATATCGTTGTCTGTTTACAAGGTTATTTGGAAATCGATAACTCCAGGTCATTTCTGCCTTCTTTGCCTGTGTGGAAGATTGGGTAATGAAGTTAATTTAGATGACAAGAACAATATCTAATGACCAGTGAGAATTTTCTTTATAAGTTCAGCCAATTGAGAGTGTGGCCAAAGTCAACAGCTCCTCAAACTAGTTTGATTTCAAAGGTATGAGTTTCATGTGTAACTTTATACATGTAACTTTGTATGTGTAACTCATATATATTTATACATATATATATATGTGTATGTGCGTGTGTGTGTGTGTGTGTATATATGCTCTTGACTTAACAGAAATATATGTCCTCTAGTATCATCTTTCTGTAGCTTTTCATTTTACAAAGGTGTTTACATGTATTTACCACACTCCCGATTTATTGTGATTAAATTTCTTTAAATCAACTTATGCTTTTCTGGAGTTACCAATGTCAAAGTAATAAATAATGATGAGGTATGACATTCTAAAATAAAACATCCATGATTAAAATTTTTAATTATGTGTAATTAATAAAAATAAGTTATTATAAGGCTAACAGTATTTTAATTCTGATATAAAGGTAAAACCTATAAGAAATTCCTATTATAAGCAATCAGATTATATGACAAGTGACCAGCATACTTTTCTGAGTAATCAGATAGAACTTAACAGGTTGAGTGGTTTCTACCATGTCTTCAAAGAACAGGGTTCTTCCTTAACTCTAGACTTCTAGAATCATAGCACCTACTCCTGGAATCCAGACAATCCCAGGTATTTTACGTACTGTTAGCTTCTCGGGAGGACCACTCTTAAGCCTTCTTCACGCACATTACCATGAGGAACCACCAGAACCATTCACTTACAGGTACAGGGCCTACCACTCTGGAAATAAACCAAGGCTGCCACTTCCAGAACACTCTTCTTCTTCCTTTAAAACCAAATGGAAATGTACAAATGTTTTCTATCGCCATTAACTCCGTTGGTGCTATTCTGAATCTCCCATTTTTAAAACATGAATGCATATATTCTTCCAGTGTTCAGAGGGTTCCATTCTTAATTCAGTGATTTATTACTTGTTAACTATTTACTGGGCAACTTCTACATTTAGGGTACTGTTTCGGCTCTAAAGATATAGCATTGGATAAGAAAAATCCATGCTCTCACAAACTCGCATTCTGAGAATCTGATGAGATAGTTAATTCACACAGAAGGAGTCACAAAATGGAAGCCTCCTCAGTGGCCCAACACAAATCTAAACCTAAATTTGCCTGAACTTCTGGGAAATACCCACCAAGAAAATCTAACCTCCTAGCCAATCACGCCATTTCCAGGTTGCCTCTTCCTACGCTCTATAAAACTCTCTCTTGCTCCAGATCCCTTGGGGACAGTGCTCCAGTGCTTGTGAGGCATTGTACCCACTCAATCCATGGCATCAAACTAAATCGTTTTGTCATTTGACAGGGGGAACGGGAAAGATTGTGTCTAAGTTAGATGGGGATAAAAGTCAAAGAAATTTAAAAAATATCAGATATAGTTAATACTTCAGAATCAGGGTAGTGTGACTGAGAGACCAGGGGATGAGTTTAGACTGGGGCATCAGGGAAGGCTTCCTGTAGAAACCACATATAAGCTGAGGTCGGAATGCCAAACTGTACAGTGACACTGGCCATAAGAAACATGCTACCTGCCAAACATAGGATTCTGCTCATAGTAAGCCCTCAATGTTAAACCCAAGTGGTTATCTCCTTATTGCAAATGAAGCACACATAAGCTTAACATTAAAAATATAAAGTTGGATTAGTCTGAGTTGCCATAGAAACCTATGTATACAATATTTCAAACAGTAACATTTATTTACATTATAAACATTTATAATAGGTTTTCGGGGGCCGGGGGGAGACCTCTTAGTCTTGATATTATCATGTATTTTATGTTATTCATACACGAAACACTCATTTGCATATAGTTAGACTAAGTAAAAATGACTACTTCACTCCAGGAACTGTTAAATCTGACATTACTTTGCCAAATATTTGAGGACGGACCTGGAAGCAAGATCTCAACAGATTGAGAGAACGCTCTGAAGAACAGCAGTTCTGCAGTTTCGTTTATGCATTTAGAATCAAAGGAGAAAACCTAGGGAAGGCACAAGAAGCCTACTGGTGATAGATGGAGGAGGTGGGAGGAAGCAAAGTGGGGAAATCTCTAGGACCAGATAAAAAGCAAAACGGAGAAACGCTTCTTTTACATTGGTGGGTACAGGAGAGTTAATCCTGAACATTTACAGCAGAGATGGTATGCTGGGGAGCAAGGCAGTGAGGGCTTCGGTGGTCTTGTGCTCTCATGGCCTTGTGCTCTGGTGCCTGCTGTTGTGCCCTCAGGGGTTTAGAAAATTACTGACACTTCAAAGGTCCTCTATCCTAGATGCAGGGCTCACTAAAGGTAAAAATTGACCTTTGCTAAGGAAGTGCTAGTTCCGACGGGTGTACCAGTTCAGAATTTGTGATTAGACCATCCTGTGTGGCTATTTTTGGTCACTGAGCTTGTCAGGTTTATTACATAGTCCCTTTATGTTCACAGAAAGATGAAGTAATCTGCCAGAGACCTCTCTCATCGCCCATGGGGAGGTAGGTTACCCAAACCTGAAAAAATCTTCATTATGACTTGTCTTCTCTTTAAAAAGCTTTCCCTTTTTGGAGCCCTTTGCAGCTCATCTCTGCTTGCTAGATGAGATGCTGCCTGGTTTATAAACTGCTCAATAAAGTCAATGAGATCCTCCAATATTCTCCATTGAATTTTTTGTATTACCGATCAGGACAAAAACAAGTTGTGATAAGGTTTTCAGAAATCCACTGTTAGCAAAAAGTTAAGAAAAATCTGCAACTTTATTTTGGTGGAATAAAAACAAAACAGTATTAGGAAATCGAGATAACATTGCTACAACTCAGTTGTTTCTTTGCTCACCAAAAAGGGTACACCACAGGAAATTAAATCACAGGAAATGTTACTCATGCTTAAAATATTCTGTTAAGCCACTCAAATAAAACTGTAAATCAAGGACATTTTGAAAAGGATTTTCAATGAGTGCCAGTGAAAACATTTACTGGGAAGCAGACGCTTAAAACTTCTTGATTACATACATCATGCAAAACAACTGACCTCACACTTGGTTGTCTAACTGCTCACTGTGACAATTTTTTTTGAGGTGATTACAGATTTAAAAAAATTACAGTGACTGCAGTAGTAACGTCAGAAAAATGACTCTAAGTGAAGAAAAATGTAGTTCGTGTGACAGTTTTGTTCATCCCTTCTGATGTTTAAATTTCTGTATTTTGGCAGACTTATACACAAAAATGGCTCTCGTTTTGGATGTGCATCTACAGGCACGCCACCTAATCGATAAAAAGAAACTACAAAAGGCCAAATAATTTTACAGGGTTTAGTAAAACAGGGCATTGCCCTTTTATTTTATTTCATTTGTTTCAGTAGATTATTTCTTTAGGAAGATGATTTTGCTCCTGTGAAAATGAAAATGTGGTATATCCCTGGTCTCTTTTTGAACTGAGATTGACTTTTTGAACTATTATTTTTATATTCTCCAAGTTGTTTTCAATCAGTAGAAAAGAACAGGGTTTCCCATTCTGAGGGGAAGACTTAGGAATAATCTTCGTAGTCTACATTACGACACTAAAACGTTTTCTTTGCGGTAGTGGGATTGATCCTGTGGCAGTTCTGGTAGCGCTCCCAGTGTTAAAACCCCTGCTATAGGTAGCCCACTGCCTCCAACCAGAGCCTCCAGAGGAAGGTAATTCCAAATCTATTGGCACATTCAAGTCAATTGGCAGTGAGTAGGCACAGAAGAGTTTTCTAGATACCTGGAAATAGGCTGCAGTAAAAAATACCTATAGTGGCTTTTGGAACTGGGGTGTGTGTAGAGGCTGGAAGATTTTAGGAGCATGACAGAAAAAGCCGAGATTGCTTCGAATACTATTAGATGTATGGGTGTTAATGCTGGTGAGGGCTGGAAAAGGAGCAAGGTAGAAACAACAATTGTCATAGAGAATCTCCAAATTGTCTAAGCAGACTTAGCAGAAGTAAGGACATCAAAAGTGCTGCGAGGGCTCGGAAGGAAATGGGAGGGAAAGGGGTTACAGCTGTGTAGTGGTCAAAAGCTTAGCCGAATTGCGCCCTGAAGTTATTTAGGAAGCGGAAGTCACAGCGGTAGACTTAAGATATTGGGCTACGGATTTCTAAGCAAAGTTGGAAGGCGCAGCCTGCTCCTTCTTAGTGAAATGGCGGCGTGGAGGGGTAGGGGGAGCAGATAAATTGAGGGAGATTGCCTGTTAGGAAAGCCTGCTCTAAGGAAAGAGCTGAGGGTGCTGTTCAACCCCTTGCTAATACCTGAGAAAGATCAAAAAGGCCTGAGTGTTTAGTCACACAAATGGGACAGATTAAGGGTGTGACTTATAGATCCTCTCAGCCACCTCAGAAAAAGCCAAAAAATAGATGGGACTATCCAAGGGAAAACTGTGGAGGAGCCTCTGTGGAGTGAATTCCTCTAACATACAAAGAAGATCCACAAGGTTTTTGAAAATGTTATACCAGAAGACATTGCCATCTTAAACTAAGAGAGAAAGAATGACATGAAAGATCATTGGGTCTCCCACAATTCCACAGGCAAGAAACACGCTGGCAAAACCATTCAGCTACAGACGGGTGCTACCTTCCATGAAAGTCAGGAAGGACTAGGAGAGCGTCACAAGCACAGAGGACAGTGCTGTGAACCAGGCTACTCCCAGACTCTGAAACCTACCGGAGTGAGCCTGGCTGATCTAAATTGTTGGCACTTGAGATTCATTTTTTCATTTCATTTTCTAGTTTTTTTTTTTTTTTTTAACAAGAATGTCTATAACTGTTATTCTATGCCTGTCTTATTTTCATATTTGGGAGCAAATAATAGGTTTTCTAGATTCACAGGTGCACAGATGGAGAGGAATTTTGTCCCAAGCATTATACCATAGCCTATCATACCTGATTTAGATGATAAGATTTTGCATTTTAAGTTGATGCTATAAAAGGTTGAGACTTCTGAGGCCCTTTGAATGGGGTGATTTTATTGGGGACAGATGTGGGCTTTTGAGGCAGGAGTAAACTATGATAGATAGAATGGTCCATCAAAATGCTCAATATCTAATACACAAACCTATGAATTTTGCAGATGTGATTAAGCATTCTGAGGTAAAAAGATTATCCTGGATTATTTAGGTAAACTAAATGTAATCAACCACAAGGGATCTTGTAAGAGAAAAGGAGGAAAATCAAAGTTGGTAGTAAAAGATTAAGGGCAGAGGCAGGGATTGGAGGGAGACAGACTAAGGGAAGGGTTACCAGCAGCCTGCACAAGCCGAAGAGGCAAAGAACAGATTCACCCTGTGGCCTCCAGAAGGAACCAATGACATGTCACTTTATGGCAAAGGGACTTTAAAGATGTGGTTAAGGTTACTGTAGACCTTAGGATGAGGAGATAATCCTGGATTACCTGGTGGACACAATCTAATCACATGAGTCCTTGAAAGCAGAGAAATTCTCCTGGCTGTTGTCACAGAGATGTGACGAGGGGCAGAGATATAACGTTGCTGGCTTTAAAGACTGAAATGGGGCCACAAGCCAAGGAATGCAGGCGGCCTCTAGAACCTGGAATGCAAGGAAATGCTTCTCGTGCAGTCTCCCAAAAGAAATGCAGCCCTGTTAACACCTTACGTTAAGCCCAGTGAGACCCATGTTGAATATTTAACCTATAGAGGATAATAAATCTGTACTATTATAAAGCCAGGGTTTGCAGTAATTTGTAATAGTAGCAACAGAAAACTAACCAGGAGTGGTGACCAAAGATGAAGTGGTGTGAGGAAAGAAGAAAAGCTTTTCTATCATTGCTGATGTAGCCTGCCTCATTCAGGACATACCTGGCTTCAGCAGAAATGCAAATATTTACGCTGGTCATTCTTTAGATCCAGTCTGCCTGACAGAATTTACATTCTTATATTTCTACACTCATTTTGTCCTGGAGTAGAATACCTTCTGGGTTGAATACTTAGAACGGAATTTAGTCTATATAGCAGGCCCCCTAGAAAAATGTGTTGAATGAATAAATGAATGTGATCAAGGCAGGCTCTAGGAGAGATTGTAATTCTTCTATTTTAAAGTGCTGTTTACCACATCTTCTCAAGAACTGTTGACCCTGATGTCTCTGTTTCTAGTTTATGATGGTCACAGTTCTATAAAATACAAGGCTTGAACTATTTTTTGATACAGTAAAACAGCTAAATCAGTAAGTAAAAAGGATGCTTAATAAAATCGGAATACAGATACTTTTCAGTACGTATCACAGAAAAATTTTCAAAATATTTGATCGGAAAGTTTCTTAACGGCTCTTGATCAATGCAGCATCAAGAAACTTTAGTGCAAATTTTACCAAATGCTTTTATCAAAATGAGGTTTGTTCATTTTCTCTGTCAACAATGTTGTTACATGAACACTGAGCATGTAACAAATGGATTTGCTTGGACATTTAAAAGCTATTGACAAAAGCCAGCCCTACAACTAAAAACTCAACCGTTATTTATCTCAAGATCTATTCCTAGTCCAAAATCATCTAAAAGAAGGCTGGCGGACACACTAAAATGTATCCATATAAATAATAAAAATAATTTTTTATGCTGTTTTAAGTGTTTTCCTTATTCATATGGCACCTTTTCTTTCCTACATGCTACTGCATGAATAGGAGCAATATTATTTTAGCTGCTGGAGTAGCACGGTGTTAAGAATATCTGCTTCTTGTAGTGTCAGGCTTTCATCTGTTAGCTCTTTGTTTGGAAATGATGTCACAAGAATGAAGTCAAGAGCTGCAAATTCAGGGCGGGACTGCACAATAAAGTCCCGAACATCCAGGATCCTGCGAAATAAGACAAAAATAATTTGTGACACAGAAGCTTTTTTGGCCATGTAAGCTTTTAGCTAAAATTAGATAAGAATTACACAATTCTCATCCTTAGTTAAATGTGCTGTAACTTTCTTTAATTTACACTATTTCAATAGATGGTTTTACCTGAGCTTTAAGATAAAATGTGAAGATTGACTTTGGAATGTATCTAATATCTTTTACTATAAAACACACAAACTTCAGATGAGTTATGCACAAAATAAATGTCAACCATGCTATTACACTGAAAATGCAAGTCCTGCTTTTTTCAGAGTATAAAATATTTTAGCAGCACGTGATCCAGAAAAAGGTACCTAGAATAGGCCTGTGTCAAAGTGAGTCTGAAACTACAAAAAGTCTTAAGAATAATTTTTAAAAATTACTTTCAACTATACATAGTAACTCAACTAAGATCATAAATGTATCCCTTAGAGGAATACAATAAACAAATTAAAATAATATCTTATTAAATGTCTATATATGAGTGAATGTTAAAATGATATGTAAAATGGTTTATTTGAAGTGTTTGATAATAACACAAATAAACTTTACACTACAAATTTATATTAGATCTGCTATGTAGAAAGTTAATTCCAATTAGAACTACCATAAATTTTATATGAATAAAGACTGAATAAGGTTTTACTATATTAAATTAAATCTGATTCCACTTTACATGGCTGTAACAATAGTGCAAAACTGCACTATTTTCTTTATTTTTTTGAGTGATATCTGGATTTGCATTTGTATCTGGACAGTTTATAGAGGATGTTTAAATACCAAGTATTTCACTTCTTACAATAGCTATTACCCTTTCAAAAGATTTTTCTTCTGTCAAAAACATACTGTAAATCTAAAGAATTTCATGTTCATTACTAAGGTCACAAATAGCTTTACACAGATAATTAACCAAGTGTGTAACAGCAAACTAGAAGCTTACCTGTGTGTACTATTGAATCTTTGTATCAAACGACTCCCATCTGCCAGCCTGATTTGAATTTTTGTTGTTGGCACTGAATCATCAATAAGAACAACTGCATTAAATATTGACTTATCCTCTTCTTCTGGGGAGGAAGGTGTACTGACAATTTCAGGTGTAAGGCTAAGAAAGAAGAATTAAAGAATTAGAACACAAATCTGAATAGATAAGACATATGACAAACTCAAGGCAGTGGAATAACCACTTAGACTCATACCTGATTCTCAAGTTATCTCCAGTATGGCTTCAGGACTAGCAAAAACTTCCTTTGAGTCTCCTATACTTCTTCAAACCTCTTTCATTATATTATAATTGTTCCGGACTCTACGATTCCTTATTTAGATTATCCAATCTCTTCCAAAGTCTAACTTTGCATTCTTTATCCCTTTGAGATTTCATGAGACTGTTTAGCATAAGTCTTTAGTCAGAAATAGAAATGACTTTGAGTTAATGTTAAAGAATGACTAGGAGCACAGACAGACTTGGTTTCACATCCCAGCTATGTTAATTGAGTAAACTTAAGCAAATTAACCTCTTTGAATCCCAGTTCTATCATTTATAAAATAGGGAGAAATAAAACTATATTATGAAGGTGTGTTCTCTAGGCACGCCTCAGAGATACTGCAGGGTTGGGTCCAGACCACCACGATAAAGCAAACTCTGCAATACAGCAAGTCGCAATTGTTCTACCAGAGGGTCCTGCCTTCGATTTGTAAAAAATGTAACATACGTGAAGAGCAACAGAGCAAAGCGCAGTAACAAGAGGGACGCCTGCCCCAGGACGTCCCAGAACGCTGTTTCAAGTGCCAGCTATTTTTGCACATATCAGCATTAAATTAACTTAATGTAAAATATAAAATAATATTTTAAAGTTATGTTAACTTTAATATTTAGCCTTCAACTCACACCACTTTGCTGCTTAAAACCTCCTCATCATTCGAGTGATCAAACCACAGTGACATTTCTAATATACTGTATGTATGTTTCAAGTATTATGTTGAAAAGAAAATTTTAAGAAAGTAAAAGACGGAATCGATAAATGAGGTAGGCAAACTGGAGGAAAGGATGGATATAGGTTGTAAGCAGAGCAATTCCCTCGGACAGGAGGAGAAGCATCTTCAGACTGAAAAGGAGGTAAGAATGATTTTAATAAACCTAGAGTCTGGGGGAATATATTAAGAAAGCTAATTCTTATCAGGCTCTATTTTCTCAGTGAAGCTGAGAACACATCCGCTGGGATGGGAGGGGTAGAACAGGAGGCTTAGGGAAAGCAAGGAACAGAGGGAATGTTCTCTGAGAATGGGAGAGGCGTGGCTTGCCTGCCCAGCACGGGTGTGCGACCACCCCGTGGCACTGAACTGCACAGAGTATGACAAATCCAGGGGCCGTACGGTAAGGCAAGGGACAGCAGAATTGCTGGGATAAGGAAATGAAGAAAAGGCAGGGAAGAAGGGGCCATCGGACTTTAGAAAAAAGAGTCCTCAAGGGTCCAGTGACCAAGATGAAGTCAAGCCGCAGGTATGGTGGCTGGAACGAGCAAGAGTAGCAAAGGGAATCAATCTTCTTGGATTAAAGGAGGACAAACAGTGACTGTTCTTAGGCAGAAAGAGAGACGTACTTCGCATCATGATTTTCATCTTCATACACATAAGGTGAAAAGCCTACAGTGAATGCTTGTGAGCCCTGCGTATCAAAAATGATTCTGTAATCTTCTTAGGATTTTGCTCGTCTTGCATCTGCTCTAGCTCACTAAGCTAATTTTTATTAAATAGTATCATTTGTTCTAGCATTGTAACTTTGCAGTTTTACACCCATGACTTGCTTGCCCCTATTATATAAACTGAGGGTACTGGTTAATATTTTATTACATTTAGGTTTACCCCATAATTATTTGCATGTCACAAATAATTAGGTTAGTTTCTATCTATGTAATGTTCTGTTTGCAATTAGACTGCCACAGCTATGGAAGACAATGGGATTATTTCCATTTCTGCTTTGTTTGCTTCTTTTTAATTATTTCTCTGTTTAGTAAATAGTTGTGTGGAACTCTTAGGAAATGTGCCATTGTAGAAAGTTACTTTCTGAATTGATAAATGTTGACCATTATAACTTTTATATTTCAATATATTTCTTAATGTCTTCTAAAGTGTTCTATGCAATTCTTTGCTTTCTTAGAATATATATTCGACTATTCAATATTTGGATTCATGTTCATCATACAGGCTCACAACACTAATCTCCAAGTGTAAATCTCCTACACATCAGAAGCTGAAAATTCTAAAGAGTACACTGCTCAGACTCCCTTGCAGCTAGAATTTTGTTTCCACTCTTCTACTAAGCAAACAATTAAAACGAAAACAACTACATATGAACTGGAATCAAGCACTGGAAGTGGGAGCTGTACGGCTCTTCTGGTTACCAAGGTGCTGGGGGCACCTGATTATTCTTGAGCAGGTATAATGGAATGTTCTAGTGTCTGGTCCCTAGCTTCAAGGGGACTGAGCAAAGTGATGGGGACACAGGAGGTGTTTTCTCTAGAAAGTTTCCTGTTGTATTTATTTGTTTCTCTAAGATGCTTGGTTTGCTATCTCTTTCAGAAATTTGTAATGCATCCAAGGCTATGCAAGAAACCCTTTACTATTTAAACTAGCAAGCAGATTCCATTTTCTACAATCAAAGACCCTAACCAATGTGGCTAGAGAGTAACAGAGCATTATCACCCCTAATCTTTGTTATTCTCCTCTGTCATTTTTTTTGTCATTTCCTCTAGCTTTTTGCCTTAAAAAAAGGATAGCCTCTCTAAGATACTATTACCAGATAATATTCTTATTTTCATGAGCTGAAATTACTGATTATAAATAATCACTGGTTCTTCTCAGCTATCTTTCCTTTATGCTACCTTCTTCAACTTCTAGATTTACTGTACTTCTACTAACAAAAGGTGTGCATTCTAACATCAATTCTTGCTCATAAATTTAAATAATAGAATATGTACAAGGAAAAGAGATGACTGGGCGTTTTACCTGTGTTCTAATTAAAAATCATAATCTCAATAAATATTAAGTAAAAAAATGAGAAGTGCTAAAAATATTTTTAAAAAATATTTCTGGGGGCGGGGGGGTCATAGTTATAAAAACAAAAGGAGAGAAGAAACAGAATAATTCAGGAGAAGCCTGACCTGTGTCGGTAGCAAAGAGAGATGAGGAAGAACATTTCCGAGCAGACCTGTGACTGGGAATTGAAGGATTTGAGTCCTAAAAAAACCCCACGTCAACACATGTTCAAGTATTTCCTACATGTCCCAGAGATCGGTCTGTAAAAGCAGAAAAAGATACAGAAATGGAGACTCGAGAAAGTCAAATATAAAGAACCGATATTGAAGTCTTTCCTATACTGAGAAATGAGAGGGGAACAGAGAACCAGTGCACACAAGGCAATTGAAAAGAACTTAAAGGGAAGAAATCATATGAAAAGGAACAAAGCATGCACGAAAGGCTATACTGCAAATAGGGCCAATGCCGCAATTCCACAGGTCACCTGTAGTAACACGTGGACAAATAGAGGGTAACCGACATATTTTACAAGGTTCAGGAAGTCTTATGAGCCATGACTGTTACAGAGGAATTCACTCATGCATTGCACCATCCGCACTGGATTCTAATTTGTGCTAAGCAAAGTCCTAGAGGTTCTTTGGAAATGTCTCAAAGACAATTTCCTCCTTGTCCTGCAACCAGAGGAGCTCGGGTTTGGTGTGTTTTCCATACGGGGCTTCCATAACTTGAAGAACGGGTTTGGCTGTTTAAGATATATTGAAAACAACCAACTTCACACGCACACTGCTCCTGCTGCAAGAACTTAACAATTACTTACGGCAGACAGGCATACCTAAAGCTATGATCTAAGACATCTATTGTTTTATCTGACCAATAACCCTTTATAATTTCTCCCTTTTGGACCCACATAATCAGAAAGAAGCAGGATGGCATAATCGTAAAGTCACAGACTCTAGAGAGTCAGAGTACCTATTCTGAATCCCACATGCTAACCAGTTCCCAACTCAATCAATTTGGGCAAAATACTACAACTGCAAATGGAATAACAGTATCTACATGAAGAGTTGTTGTGAAGATTAAGTAAGTGGATTAATGTATGTGAGGTACTTAGGAAGTGGTTACTGATATCTAAGTATTAGCTACTAATATTATCACCAGCTTTGCATATCTAATTCTATCAGCAGTCTTTACAGTTTGTGTCTTAGGTTTTACTTTCTAGGTTATTTTGCTATTTTATTCTCAAAGAAAAATCATGTTGAACAAAGACAAGTATTTTTCTCATTTTAGGAATTTACCTTCCAAGTTTTTGTCCTTCTCCACTAAAAGCCTTGAACCTCAATCTGGGTTTTATGTATTCTTGATCCTGATGATCCTCCATATCCAAATTCACTTGGCCACCATGAACTAGTCGCTGAAGCTCCAGGGGAATCTCCCTTTTGAAAAGGGAAAAACGGTTTTAGTTAACTTTAAAAAAAAAATGAATCTACACTGTTGACTGTAATTGAGTTGTGAGCTACACTGGAAAACAGCAATTTCTGCTTGAATTATAATGTAAAATTTCTGTGATGACTGATTAGTCTCTGCAAATATTTCTTCCTTAAACTTACATCACATTATTCCTTAGTGATTCTCAACGTAGGGTTTTGTTGTCATTAGTGATCTTGAAGCGCTTCTGACATCCAGAAAGCCAAATCGTAAGGCAGAGGTTCATACCTTAAATTAGCACTAGAAAATTCCTATAAAGATGTAATAGTTAATGCAGATATTTATTATTAAACTTTCTGGAGGAAGTTTTCAAAATTGACAGGAGTGTTCTGGACTGTCATGTGATTCATGAGAGCTGCTGCTCAGGGTCAGGGAAGGGGACAGAGATGCTCTGCCATGGGAGAGCCATCTTGTACAATGAAGGGGTGTCTAGGGTTTCAGAGAAACCAGAGAAACACTGACTGCTATGCCCAAGTCACAGGATGACAACACTGTTCATAATGTCTGAGCCTAAAACCTAAGGCTTAGGGTCTGCTTACATATAAGCAAAAACTCAAAAACTATTTTTTTCTTTGTATTATATTAATATATTTTGAAATTTCCACCTTCCATATAAATGGAGGGAAGATGGCACCTTGTTTTGTCTGGAACTTTACCAAATCCCTGACTGCAATGCCATTTATAGTAATGAAGTTGCCAACTTCGTGTACCCCATTATTCTGTTTTTATACCTGTCACATTTACATGAGAAGTGCTAGAGTGCATCCAGGTGAAAACTATCTGACTACTTCATTACATCTTCTGGTGCAGTCGTACCCAGGTTATTTATAAACTGAATATATATAACCTTATGATAAAAAATACTTTCTTTTATTCCTTCAGTATTTTTAAGATAAAATTTATATCATTTTTTTGGAAATAATATGCGTATGTAAATTGTATCATCTATGAGTTCTTCTTTGAGGACAGTGAAGGTGGTGTTACAAAATACTTGTTAAAAAACAGGACAATGATCATACACAGTTAACAACCACTATCTGATATTAGTTATTTCTCTTAAAGAGTCTTTTCTAAAACTGTTCTTGATCATACTTTGTCCTAGATATGATATGGCTCAAATTAAAAATAAAAAATTAGTATACAGGGTTGTGTGAACAGGAGCCTACAAGGTTTATAAATTATTTTCACTTATATATTTTTTTAATTTTAAAAAAATTAATTAATTTTTTATGGTGACATTGGTTAACAAAATCCAGTAAGTTTCAGCTGTACACTTTAACAGTAAGGCATATATGTTTACACTGTGTGTTCACCTCCCATAGCTAGATTTCTTTCTGTCACCACATATTTGATCCCTTTTACCCTGTCTACCTCTCTCTTCCCCCAACCACCCTACCCTCTGGTAACCACTAGTCTATAGTCCATGTCCATGAGTCTCTATTTGTCCTGATATATGTTTTGATCTATTATACATTCATCATCAATATATTTTCTTCCACCATCTTGAAATAAGCATTAATTTCAACAGTAGTGTTTATCTTTGCTTAGCAGATGAATGTGTCCCCTACGCAGTCACTCCCAGCTCCTTCGCAGTGACGTTGCGGGTTTTCAAGTCCACAGCACTGTTATACTATTATATATCCTTGTCTTTACCACTCACCATGTACTGTCTCCCAAGACAGCTTCCCACCTTTCTCGATGACTTCAGCATACCATTTACAGCATTTCTTGTCTTTTTTGGGTATCGTGACATTTTCTTTGTTGAATTAAATTCAAAATTCATGCTAATAATTAGTGTTCTAAAATTTCTTTCCTTCAGTTTTTTCACTGCCTCAACGCTAATGCGTTTCATCTCCATTCCACTTCAGCCACTCTCCTTGGACATACTTCATCACTTGGAAAGCCCGACCTTCAGTTCCTGGATAGAATATAATCTCCTATTCTAGTCCTTTGACCCTACTGAAATCTCCCAGTTCACCATGAATTGCTCATCGAAATAGCTCATCCTTTAGCAAGAAGAGCTAGTGAGTTAGGATGTTCTTTAGACGGGTCAGAGTACTATGTATCTGGTTTACTTTCATAAATTATAACTTCAAACTAACCTTTTGAAATCTTCTGCCAGCAGTAATGCCACTTTAAAAGATTTCTAATATAAGTTGCTCAATTTCAGGCATACATGCAATGAGAGTCACCCTGTCAACAGTAAGCAGGACAGTGGCTTAGTGGATGGGCAGCTACATGCTAATCGATTCACTGATTTATTATATTAAAATATTTCTTCTCAGAGTTGGGAAAAGAGACCAAATGTCTATAGATTCCCCCACCCACCACAAAAGAGAACTAGTGACTTACAGATAGCAACATGTCCTTTATATACTTAAAAATACCCTTCACCCCTCCCCCCAGGAACCATTTATATAATATAATTCTTAAAAACCAGTAGTGCACTACTGAATGGCAGTCTGTTAAAAAGTCCCGCCTTAAGTAACGAATAGAATACAAATAATCCAGCTTACCCTCTCTTAACAGACTCCAGAAATTGAGCATTTGTTGGGTCACTGTAAGGTCTCAATTCTCCATCATCTAAGCTGAAACCATTGCTCCACAATTTAAGCAAAATCTGAACCTTTTGAGCATAGAAAAAAAAGATAAAGAAATACAAACATCCATCTGCATCAAATCATTTTAGGTTTCAAACGTGATTATCACAACATATTAAACCATTTACTTAATTTAAAACATGGAGTTATTCACAGTATTCATTATTAATAGTTAAAATAAAGGTATAAATGAAACCATGTGTGTTTGCTAAGCAGATTTGTATTTAGCTTTACAAATGGACAATGGCTAAAATACCAAAGGTCCCACAGCTGGACCGTGGCCTCGAAGGACAGTTATTTCTAATTCAGTGAGAAGACGAAAGCGACGAAAGCAACGTGAGCATCCAGCTGCCACTCCACACCCACCCTTCTCCTTCATCTGGACCTTCTCTGCTACAGAGCTTACATATTCTTTCCAAGGGGCAGGACAGGATTTCCAGTACCCTCCAAGGATAAACTGCACATGTTTAAAATGAAGTTATAACTCCAAAATTTCAAAAGGCAACAGAAACAGAGAATGACTTCAGGTGTTTCTATGTTTACAATTCAGTTCATTCTATATTATGACAGTACATCATTTATAATAATCATTATAATATATATAAGCTCATTTTTACAGTGAATCATACATTCTATTAACAAATAGTTACATATCTCTAAGTGCAAGGTACAACTGGGATGCAAAATATAAAATCTGATACTGAAAACTTACACATTAGTCCTTTTAATCCATGTTAAAGTAATAAAACAAAAAGATTATACTTATTGATTATAATTTTTTAACTTTAAAACAAACAGTATTAACTAGAGGCAAATATCTATAATTTTTCATTCTAATTACTATACCTACATCTTGCAGCTGATTTTCTCCATAAATGTATTCAGATCGCTTACAAAAGGAATTACCCAATCTGTATCCTCCACCTGTAAATGACTAAAATACATAGCAAGTGAGCTAAAAATTCATAAGGCTTATTAAGCAAAATGTCACAATAATATGTGATATATATTTTAAAAGTAGGTCAACTGTAAATAGCCAAACTGGTTTGTACTTTCCAGGAAAATGTTATATTAAAATGAGTTTTATGTGACAGAGAAGTGTACTCAAGTAAGAATTATGTTTCTTCCCATAAAAACATTAGTAACTCAGGATCTGAAATAATTTAGGCCAATCTTAAACAAAGAAATATATTTATATACCAAAATATATATTTTCAAGTATAAACAGATTTTAATAAGCTACCACAATTTGTCTATGGCCATGCTACCCTGAACAAGCCTGATCTCATCTGATCTTGGAAGCTAAGCAGGGTCGGGCCTGGTTAGTACTTGGATGGGAGACCACCTAGGAAGATCAGGTGCTGTAGGCATAAAAAAATTTAAAAAAATAAAAAATAAGGGATTATAAACTGACAAGGTCCTTGCAATCTGTGAGTTCAACCAAGGGTTGCCTCACTTAAAAAAAATAAAGAAATAAAAATAAAAATAAATAAAATGCTACCGCTATTTTATGACAAGTCTTATAATGAAAATTATAATGTATAAATCGTATTTCACAAAGTAAATAAGAGATTCATAGAGTAAAGGAAAAATTTTATAAATGAGTATAAATTACCTTGAAGAAAAGCTCTATATTTTATAAGCTGTTTTATTCAACCGTAACAAATCAACTATGATTGTACTTTTAATTTTGCTATATTAATCACAAGGTCTTCTATTTTTCAGGTAGGATATAGCATATAAGTTTAAACACCCCATTCCTTCTAATCACAACTTATATCATAAACAAGCTTTTAATTATCACATTGCTTTCTTTTCTTAGACTAAATTATACCAATTCCACATTTTTCTTATAGAATTGGAGAACCTGAAGAACCAAAATCACTTTAGATTCACTGAAAAAGAATTAGAAGCTATTGGTGAGTAATGAAAAGTAAAATTTATGGCTCTCAGCAGCGGATGTCTGCCACAATGACCACAAAGGCTGTTTCGAAAGACAGGTGGCTGAGTACACCTGACACCTACCTGTAACACCTCTGGCTACGTGGTAGTTTAGAAAACCTCCCCAAATGATTTGATAAAGGAATTCAGCTTGAGAAATGTCAATTATGAGACTATATGACAATTATACACAAAAATATGTTTGAAGTTTTCTTTAAGTATACCCATACTATGTCAGCTGATATAGTTATAAAAGCTGCATAGAAGTTTTGTAGAAATTGAAAAAGGTACAAAAATAATCAAATGAAAAAAGGAGAGCCTTTTCAGCAACTGACGGTAGAGCGGCTGGACCTCTATAATTAGAAATATAAACCTCGACATAAACTTTATCTAAAATTAACTCAAAATGCATCATAGGTTTAGATGTGAAATGTAAAATTATAAAACTTTTGTAGATAACATAGAGAAAATCTTTGGGACCTAAGGTTAGGTGAGTTCTTAGACAAGACACTAAAAGTATAAAAAAAAAAATATGGACTTTATCAAAATTTAAACTTTTGCTCTATGAAAAACCCTGGTAAGAGACTAAAAAGACAAGCTACAGTCTAAGAAGAAATATTTACAAACCATGTACCTGACGAAGAACCCATATCTATTAAAATATATAAAGAACTTTCACTTTTGTTTATAACGAAACAATCTATTTGAAAATAGGCAAAAATCATGAGGAGACATTTTACTGAAGAGGATAATAAAAATAATAGCAAAAAAGCACATGAAAAGATGTTCAACAATACAGGCCATTAGAAAAATACAAATAACATCACTAGCTATTAGGGAAATGGGGGAAACTGGGTGAAAGGTACACCGCACCCCTCTGTATACTTTTTGCAAATTCTCTTGAGTCTATAATTATTTCAAAATAAAAAGGTAAGTAGAGAAGTTGCATAGAAATGTAAGAAACTGCCTCGACTTTCAATCATTAATAGAAAGATTATAATGTTATGAAAATGAATAAAATATTTTAAACAAAAATATACAGTTAGATGTCTAACCAATGTACTGTATACTTGAAACTAATTTAAATTAAAAAAAAGTTCCTGGGCAAAAAGAAAAAAAAAAAAATATATATATATAGTTAGAAAAGGAATAATATAAAAAAACTACAGAGAAGATCAAATATATAAATAGCATATTTAGTTTTAAAATTGAGCATTTACCTTAGATTTGTCATCACCTGAAGCTCTTGTGGCTTCATTCAGAGGGACAGCCCCATGTTCCCTTGCCTCTTTGAAAAGTTCATTCACAATTTTCCCAGTTGAAGGTCGAACTATATGTAATCCACTGTATTCACGTTCCCTTGAGCAGAACCTTTAAACATCATAGTTCATGAATAAAAACTTATAATACAGACATAAACTACTTTAAAGTAAAAAGCCACAGCTTTAGGAAATAAGTTTTATTTAAAAAATAATTTTTTAAATGCCTTCCGTGGATGAAGGAATTAAATAGTGAATAGTTCATATAGTTTCTCATGGAGTTTGCGGAGATTCTTGTAGTAAGTTCAGCATCTGGCCTGAGAACTGACTCGTTTCTTCCTCTCTCACTCTCTGCAGTTGCTTATTAAATGCATCTCTTTCACAACTTAAGCGCTTTTGGTGTGTGTTGGGGGTTGGGGATGGGGTCGAGGGGAGTGGGGGAGAAGCAGTGCTGACAACCAGAGGCTAAGTTCTCTTCTGAGGAATCCACACTCAGCAGGCACCTAGTTAGTGAAGAGGCTTCTAATTTAGTGTGAACATCTACATCTGGACCACAGGGCTACACAGAACAGGTCTACTCCTCAGGGATTTTTGGACTGAAAAATTATAACCCCTGTGTTTAAGGTAAATAATTTAGACTATAAATGTTTCAGTGTATTACATATGTAGTAACTGATTTCTACTCTGACTCCAACTTCAAAATGATCCGCAGAAACATAAAAATTACCGTTACATGAAATTAGTATCTTATTTTATCTTTTAAGATTTTTTTCAATCAAGACTAACAACAGGACATACAAGCGTTAAAATATCAACATGGGGCCTTCCAGTGTAAGATGACAATCAGAGCAAGTGTTTACCCATACCCTCTAATTCAGTTTTAAATTTGCACTGAACTGATTCATAAAACAAAACAAAGGGGGCAAATTACATCAGCATTGGAGACTAAAAAGAGAGGTCACCTTCAACACTCTGTCCAAAATTAGTTAATGCAAAACTGAACAGAAAGAGGAAAGGGCAGACCAGCTCTCAATTCACTGTAAATGAAAGAAAATTCCACCTGGAGAACAAGTGGCTACCAGGAAGCAGAACCCCCTAACACAAGTGTGGGGAGCCGCAGCCAGAACTGCTGCAGAATGTCAGGGGTTAAAAACCAGTTGTACTTAAAGGAGGATGTTGAACCTTCCTTGACTGGTTCGAGAAGACAGAAACAAGGATGTTTTATCTTGAATTCTGTAAGCTTGCAACTGTTCACATAGCAATCACTGCAAATTCTTTGCTACAGTTTAGCAGAGAGTTCTGAGTTGTGAGAACTTCATTGTTTTGCAGGATAAGTAATTTGGCTGACCTTGGGTCTTGACTGCTGTTTTCTCATTGCGATGCTATAAGTAGTGTGTTGTAAATAAACTCGGGGACACAGTCCGGAATCTGTGCTCCCTCCTGCACTTCTGACTGTCTTCTTTCTTTTCCTCAGTCCCCGCTCCCCCTCTCAGGTACCCTGAATTACTTTGTCGGCTGGCTCGGAACAGCTGAGGCGGGGTGGAAGTGGATGTGGGGCAGCCTCCACTCTCAAGTGCTCTGGGGCAGTACACTGGGGCCTGAGTCTCCTCAGAACAGGAGCCAATGGAAGAAGCCTTCCCGCCAAGCTTATACTCAGAGCCCGCGCAGCAGGCAAGGCTGAACGCTGCTGGTTCTTAAGTGTTAGTGGTAGAAGGAGATGATTGTAAGTACAGCAGATGATTGTAAGTACATAGGAGAAGGAAAGAAGGGAAAGGGAAAGGAAATGAGAAAGGAGGGGCGGGGAATCAAAGAAAAGAGAAAAAGAAAAGAAAGAAAGAAAAAAGCTTCCCATTGTAGCTGTCTCTTGTTATAGCTTTTTTGTTCCCTGTCCCATGTCTCTAATCTGGCAAAATATAACTATATAGTTCCTTTTAATCTCAGTCTTGGTGAGAAAAGACCTTGGTGGGAAACCAGACATAGGAAAAGATTTACTAGCTTCTTTAAAGTTATGCTTTTTATTACCCGTTTATGAAATCCTTGCCTACTTCTAGGTCATGAAGAAACTATATTTTCTTCTAGAAGTTTTACTGTTTTCCCTTTATATTTAGATCTACAATCCATCCATTTCTCCTCTTTCATGATTAAGCATGCCTATATCTTTGACTCTTATCGTCTTTAAACTCATCTGATCATCAAAATATTTCTCAGCTCCTCTGAATAACAAACTCCCCTATACAGACGACTCTCATATGTTTTTAGCATCCTCTTACTTACTCTCCAGTGCTGAATTTAAAAGCCCTACTTGAATCAAGTTCATCTCTCTAAAACTAAACTTATCTTCCCATTAAAAATCACATTTTTTTCCTGTATCCCCGAATAAGAACCTTTAAGATTTCTCTTTCCCGTTCACTTACTCCCTATAACTCCTGTCACCTAGTTTCTATAATAAATTTTTTGAAAGGCTCCCAGGTCGACTTCACCCTTTCTCCTCCACTGATGCCACCCTAATCTGAAAGTTTACATTCCTTAGATTCCACCGCTGTTTTCTTCTTCCTTTCTTTGTCCCCTTATCCTGGTCTCCCCATTACAGTTCATTTTATATTGTACTGCCAGTCCTATTTTCCTAAAAGTATATGATAATAACAGCTAATATTACAAAGAGAAAATAATGTGCCCATTTAATTCTCAAAACAATAGTACTATACCCGTTTTACAGATAAAAGTGAAGCTTAGAGAATTTCAAAAACTTGTCCACTGGCAAAACCTTATTAGAACACAGAAGAAATATATATAACCAAGGGGTGCCTATCTCTAGAATCAAAACTTTTATTGTATTTTAGTTATCACAAAATTTCCATTAGAAAAACATATACTGGCTTTCCGCTGCCTTCTATACAAGTGCAATTCTCCTGGCTTTCGAGGCTCCACAATGTGCCTGTGTCCAGGATTGGCACATTTGTGCGGTCCAGTGCCAAAAGAGAATGTGTCTCCTTGTTCAAAATTTATTAAGAATTTTAAGACAATAACAACAAAGCATGAGGCCCTTCTAAGCATGGCATCTGTGACTGCACTGGTCACATGTCCACGAAGCACGCCCTGGCAGTACTCCACCTATCTGACCTTATTTGGACAGTCTATTAAAGTTCTGCCGATCCTTTTCTAATGCCTCATTATTTTTATTATTTTTCCTCTGTGCCCATTTGTTCCTAGAATTCTGTCTCTTGTCTTCTATGCTCATCTACATCGTAATAATCTTTTAAGGCCCAACTAAGTACCAACATTGTGCTAGACATCTTACACATTTTATCTCGTTTAATTCTTAAAACACCATTATCTAATGACTTGTAGAGGATATCTTTTTAAGTTCTCACATTTTTGAACAAGGATATTCAAGTTTTTTAAAAGCTCTATTTGTGATATATAACTTTTTGTAGATGAATATGTTAAAGCAGGTGTCAGGCTATATTCTGAAAGTTTTTCTATAGATTCTATTCTTCCTTTTGTAAATAAAGAGAGATGATTTTATGTCTAGAGTTTCAGAGAGTAGAAATATATTAGCTTAAAAGACAATGAGCAGATAAATGTTTTGATACCTAATACTGTCCAAGAAGGTAGACCATGGACATAAGCACCGTTTTCTGTACCAGACAAAGCATTAGACATGTAATGAAACTGGGTAAATGTCAATACTGAATCTGAAACCAAAAGAACTGTATACTTTGAATTAGAAAATATCATACTCGGCAAAAAAAAAAAAATTGCAATAATTTGTTTCACATTGTATTTTAAACAGATTAAACAAAGCTTAAGTCTCAACAAGTATCATTTACAGCAGCTCCTCCTTTTGCATACGTAAATAACTGTAGAGATCGAATCTGAGGCACAATGTCCTTAAAAATTGCCTTATCAAATTACAACTACTAATGGCAACATGGTTTCAGATAACATAAAAGAGAAAAAAAACTATTCATTAAAATACCTGAATACTTATACTTGAATAGCAAGAAAAATATTAATATACTAATCTAATTATAAGAAGTCAATTTAGTCAAATATTTTGATTTGTTATACCATGAACAAATTAAGTCATTTAAAATAGGCTCAAAATGGGGAAACAACAGCCAAATAGTTAATGAGTAAACCTTTGGTATATAAATATTTTAAGTATTTTCAAAACTTTGGAGAATGTATAAATTAAAGAAGCAGTAATATATTAGATATTATACATACATATGTATGTATACACATATATGTGAAATAAAATTAAGTGAAAGAATAGGATATTCAAACAGCGTCAAGATACCAACCTACAGATTACAAAGGAAAATCTGCACCTTACAGTGGAGCGATGTGGTGGTCAGCACCTTAAGCAAGTGAACATGTCACCAACAGTGAGAAAACCTGCAATTATGTGGCTCCCGATGTGACATAGTATAGAGCAGACAACATCGATTACTAGTACTCAGCAAATGTGTTTAACAGGAATCTAATCATGAGGAAACAATGACCTTGAATGTGGGATATTTGACAATACATCTGGCCTTGACTCTTCAAAAAAGTCACCGTAATACATTTTAGATTATACAGATGAGCGAAAACCAAGCTTAACAAAAAGGTGGGGCAAATGCTCTGGATTCAGATTCAAAACAGGCACAATCAAAAAGGAATGCATGGCCCTTGGCTAGATCTTAAATCCAAAAAAGGCTCTAAGAGATACCTAACTATAGATAGTTATGCAAAATGATTTTATAAAATTTTCATTTTCTATGGTGTGACGTGTTATCAAAGTTAAAAAGGCATGTGTGCTTCTTATTCGGAGCTACACACTGAAGTATGTGGGGGCGACATGTTAACGATGACTGTGATTTACATTCAAGCAGTTGAGTAAAAGAGAGAGCTTGCATGGATGTGATGCTGTCGCATGTTAACTGCTGGTGAACACAGCTGAAGCACATACAGCACATATTCACTGTACGAATCTTTTTCGGATTATTTACAGGTTTGAAAATTTGTAAAATAAAAATTTGGGGAAAAAATTATAAATATTTTTTCTTCTCTTTCAGGTCCAGAAAGATATGTCATTTTTATCTCCCATACGGAAAAAAAAAAATAAAAAGGATGTCGAGTAGTGACAAGCAGGGAAAAAAAACAAAACATAATTTCCAGTGAAGTTTTCAGCTTTTGGTAAATAACAGACTTTCTAAGAATGAGATATAATGGGAAAATTCAAGTTTCTCCCCAGTAATGATATCTGCAGTACTAAAAAATACGTTAATGAAAAATATTCCTAGAAACAAGAAAACTCATAATATGCCTGGCTCTCATCTCTTAAATCTTCACGGTTGGTTCTTTTTATAGTTCCGGGATTTTAATGATAGGAAATACTGTCTAGAGGTCACTTATGAGATAGGTCACCATCCAGCGGAAGCAAAAACAGATTCCTGAAATTACAGTCTTAAATGACAGATAAAAGACACACAGGTGCTCCATGGATAGGTGTTAAGAAACACACAAACCCTTAAAAATGATTGACAAAATTGTGTATAAATGCTGTTTTAGAGGGAGAGGGGCTGTAGCTTTCATTCAAGAAGGAACCATTGTGCTGAGGAAAAGCAATGCTCAGTATATAATTCTATGAAGTCTACCAAAATATTAGGTGTTTAAAATAATGTTTTCATTAGTTTCTCCTAGCTTTTTGGCTATTATGGTTTTAGGAACAGTACCTAAATAATATTAAGAAATTGTAGATTTTTAAAAAATTTCCAAGGCCATTTAAAATAATTTGGTATTAGTGAACTAAAAATGGATATAATTTTCAAAAACAAGATGAAAACAAGACAAAACTTACCTTTGAGGTGGTGTTCGCGGGCTTTTAAAGACTGTGACGTCAGGTCTATCAGGTTTAGAAGATTTGCATTTCACTTCATCTTCGTATAATTCTGCCAAGGCCAACTGTAAAATAACAGGTTTGTTATAGTATAATGTAACATTAGAAATAAACTCTTCTACAAAACTAGAAATTATGAGTAGAACGTTAACTTGTAAATGCATAGTAAAGGTTTCTAATGAAAAGCGGAGGCTGCTGTTTCAGAAGATGACTCTCTTCCAAAATAAAACCGCTGCATCTCTCATTTTTATAAAACTAAGCAAAATGTCACATATATAAAGTTACAATAATTATTTTCAAATAACTGTTCAAGTTTCAAAAACTGCATTTGGTAACAGATCATTTCCAAAGCTGAACTCACAATTCTACAATTCTTTTAAAAATACTTGAAGATGTTTCACACTGTCAACTTGCTCTCATTGGATCTCAAAAATTATTTCATTTAGCTGTTCAAGTTTTCGAAATCCAAACACATAAAACGATTTCAAAATTATTCTATTAAAGGTCTACCAGATATGTACATTTCATAAAGTTTAGGAAAATGAGACATTGAAAAAGACAATGAATTATATATATGGTTTGTATAACTTTTAGAAAGCAATACTATCAAATCATGCTTTATAGATATATAGCCAGGAATCTTCGAAAGGAAATAAAGCATGGTTCTTGAAACTGGAATTTTAAGAAGTTATCCAAACAATTCAGTTTAGTTTAAGTTATTTTGTTCCAACTTTTGATATTTCTGGACAACTCAAAAACTTTCCTTAATGCCCTTTGTGGCTATTCAATTAAAAATGGCATGGCCATAATCTTCAAAAAAATTTTTGGGGAAAAACAAAACAAAACAAACAAACAAAAAACTCAGATAACGTATTCCTTCTAGAAAAACAATAAATCTTAAAACTACCTCCAGGGCTTCTTTCTTAAGAAGGAAAAGAAGAGTATTGAGGCAACATTAATTCTCTGAAGATTCTATCAGTCGACTTTTAAAATATACACAAAGGAAAACAAAACAAGTTTTTTATCCTCACCCCATCCCCATACACATCAACTTTCACATTTCTAACAGCAATTTTGCTAGACATCCTAATTATAAAACTGCTTTGTAACCTAAAAGAATGGAATTAAATCCTAACTTAGGCTTTATTGTGTGATGCTGGGCAAATTTTTTAACTTCTCTGAGCCTTAGTTCCCTCATTTTTAAATGTCTTTAAAAAAATTACCTTAGAGGGTTGTTTTACAGAATACATAATATATGTGAAACATAAGACAATTGTTCAATTACTAGAAAATATTATTAAGAAATGTTTAATAATGATTATATCAGTGTTTCATTTTCCTCAAGATTTTTTTTCTTCCTGCAGTGTTATCTATATATCTCCTATGGCCTTTTCCTACTCTACCCATCAAAACAAGCAAACAAATAAACAATGGAGAGGGAGGGGGGGGAGGAGGAGAGGGAGAAAAGGAGGGATGGAGGGAGGGAGGGGAAGGGAAGAGAGTGGGGGAGGGAAGGAGGGGCAGGTAGGCAGACAGATACTGACAACTTGGGCCCAAAGTTTTGAGAAATTTTACCTCCCTGAAATCTCTTCAAAACATTATTCCTTTATAGAGTGCCTCCTGAGTTGATTATATTATCCTGGATCTATGAACTACTTTTATGCTATTCCTTTTCCCATCAATAGAAATGTTTGTATTTTAAAGGTCCATTTCAGCCATCTTTCCAAACCTTTCCTAATTTTCTTAACTAAATGATATTTGTTCTAAATCCTCGTAGCACGTGCTATCCTATTATTGATGTTTATACTGAACATTATATTGTCATCACTTATGTACTTTTCTTACTATTTTATACCCCCCTGCTATAATTTAGGTTTCTCCATTTTTTTCTAACATAGTACTTAATAGGCACCCAACAAATTCAAGCTGAATTATGTAGACAACAACACATCATAAAGAGATATAGATAAAACTTATTAGGCTTTTGCTTTAAGGTTTGAATAAACCCTGTCATTCGAATAATTTTTTTTCTATGAAATAAAGCAAACGATGCTTTTGAATCCATGGAATGTTGAATATATAACTAAAAAAGTAGGAATATGGAGAAAATTATATTAGAACAAGGAGTCCACCTAGCTGAAGGGTCCTAGTTATTAATGGTACATCACTAACTTAGAGGAAAAGAAATGATATTTAGAAGGAATTAATGCCAGGAGTCATGATGTCCCTGTAGCATCACATGGCATAAGTTCATCAGTAAATATTATAAAGAAATTTAATTTATATGACATAGCATATGACGTCACATCAGCAGAAGAAATAATTATTTAAACTGAGCAAAATAAATTGAAATACTGGTCAAAACCAATAGAACAACAACAAAATCTCAGTTAAACAAGAGATAAAAACATGTGCATTATGAAGTAATGATGCGTTGTGAGTTATCAGGACAGGACAGAGTGTTCCACAAGTGAAATAATTAGGTTACAAAGATATTTCAGTTACACAAAGAGACTAAAGTATGTAAGCACCAATAATCTTTTCTCTAGAATCTGAAAGGTGAAGAATATGAAAAGAAACCTGAAGGCAGGATAACTGAGAATGAGAAAATCAAGTATATAACAAAAGATTAAAAGTACTGGAGTTCTCAGTCTTAGAGTGACAACGGCCAGAAGTTATAATACAGATTTTTTTATATAGAATAACAGTATTAGCATCACCTGGGACCTGCAGATGATTAATCCCCACCCCAGACCTAATGAAACAGAAACTCTGGGGTTGGGCCCCGCAATCTGTGCTTTAACAAGCCTTCCGCCAAGAACCAATGATATAGGATACTGGTGTCCAACAAGACTAGGACGCTTGTGGCCACTGTAACACAGTATCAGACTGTCTCACTCTTTTCTCACTCATAGAACTTTCCCTTTGTCCCACCCAAAACCTAATCCTAACCCTAATAAGTACCGAGTTTACCCTAATTCCCCCCAACCCCAACCTCCATGAAAACACAGAATTAAGAAATTCTTTTTCTTTTGATCTTATTCTGGAAGAAACTGGGACAGAAGCATACACAAGGTGATTAAATACCTTAATCTACTGTTAAACCCACGTGTATGGATGGACTGAGGGCACCAGAAGAGACAAAGGTCTCTGAAAATGTTTGGAAATCTAATGAATACTGAAGTTTTTAGGATTAGTCTTGTTACCAACAAACCTACCCAAACTTTCCCACGGAACGTTCCCCACTTTGGGGGGTGAAAGGAGCACA
>NW_006443225.1:4705829-4758010 GCF_000325575.1 Pteropus alecto | reverse complement strand
AATATCATGATACTCAGCAAGCTGTCAGGAAAGTAACGAGTACCTACTGAAAACTGCACTAACTGGGTAACTCTTAAAATAAGCTTGGCTAGATTAAACGACAACAAAATAATCCAAAATAATATCCAAGAAACCAGTCAGGAAGAAGAACATTATTCGATTCTTTAGCCTTTCATACATACTCTATTTCTTCATACGTCATCACTTGTTTCAGGTTTCTTTGCAAGTTCTTCACATTCTTATTAAATTCTAAAGGAAAGATTATCAATATTTAGTGTATTTGATATACCAACTCACATTCATAAAAAAATCAGTTACTTACCTACCAACCTACCTACCAGAAAGTAGATAAAATAAAAATATCTCTATCTTCTAAGTGGAAACAAAGGCATTCTCACAATTAGTGACATCTACCATAATATCTCTAATTATTAATCATATATTAATCCACTGGATTGTTGGTACATTTGCCAAGCATCAGGTGATCATTAGCCAAGCTGTTCTCACTGTCCATGTAAAAAGAAATGGATTTAAGTTAGAGAAAGGATATTAAGTTAGTTTTAACCTTAATGGCATTAGAATGGATTAACCAGGGAAAGTTACAGTATTTTTCTCCTTTAAGGGAAAAGGAACCAAATATTTACCTAGCAAGTGCTGGGCCAAGATAATATGGGAGTTGTGATAGGTGCTTTACAGACGTTGTTATTTCATCCTTGACACTGCTAAGTACATCATCCTTAGTTTATAAGGACGCTGAGGATGAGAGACGTTAAGACACTTTTCTTACATTCACACAACGACTATGTGGCAGGGCCAAGATGCAAATCGAAGTTGGCCTGACCAGAAACTCCTATTTTTTCCTAACATCCTATGTTGCCCGTTAGTGATGGTGGTCTGCGACAGAAAAGATGAGGTAGATGATAGCTTCCTAGTCCTCGATTCTCTTTAGTACTAATGAATTGACCTATGGGCATTGAAATTATTCTATATTGAGCGCATCCTCAAAAGGTAGAAATGCGTTTTACACTTCTATCCCATTCAACAGTGTCCAGTACCAACTGTGGATTTGATGTTTATCTCTGTAGTCCCCAAAGCTGGGCAGTACGACAAGTGGCAGGTGGTCATTACATATGCTCAGAAAAGTAGGATGAAGGTGTGACTATAAGCAAAATTTTTCCACCAAGGCTTGTGGACTCAGCATTATTTATTTTCAACTATAGCTCCATACAGATGTTTACTTGTTGAATTTTATCAATGACATTAGGAGACAGAAAAAAAAAGCCTAAAATGAGTAAAGTAATCTTAAGAATCTGATAAAGCAAAATTTAGCGCACTCCTGTGTAGCTAGCTACCCAATGTCGGTGCCTATAACATAAAGTTTTACTTCCCTGTTTCTTATGTGCAATGCTTTATAGAGACTAGCTTTTACGACTAGGCTGTGCAGCCGAAGGATGGACTATTTTAGTTCTCCTCTTTAAAAGGGAAAAGCTACCTTATAAAAAGGAATCATTTATATATATAAGAAATCATGACAGCAACAGCATCGAAGACAAGATCAAACAAGCACACCTGTTACCACTTTTTAAGTGATCGCTGATTTCCCACTGCTACAGTAAAGCCCTCTTCCGCAGCCAAGTCTGAAGGAAGCATCAATCGGTGAACCATTCAAATGACCCCACAAAATGCCATTCTAAATGAACAGATGCTTCTTAAATTAAATATGGGGCGGAGGGGAAACGGGCAGTTGTTCCTACCAACACCACCGCACGCTGCGCCGCCCTGGGGAGCCTGGCGGCGCGGGAATCCCATTTCTGCCCCCAGGTCGGGTCTGGGGAAGGCTCTGCCGAGCCCAGGGTGGGCCATTCCCGCACCCGCCGCCGCGTCCCCGCCCTCGGCCGCCCGCCGCACCTGCAAGTCCCGCGCGCTCGGGGGCCTCGGCCCCGAAGACCTCCTGTCCTGCTCGCCCGGATCGGCGGCGCCGCCGCCTTCCGCCATCTTTCACCCCGGGCGCTCACTGGCGCCGCTGCCGACGCGCCTCCCGCGACTTCCGGAGCCGGTTGCCTGGCAACCGCGCGTGGGCGGTACCCCCTTCTTCCAGCATCAGCCCACCTATCCTGTCCCATTTTTCCTTAAAGGAAATTGGCTCAGAATTTCTCTGCAGAGAATCCTCTGCGTGAGCTTCTGCTGCACGCCCGAAGGTGCCATAGGCCGCCCTAGGGGGCAGCAGAGACTTGCAAGTTCTTTTAACTCGGTAATGGAAATGTCTTCTGCATGTTTATCTGATCAAAATTGTAACCTTACTTTGTTTCAGTCTTGGTCAAATTCTCCTCTTCCCAAGGACTGGGTGATACGTCGCCGCCAAAGCATGAATCAGTGTTGAGAATGAAGAACACTGTAAATGCTCTTTGCAATGAGAATTAGAGACTACTAAACCCTCCCCATTCTAAACTATATTCAAACTCCTGTCTTATCCAAGGCACTTTTATGCCCCATGGATGCAAAGGTTGAGGAAAAAAAATAGTCCTGCTCAACATAAAACTCACCATCTAATGGAGAAAAGAGAGATGTAAACAGATAATAAAATGCAATTTGCAGGAGAGAGCTTTGCTGGAATTGTTATGAGTGGAATGCGGGGTGTGAATAGGTGTATTCTGTTGGTACTTGCTATGTGCACCACACTAGGTGCATTCCGTGTGTAATACTATCTATCCCTATGCTGGGTATTGTTATTACCGTGCTATACCCGAGGAAACCAGGTAACTAAATTTCACCCTGTTGTAAATGGTGGGAATAGATACTAAACCTTGCATTTGTTGTCCCAATCTTCTTTTTATTTGTTTATTTATTTATTATTTTTAGAGCCTACAGCACCTGGTATTCCCAGGTGGTCTCCCATCCAAGTACTAACGGGGCTGACCCTGTTTAGCTTCAGAGATCAGCCAAGATCAGGTGCATTCAGGATGGTATGGCAATAGACCCAATCTTCTTTTAAATACAACATTCTACCCTAGAAATCCCTGACTGTTCTTTATGCCCCATAGAGCCAGTGACATTTCAGCTGAATCTTAAGGATAAGTACTTCCAGTAGACTTTGGGCAAAAATGAACCACAGGAAAAGGCATAGCTTTTTCTTCAACTACATGGTTGAAGCTTATGGGGGGATATAGATTGAAGATGTAGGCTTAGACATTCTAAAGGATCATTCCTGAGTGAAGAGATTAAACATTACCCTATGGGCCAGTGATTCTCAAACACTGTTGCACATTAGAAACACCTCTCCACACCCCTCATCCAGGAACTCAGATTTAATTATTATAGGGCGGAACTCAAGCATCATATTTTTTAAGACGCTTCCCAAGTGGACTTTGCTTCTGGTGATGACAGTGTACCTGGTACTGGACTTGCCATCTCATTCTCAACAATTAATAAACTAGACAAAACATATGAAGCAACCATTTTCAGACATTGAATAATAGGCAGTGCAGGTCTGTGATGTCCCAGAGAAGAGAAACAAGCAAGACGAGCTGTGTGCGCTGTGGCTTTCTGCCTGGAGCTCTCATACAGTGCTGGTGGGAATAGTACAGTCACTTTGGAAAATAGACAGTTTCTTCTAAAGTTAAATATTCAGTTACCATAATGTCCAGCTCTTCCATTCCTAAATACCGACCCAAGAGGAATAAAAATATATGTTTAGTATTTGTACTAAATGTTCATAGAAACTTTATTCAGAATAGCCCCAAACTGAAAACAATCCATCAACAAATGAATGGATAATATTTTGCTAAATTCTATATTTGCTATATTTTGCTAAATAAAAGAAGCCACATACAAAAGAGTAAATATTGTCTGATTCAATTTACATGAAATTCCAGGACAGGCAAAACTAATCTTTGCTAACAAGAAGCTGCTGGTTGCTTGGGGATGTCTTTTTGGAGAAGGAAAAACTTGTGGCGTTTGCCTGGAAAAGGATATATAGGATCTTTTGGATGTGAGGGAAATATTTCATATCTTGGTTGTGGTGGTAGTTAACACAGGTATACACATTTGTCAAAAACTTACTGAGCCATATACTTAAAACAGGTGTGCTTTATTATATGTAAATTAAACATTTATTAAGTCGTTTACAAAAGCCTTCACAGATGATTCTGTTGTGCAACCGTTGTCGAGAACCACTAATCTAAGGCAGTTGGAAGCCATTAAAAGGATTTGTAATTTGGAAAGAACACAGAGGCATCATGTGTACGATGACTTAGAGTTAGAGAATTAGAAGGATATTACGACAACAAGGGGTGATTAGGTCTCAGTTTAATCAGTGACATTGAGTATAGAGAGAAGCAATAGTTGATAGAAATATTAGGGTCAGACTCGACAGGCACTGGATGGAGTCTTCTGTGAGGAATACGTGAGGGAAGGAGGAACGAAGAATGACATTTGGGGTTTTAGTTAGATAAAGGGTTAATGGCGCTACCTGTAAATTATTGAGTTGAAAGGGAGAAGTAAAATTCAAAAGAAAGAAACATCCGCTATGGCCATTTTGAATTTGAAATTTATGTGGGACACCAGGGTAAAAAATACAACATGGAGCAATTGCAAATGTGGGTCCAGATGTTAGGAGCCTAGGAGAGGATCTTGGTTTGGAGATGTGGATTCACTGTGGACTGCGTGTAAGCGATAGCCGAGTAGAAGAGGCTTCCAGAGGCAGGATGAAACGTGAGACGATGCGAGCACCGAGAATTCTCAGGAACACCGATGCTGAAGGACTCGGTGGAAAACGGAGAACATGTGAGGTAAAGTTAATGAAAAGTCAGAGGTAGGATGAAGAGAAGAGACTGGAAAAGCTAGTGACGAACCAGTTTCAAGGAGGAAACTAATGGTGTCATTTCCTACAGATAATCAGGTAAGATCAGGACTGGAAGATATCTCTCTACATTAAAGGAAGAGGAGATTACTTGCTCAAAGGTCACTACTAATTTCATAGAAAGGAAAATCCATGTTTTAGTAATTTGAGAGTGACAGCTAGGACGGTAAAGGCTATGTTTTCAATGTACTTTAAGTCAATGGTGTGTAAGTGGTGGCTTATACTGGCTCGTGAGAGACTATTGTTCAATTTTCAGGAATTTCATGGCTGGCTGTTAAACAGCTATTATTAAAAATTAAATTATATGTATTTACAATTAAGTCGTATTAAAAACCAATCTAATCAATACTCACAAATCATCATTTCCTAATTATTTCAATACACATTATTATCTATGCCCTTGAGGTTATTTACATTGATCGTCTCTATATGGTAGAGATACAAAATAACGGCATGTTGGACACCTTTTCCTAACTGTTTTCAGTGACAACTGCTGATAGCTCGAAATTAACCTCAGACATTGCTAAATACCACAAATAAGAGCTCAATCTATTGTTTCACTGATTTTCTACTTTATTTTAAGAATGTGGTGGAGAAAATGTTTACATCGCAGTTAAGACTTTAAAGTGTGCCATGTCTATAACTGTTAAGCTGTGAATAGCAATACGAAAGGAAAGGACATATTCTTCCAGTATTTGGAAATTAGCCAACTCAAGAAAGAAGTTGCTCATGTCATGTTATGGAGTTGCCACATGTGTTTGTGTTGCTTCAATCACCTTAACATGTTAACCGTGAATAGAAGTATTAACTGACATTCATGTGGTCCCTTGGAAGTCCCCTCTCTTTTAGCTCATAGTATCTCTTCCCGTTTTTCTACAAAGACATATGATCGCAAACACCTCATTTCTCCTTCATTCTCTGACTACTTTATATTCTCCAAGTGGTTACGGGGGCTTCAAGAATCATGAAACTTATTCTAGATGAATCATCTTCTGGGAGCTTCTGTTTCACATCTGCTTCGACATTTAATATTTATTGTTTCTCGGGCTGCTTAAACTGGAAACTTCATTTTAACACCTTATTATATTTATTTTTTCTTTACATTAAATTGTAAGATCATGGAGGCCATGGGCCATGTCTTTATCTCTGGTGCCTTGTCAGAGAATCTGGAACATAATATATAGTTTTACTTATTTTTTTTTGAAGAGGGGAACCAAATCATTTTATTGAGGGCCTTGGGGGAGAGTCAAAGGGCTGAAAGGGCAATGAGATTCAATGTCTTCAGCTTGGGCAGGATCTCTCAGCTTCACAGCTACGGAAAGCAATATGTACATTTAGTTAAGTTTATGAATGAGTGAATGAATGAAGGAGTTAGGGATCCATAACTCAAGTCCCGGTTTGACTATCTCCAAAGCCCACATTCCATTCACAGGAAGTCAAGAAATGACAAGGTATATCAACAGAGATCTTTATCATATATGGATAGGAAAGGTAGAATAAAATGCAGGCCTATCCATCTTGGACTAATAAACTGTATCCAACTTCAACTGCCCAACATAAATGAAACTGACACTTGTATAATTTTACTTATGCTGAAATATCATTGACGCCAAGATCAGAGGTCACTGTAGGACACAATGGTCTTATTTCATCTTTTAAAACATTTTAACCTTACCTTTTAATATTTACAGAATATAGACTATTTATAGTTGCTTGATTTCATGGGTTGTGCATGTTATTTTGTGTAATCTACAACAACCTCTGGTTTAGGATTTGTCTTCTTCCAACAGAAGAAGTAATTGAGGATCAGAGAAATAAGATGAATTTCCTTATATAACCCAGCTATTAGGTAGCAGATCTGTTTTAAATTCAGGTCCATTATTTCACTTAAAAGTGTGCTCTTCCTTTATTCCTCTGTGTCTCCTGGGAGGTTTTTTTTTTTTTTTTGCCTCTTCTGACGTTGGTGACTCTGTTCCCTTTTTGTAATTTCCTCAGGGTTATTCTCAACACTGTCTTCTTACCTCCCTGACCATTCCTTTTGAGCTTCTCCTAATATTTTCTCTCCTGTCCACCCTCTAAATAATGGTGTTCCCTAGTGTTTTGTCTTCAGCCCTTTTCTTTTCTCACTGTATATACTTTCGCTACTCAATATCATCCACTCTCATCCCTGCCATGTCTACACAGTGAATTCTCATTATTTGCAGAAGTTCTGTTCTATAAAGTTGCCATGAACACTGAGTTAGTGGTTCCTGAACCCACTGCTCCTAGAGGAAACGCAGAATTAGGTTCTTGCAAGGTCCCGGGCACATTTTCATCAGCTGATTGATACATAACCTTGTTTAATGTTTTTTTTTTTGCTGTTGAAAGAGACCTTATTTAATAGATATTGTTGATGCATTAACACTAAACTCACAGCCAGCAGTACTGCACGTGGTGCCTGAACAAAGCTTATCTTATACTCGTGTTTTCTCCACAAGGTACTTAGAAGATTGGACTCAGGAACAGCAGTTCTGCATTATGCTTGGGGCTATTTTCAACAGCAAAATCACCAACGAAATGCACAGAAATGCAAAAAGTATAATGTGAATAGACCATGAATTCGTTTACAGCTATAAAAGCTAAAACAAGAAGCAGAGTGTTTCCTTGTTCGCCCTCAGCTAGGACCATGCTCATTGGGCAAACTCAATTTTTTGCTTCTGTGCGCATGTCTACAAATGACCACAAAATCCCATGAGTATTGATTTGGGGTTACAAATACATTTTATTGAGTAGGTGAATTTGCAAATATGGAATCTGTGCATAAATGATTGACTGCATTTAGGATTTCCAAATTCGTTTTTCCAATACCTACTTCTTATTACTTTGGACTTATATTTCCAATTGTCTTTTCAATAGTTATTTTTATCTGGATGTCTCAGACCAAAATCTCTTTTTTATTTTTCTTCCAGTGCCTTCTCCTGGTATTACAAGTGACCAAATGCTTCACAGGAGATGGAAGGAGAAAAATGAATTTCTCTGCTTATATACAGGAGAAAGAGGCAACTGCCCAAAGGAGGGAGACAAAACTTTGCTTTCTAGAGATGAGATGGAAAAGGCCTTGGGTTCTCACACTAAACTTTTGGAATGTAAATATATTTCCCCAAGGGCCACACGAGCCCCAGTGTCTCTTTTAGAACCTGGAGATGACCCCGCAGACCTGGGCCTCATGTTCCCTTGCCATGTAAACATGAGAACTTCCGAAGTTCTCTCCCCAGATCTCTAGTTATAAAGTTGTAAATTAACTCCCCCAGGCTTGCTCTGAGCCTAGGATCCAAACTTTTTAAGCTCATGTATTCAGCAAGTCCCACTTCTATGAGGACACAAGAAGGTTTTCTCTAAACTCTGATTCCCGACTCTGCCAAAGCAGAGGGTGTCATCCTCTATGACTTACACCTCACCCTCCTCACTACTCAAAAATGTCAGAAAGGTTTATATCTAAGTTTGGGGTTTATGTCTGTTATATTTCCTTAGGTTTATTGTAGAGGCCTTTACATTTCTGTCTTCTCTGCCCCAGATTTGCAGGGTCTTGGGAAGGGTTCCTCACAGAAGTTCATGTGAGCGCTCGCGAGCATGTATTTTCTGTGGGTCTTGCTCTTCTAGGCTACACTACTAGGCTACAGGGTGAAGGTAGAGTTTCTCCCTCTCCAATTCCCAAATCCAAATTCCCTATCCTTTATCAATCAGAACAAACATTTTAAAACGATTATTAGTAAGCAGTCCCTTGCAGTTTTCTCTGCGAGCCAGTGTCAAACCATTACTTTTAAAAACAGTTTTATTTCATTTTATATTAGTTTTAGGTGTACAGCAAAATGGTTAGAGATTCATATAATTTATGAAGTCATCCCCCAATTACTCCAGCACCCATCTGGCTCTACACAAACCATCACACTAATATTGACTATATACGCTATACTATGCTCTAAATCCCTGAGATTGTTTTGTAACTACTAATTTGTACCGCTTCATCTCTTCACTTTTTTCATCCAACCCCTAAAACCCCCTTGCACCTGGCAATCACGTCTGTTCTCCGTATCTATGAGTCTGTTTTCATTTTGTTTGTGAATTCTGTTACTTAGGTCTACATGTAAGTTAAACCATGTGATATTTGTCTTTCTCTGTCTGACTTATTTCACTTAGCATAATATCTCCTAGGTCCATTCATGTCACTGCAAATGGTAAGATTTCTTTTTCTTTCTTTTTTTAATCAAGCCATTCCTTTTTAACAAGTTCTCTTAGACGGATTCTGGTGCATGCAATCAGCTCAATCTTATCAAGTTCCTGCATTTTTGATCATGCAATGGTCTTTTGAGATTATTTCCTGATTGTTATTGGCTTTATGAGATGTTTCTTGGCCTTTAAATGATGTGTTCTTGCATTAAAAAAAAAAAAAAAAAAAGCATGTGCAATGCAAAATATGTCCACCAGAAGGAGCACCAACCAACAGACTTCAGCTGTAACGAGAATCCAGCTCCAGCTTCACAACCTTCCCAATTTTTATTGAACATGAGAAGCTGAAATTCTCAGGAATACAGTGTTATTTAAAATATACATAAGAGAGGATTAAATATATTACTGTGATTGTTATTATGTAGAAATATAAAGTTGCATTTGGTATGAAAAGAGAGAAAAAATGAGAGAAAGAGAGAAAGAGAGAGAGAGAGGAATTATTGGTGTGAAATTCTCAGTGGTTGTTACCATTCATTTCATAATAGCCTGAGAAAGAAAGTTTGAAAACAATATTTAAATAAAGCATCTAGTGTAATTAAATTTTACTAGTTGATTTGATTGCAAATTTTAACCTAGCTATTCTTTAAACCTTCATCTCTGCGGAAGGCTCTCCCTCCGGAGATTTAATAAACATCCAATGTTTTTCTTCTCCACTACCCCAGCCCCTTCCCAGCTCCCACCCTCCCCGCCCCTCCTTAGCCCCAAGACAAACACTCCCAATTACAACCCTCAGAGTAAAGATGAGAATTAGGCCAGTAAGTATGAATAACAAGAATACAATTAGAAAATTTCACCCTAAATTTTTACTGAGACACTAGGAGCCTCCTTGCATAGAGAAGTGAGCTGTGTTTACATTTTGTAGAATCAATAGGTTGTTGTTTATTGTCAAAGTGCAGCATAAATCTGAAAACAAAAATCTTTGAGAAAGTTATGAGATATACAACTTAAACAAAAATAATTTTCATGAATTAAGAGAACTGTCTGGCTTTTGAAACTGGGTGAGACTGGTTTGGGCCTCTTGCTATTTGACTCTGACTTTAGCCAAGAAAAGATGACATCCAAGATTAAACAACCTCCGCGTTAGTTCTGTCTATGTTTCTTTGCTCTTTACAGTGGGGACAAAATAGGGAGAAGTTCTGGCTGGTTCCCTTTTGAGTTTTTATTTGTTTTCCACTTCTTTTCAGGTAAGGCGAATTAATTTAATCAAAAGAATTGGTTTCAGGCTCCTGTTTTTCTTCTTCAGCTATTGACAAAACCATCAACAAGTGCCCTGTGCTAAGCACAACTGTGTAAACAGTATCTGACCCTGGGAGTCACAGCCTTAGAGAGAGAGTTAAGAGACTACATCTTTTAAATATGTAAATATGGCCAAAGGTAAGAGGATGTATTTTGGGCTGCACAAAGCAGCAGTAATGGGTATTTCCCATTGTTGTTGCCCAGTCATAGGTCAGAGATTTCAAAGAGCATCATTGGCTAGGATGAGATACCACCTAGGGAGCTCAGGGGTTAATGATTAATTCAGGCCATTATTCCGTGTGAAAGAAGCCAGAGAAAGACGAAAGACAAATACCATTAGGTGTCACATATATGTGGAATCTAAAAATAAGCTGGACTCATAGAAACAGAGTTGATGGCCATTGTCTGATGCTGGGCATGGGGGAAAGGGGAGAGGTTGGTAAAAGGGTACCAACTTTCAGTTGTAAGATGAATAAAGTCTGAGGATATCATGAATATCATGGTGATATTCTATATGTTGATAATACTATATTGTATAATTGAAATTTGCTAAGTCAGTAGATCTTAAGTTTCCTCACCAAGAAAAAAAAGTAAATATGCAAGATCATGGACATGTTAACTTGATGGTGGGAATTTCTTTGCATTGTTTATATGTATCTAACCATCACATACACTTTAAATATCTTATAATTTTATTTGTCAATTACCTCTCAATTAAGCACTAAAAACAAACACAAAAATTTATGACAGAAAACAAATATTATTCTCCACCTTAAAGGATACTTAAGTACTAAAGTCTGTGTAAACAAGAGATGAATAAGAAGTAATTATTTTTATTTCAGGAGGTTCTTTTACTTTCCCAAAGGGTATTTTCCATGAGTCTTACAAGTAAAACCATTCTAGAAAATGTTTATATATAAATACATTTATAAAACTTGATCGATCGTGCATGCTTTCAAGAATTTAAGTACTGTTAAAAGAGTAGTACTATGTAAATATTTTTATGTTATAAATATTATATTCCTTTTAAACCCCTATATCAAGCTCAGTCCTAAGCCTACATGAGAATATCATGAGTGTTAGGTCATAGGACGCCACACTCCAGTCACTGAAGTACCAAAGACCTTGAGAATATGGCAAGTCCTCCCTTAACATTGTGGTTAGATTCTGTGACTTTAAGCGAAACGATGTATGATGAAACCAATTAGGTTAACAGATCTAAACAAGAATTAAGTTTCAGTACATCTCATCGATATTATAACGGAACGACACTGAGTTAAACGATGTTGTTTAAGGATCTGCTGAATGTACATGCCTATATCCTAAGACAATTTGAGTTCATTTGTCTTAAAGGGGGATCGACTTTCCTCACAGAACTCACAGGGTGGCAAGATTGTCATTTAAGGAAGGCTGGGTCTTAATCATCTCGATTCTCCTAACTCCAGCCTCTGCTGATCAACTGTGCTTCCTACAATTCTTTCTATTTGAATCATTGGACCATAGAATTTAAAACTCAAAAGAACTTTAGCAATCATAGTTTAATTCTTTCATTTAACAGAAAGAGACAGACTATGAGATGACCCAGGCTACACAGGTAGTTAGTGACAGAGCCAAGATTTTGGGTGTCCATTCATTCATGATTGCATCCCATCCATAGGGATGAGGCCTGGCAGCCACTCATATGACTCTGACCCTTGAACACAGATAAATGAGTTGGCAGCCGTCACTCAAGCTTGGCCAATCTGGTTCTCTCTCTTTGAAATATGGACTTGGGATTCAGACTTGGTTAGCCTGCTCCTAGGACCGAAGTTGAAACATACAAACCGTGGGCAGCCATTTTTTTAAACATGATTTCCCTCCCCCACATTTCTTTAACTGTCAAATTTTCTTTGGAAAATCTACCCAAAATACCAAATTTTCATTTTAAAACTTAATTTATATTTATATAACAGTGTACCCTAAATTGTGTAAACAGTGTAACAAGACACATTTAATTTATATTTATATAACAGTGTACCCTAAATTGATGTTTACGAGGATATCTTCTCTAAGCCCTAATGGTTTATACCTTCTCTCTAAAATGTACAAGTATCTTTTAATTAACTTGTCATTCTCAGAGATGTTCTGGAGAAAAAACAAATCATGAATGAAACACAAATTTGTCTTCAGTTCTGTTACAGTGCAGCAATTTACCATCTCACCCACGGTGGCCTGTCTCCTAAGTGAGGTTCATTCTCCTCAGACCTGGCTGACTGTAGCTCTCAAAGCAACAGCTGGCTACAGCATCTCCACTTCCTTATTAACAACTGTAGCCAAAACAGGCCATTCTTTGAGTTCTATGTTTTGACTAGTTTTCACCTTAGAAGAAGGTCTTTCTCCTGAATCTGCTTCCCCAGTTTTATCTTTTCTTCATTTAAGCGTCTTTGGGGAAGATTCTCATTCACAAACTCATTTTGGAGACCATTGCGGGACCCAGTATCAAGTGATCGAGATTTACGTGCAGTGATAGTCTTGAAGCATTTTTCAAATATGTCTTTTCTTCAAGTTCACTGTCTATGGGTTTAATTTCTTCTTGAAATTCCAAGCAGTTTCCTTCTGTTCGAAATGCAGGTTTCTCTGAAACATTCTGATTGTTTTCTTCACTCTCCATTTTAGGACATTTTATCACACCGGAACGAGGATTGAATGAAGATCATATTTTCATCAATCTTTTTCTAAGAAAGTGTTGGACTCACAAGTTGTTTTCTTGAACTATTCGTATGGGAGATGATGGACTGAAACAGGCCTGTGAAATACTGGGTAAAATCACAGCTGTCTGGTGGACTTCCCATCTTGAAAATTAAGTCTCGGTTTACCTTGTGAAAGGGAGTCCTCTACTCCATAGCCACGACCTGCCCAGGCGAAGTCCAGTTCTCAGAAAATCACTTCCTTCCACTGTCCTCAGAGGACAGGAAATGCGGCTGGGCCCTGAGAGGCTTCCTCTCAGGGCCACGGCCCTGTCTGTGAGTGGTCGCCATGTACGTTAGTGTTTCAGGGCTGTCATGACAAATTATCACAAACTGGGCGGCTTAAAATAGAAATTTATTCTCTCACAGTTCTAGTGGCCAGAATTCTGAAATCAAGGCTCCTGCCTTCAGGGTTGCATCCTTCTGGTGGCTCTGAAGGCCAATCCATCCCCTGCCTCTCTCCCAGCTTTGGGTGGTGGCTCTTGATCCTTGGCTTTCCTTGGCTTGTAAATCCATCACTCCAACCCCTGCCTCTGTGGTCATAAACCCTTCTTCTCTGAGTCCCTGTGTCTCCTCTTCTGTCTCTTTTAGGGATACTCTTGGTGGATTTTGCACCTACCCTAATCCAGAATGATCTTATCTTGAACTTTAATTATGTATAGGCAAAGACTCTTATTCCAAACAAAATCACATTCTCAGTTTCTGGGTGTACTTGAATTTAGGGGGACATGATTCAACCCAGAACACTACGTATGTTATATAATTCTATCTAGGGCCATCCAAACCACGGCACATGCCTTTAGCAAATTAGATATTATTTAGACTATGAAGTACATGGTATGGAAATGTTTGATTAACTTGGAAATCCAGTCACATCACCAAAGAAATTTTTAACATTACAGTTACGTTCAGTTAAAAAATAGACTTTCAGCTATGTGATAATTTTTGCATGGTTGTAAAAACTTTTTTATTGTATACTAGTGCAATAAAAGTTTTCATCAATAGTGGCAATCAAGAGTTAGGATAAATAATTTTTAAAAAGTCTCAATTAGAAATTACATGTAGCCATTTCAAGCATAAAAACATATATGTATTAAAATTATATTAGTTATTAGCACACTTAGAAACACATTAAATGTTAGAAAACTTTTGAAGGTTAAATTTAGTTGTTAATATCTTTCTAAATACTGTATGGATTTTTATAACATTTTTGAAATATAGAGAAAATATCGTGGTTTTTACTGTAGCAAGCTCTCCGTAGTTGCCCCTCCAGTTTACCCCAGCATGTAGGACAATTTTTTTCTATGAGTCATAACTTTAATAACATGTAATAACATACTTTGGTTTCTCTTTAGGTCATATAAATCTTTTGCCTTTTAATAAGATGTAATATGCCTTAGAGACCGTTTTGTGCATAAACAAATGCATTTATTTATTTACGTGTGTATATATTTATCACATATTTATAAAATTATATTTATGTAAAACCATGTATTAATATGCATTTATTGTAAATATTTATAAAATTATAAAGTTTTATACACATGGAATAACAATACTCATATAATGCAAAACTGACTCTTTTTCTTGGAATATAAAGTGTAGTCTTTTCTTATAAGTATACGTAGAACTATGTCATTTTAAATGAGAGCTGCACAGTTTTTCATATAGCAGGGCTGTATCAATGTCCTACAATTTCTTTTATCAGTTTACTATTAATGACTTGTTTCCAGATTGGTTTTGTTTTTGCTATCGCCAGTAATACCACAATGAATATTTGTGTGAAAATATTGGTAAAATAAATCCCTAGAAGTGGAATTGTGGTGTCAAAGGCCATGTGATTTAAATTTTTGATAGATATTGTGAAATTAGAAGCAAATTTTAGCACAAATTTACTCTCTCATTTACTGTTTAAGAGGGAGGCTGCTTTCCTACGCAATTTCCAATAGTCTTTAAATTGTTATTGAAAGAGTTAAAAAGTGCTATCTTCTTTCTTTAATCATGGGTGAGAAAACAAAAGGAAGATAGGAGAAACTAGATTGCTCATACTAAATCATTCAATCAATGGTCACCTATAGAAGAAAACATAAAACTTAGAAATTTAGCTCTTAATCTATGAGGCAGTAAAAGACACATGGGAAATTATGATAAATACTTTTGGTAGGAAAACCAACTTTGTTTTCACTTTAAGAGTGTTCTAGTTATTTAGTTCATTATTATAATGAACGCTGACAATGAACGTGTTGTCTGCGGTCCTGGATTATAGAAAACAGATTGTGGGAATGAGAAGTAGGAGACCTGCAGTATAGGCCGATATGTAATTGGTCTTATATAATCATTTTATATATAATTAGTAGTGTGATTTTGGGCAAATCATTGAACTGTTTAGTCCTTCCGTGTCTATTTTATTATGTTTGTAAAGTAGGGGGTTATAACCTCAATGCCTTAACAACTGTTATGAATCTAGGAATGTCTAAATTCAATAAATGTTGCTATCGATGAGAGTTTCCAAAACAAAAACCTTCTGATCTTAATTCTCCAGTAGGTGGTGATATTATAACACCCAAAGTAGTTAATGATCTAGGAACTGACAGGCATTGTAGTAAAATTTTAATGCTATACAAAGAGTGCATTTATAAAATTTATTATGTTACATCTAATATGTTCACTTAGAATATCAACCAATCGTTATTTTTTTTAATGTCTATAGAAATCAAATTCCAAATCCGATTACTTCAGATGACGTTTTCTAATCTGTCATAGTTTAATTCGGTTAACTTTCTAAATAGTTTTTGTTTTAATTAATCAATTATTTAATTAGAAGACTAAGAGTGGATACAGATCAAACTTTGTTTACCTTATTGAAACTTTATAAATACTGTTTAAAAAGATATAGTCGAAGGAGGGCCCCAAATAAGGTCTCTGGATATCTTGTTAGAAAATCAATTATATAGTTTACTAATTATATAATTATACAGAAAATCAAGGATATCAACCAAAAAATTGGAAGTTTACAAAATTGCAAGATTTTAATCTAAACTTCAAAAAAGTCAATTGCGTACTTACATTAATGATCTCTAGTTAGAAAATAAAGAAATAAATGTAATAACTTAGCAACAAAAGCCTTTCATAAATTAATAATGATTTATCTGAGAACATAAAGTATATAGTAACAGAATACTATAGTAATAGAACCTCAATAGGAAAAATAAATAAGGGTACTCATAATTAGAGAGATTAAATATAGTAAACATAAAAATACTGTTCATGTTAAACATAGATTAAATGTAAATATACCCCAGGAACCTGTATGAAACATTTTATACAAGTTGATGATAGTAAAAATCTGGAAAAACCAGGAAGCAGACACAGAAAATACTTTTTAAAAGATAATAATTGACTTACCCTAAAATTTTCCAAATGCTTTATAACACTTTTGTTAAAATGAAAAGATATCGAGAGAACAATGTTAAAGTGATCATGGAAATAAAAAAAAATTAGAATGGATTATTATAATAAAGATATTTTGCTTCCCAAATATAGCATGTTTACAGACCCTTATATATAAAATATCACTGTTAACATAAAACTTGTCACTGATGAATGCTACCAATGCATAACCAAACACTAGTTCTTAATATGTGCTGCTTAGAAAAAAATCTTTGATGTTTTGCTTTATTTCAAAAAAAGAAAAAGATTTAGGTTAGGAAGGAGGCATCACTTACAGAAAGGATTGTTACACATCATTTCCTTGGCAAGATGTGTAATCTCATTATAAAATTTTTAAATAGGACAGGCAATACTCTGAGTTGATTTAGGAGGTGTTGTCTGAAATGAAGTATAGGGTATCAGCTCAGAGAGGCTGCAAATTTTAATTTTCTCTTTTTAGAGAAAGAGTGAATAAATCCTAGCTATCAAAACTCTTCCTATCTGAACACAGGAACCTAATCGACTTGGATAAGTGGTATCTAAACTCTCATAATCTGGACCCAGGAACAAAATAGATTAAAATATGAGGGATGCTTATACGTTATTACAGATTAAGCAAAATTGAAAGGAGGAAGGAGTCTAAGGAAACCAGAGTTTCTTTTTGTCAAATGCAGAGGGTGCTATGTGGGCACAAAAGCATTCCTCTTTCTCCTGGGCACACGTCTAGACCGCTTCTCCCAGCCCGCCTTACAGGTAGGTGTGTGGGGCCACGCGGATGCAGGTGGGTTGAGCTTTCCAAACCTGACCCATAAAACCTCCCACGCAATACCTCCTCACACTCTTGTCCATCTCCCAGCAAAACGCAGAGAAAAGAACGGGCCAAGGACTCCAAGGCTTAGCGGATGGTAGAGCCACAGATGGGAAGAGCTTGGGTCCCTTAGCTGCTGCTTGCCTGAAACATTCATATTCAACTTTGCATGAATGAAAAATAAACTTTTAGTATGAGATTGTAGGATTTGTTTTACAGTAACTATTGCTACTCATTCTAACTAATACATGTTACTGGATTTTTCTTTCTGTTTGTCAGATTATACTTTTTTTTAACTATTATGAATGTGTGAATGGTATTTTATATGCTACTTTCTTTGTTTGACATTTCCATGAACTTATTTTTGTATGTAAAGAGGGTTGGCATGCTAGTGATGTTTAACACAACCTTAGTATTTCATATAGTTAATATTCTCTTGTCTTATCCATTCTCAACTGTTTGGCATTAGTTTCCAATTTTTCACCGTAAGTTATGCTACTCAGTACCTCTGAACCAATTATTTTGGGAACTTTATTCAAAATGGAATTATCTGGTCAAATAAATGAATGGTTAAAAAGAATAAATATGGTCAGTGGCTATTACACACTCTGTGAATTCCTAAAAATCACTGAGTTATGCAAAATTGTGCATGACCCACAAAAGAAAAAAAGTGGTCAGTTGGACTTCATTGAAACTAAAAACTTCTGTTCTGTGAAAAACATTGTTCAGCTAATAAAAAAGACAAGCCAGATGTTGAGAAAAATCTTTGCAAAAACACATATTTGATAAAGAACTGGTATCTAAAACATACAAAGACTTCTTAAAATCCAACAGTAAGAAGAGAAACAACCAAATTAAAAAATCAGCAAAAGATCTGAACACACACCTCACCAAATAAGATATACAGATGGCAAATAAGCATATGACAAGAAGCTCAATGTCATATGTCATTAGGGAGTTGCAATTAAAACAGTGAGATACTACTACCAACTATTAGAATGCCTAAAATCCAAAACACTGAAACACCCAGTGCTGGCAGGGGTATGGAGCAACAGGACCTCTTGTTCATTGCTCACGGGAATGCAAAATGGTATGGCCACTTTGGAAGATAGTTTGGCAGCTTCTTACAAAGCTAAACATACTCTTGCCATGTGATCCAGCAATCATGCTCCTTGAGTTGAAAAAAATTGCACTCCAATGAATTGAGAACTATGTTCATATGAAAACCTGCTCACAATTGTTTGTAAGCAGTTTTATTTATTTTTTTAATTTAAAAACTTTTTAAATTATAGTTGACACACAATATTATTATATTAGTTTCAGGTTTACAACATAGCGATTAGACATTTATATAAGTTACAAATTGATCACCCTCCAGCAGCTTTATTGATAAATGCCAAAATTTGGAAACCGCCAAGATGTCCTTTGGTAGGTGAATGGATAAATAAATTGTGGTACATCCATACAATGGACTTTTATTCAGCAAGACAATAAAGTGAGCTATCAAGTCACAAAAACACATGCTTATTTCTAAGTGAAATAAGTCAATCTGAAAAAGCAACATCCTGTATGATTCCAACTGTATGGTATTTTGTAAAAGGCAAAACTATGGAGATAGTAAAAAGATTCGTGGTTGCCAGGTGTTAGCCTGGAGGGAGTGATTGATAGATGGAGCACAGACGGTTTTTAGAGTAGTGAAACTGTTCTGTATGATACTGTGATAGAACATACATATCATTATACATTTGTCAGAACCAATAGAATGTGCAACAAAATGAGTGAACTTTAGTTAATAATAATGTATCCATATTGGCTCATCAAATGTAAGAAATGCACCACCCTTACCCAAGATGTTAACCGCAGGGGAAACCGTGTTTGAGAACTCTCCGTGCTTTCCGCTCAATTTTTACATAAAATTAAAAATGCTCTAAAAAGTAAATTTATTGATTAAAAAACAAATAAACCAAGTAATAAACATTACAGGGCAAAAAATGGGGTTAGGTATGTGACACTCAAATACTTCATTAGTGACACACAGTGATTTGATGCATAACGATTAGAAAAAAATCATATTTTTAAAATACTTCAAGAGCAAAATTAAAAACAAACTAAAATTGTCAATGTTGGCACGACAAAGAAGAAACGATTGCTCATCCTTATGAGTCATATGCATACATAGTAAGGGGTGTGGATGGATGTGGCTCAGACACATGGTGCCCGGAGGGACCTGGTAGATATTAGAGGGTGTGTGCGCGTGTTTTGTGTATTCCCACCCAGCTGAGCTGGGTGCAGTATTCCTAGTGTTTCTTGCAGACAAAATCACACATAAGGAAATAAGAAATTTGCAGTATCCTAAAATTATTCTCGAATTAATTAATTGTACTGGAAAAAATTTGATTTTCAAAGCAAGCATTAGCACACAGCTGACTGTAGTATTAAAAGGCATATAAAAACAGCAATCTTTTGCTCCTCTCGTCCAGCCCCTAGAGCCATGACTCAACTCTTTTCATGTGTTTCTTCGAGTAATTAGGTCCATATTATTTTTTAAAAAATGCTTAAGTTGCTGTTTCTTTAGTTACATATTTTGGAAATGAACAACTGCATCCACTTGGCTCTCTTAGGCCCTCCCCCCGCACCCTCCCATGGCTGTGTTGGTGGACACTGCTATTATGGCTCTGTCAATATCCAACATTAAGTCAAGCAGTTTACCGCGAATATCTTTCATTCCCTGTAAAATTTTTGTCTTCAGCATTTGACCCTTATTAGTAGTATTTAATACGGGGGCTTTCACAGCTGTGTAGTGGTAACTGAATTTTGATTTATATTTCTTTTCTAATGCCAGTGAAATGTGAGCACTGACATAATTTTTATCTGTTTTTTATATATCCAGAATTTGAAACTTTTATTAGGTATGTTGTCAGTTTGGGATTTCATTGCTTTCTTTTTAATACATTTACCCATGTCACTTTACGAATCTGTTTTTCTATTTTTTTCTGACATGTATAGTTTTTAATGTGCATTTTACACTTTTATTTATAATAGTGTATGGTGTGACATTTGGATCTAATTTATTTCTTCTTCGTACCAATATCTGATACGCTAGACAATTTCACTGCCATTATTTTTTTCCTCAGCAGCCTTGCTGTATTTGTTAGATTGTAGAGTTATGTGCAGCTAATTGTTCATGTCATCTGTTCTTTCACGGCCTGCGTTATCCTCATAGAAATTGATGGTTCTTCTATAATGTCTATGTTAGGATTCTCTTCTTACCCAGTTAAACTTTATGTCCTTGCACGTTATTTTAGTATTACTGGCTCAATTTTCTCTAATGTCTTTATAATTTGGTGGTTGATTGCCCCATTCCCCCCCTCCCCCCACGCACACACACGAACGCTTGCGTGCACGTGTGCACACACACACACAGTCATCTGCTTATGTTATTTGGCTGGAAGTTGACTCGGTTGTGCTGGTCTACCTTAAGCACTATTCTACAACTAATGAGAGTATCAACTCATTTCCTGATCTTTTGCTCTTTACCTCAGGGAGGCAAACATTTTAATATAATCTTGGTTGGTTATTTTCTATAAAAAATAGTCACGGTTTTAAAACATTCAGATTTCATTTCTTTAAATATATTTGTTGTTGGATTTAGCTCAGAATATGTACTATGATTATTAATTCAACATCTGTTCAGAAGTATCAATATTGCGTTTTATTGAATGATGTTTTCAGTTGGCCCTTGAAAAATAGGAGGGAGACACTGAAGTCATGTGATCATAGTAGCCTATTAATTAATTTTTAAAGAATCTTATGCATGATCAAGGAATTTACCCAAGGGTAAATACTAGGGTGTAAAAGATTAGTTTCTGACTGACAAGGCTCAGGGTCATTTATATCTCTCTCTGTTTAGAGGTTTTTACTGACCTCGCTGGTTCAAAGCAATCCTTTGAGGCACAGCGTTTATTGTCTCTGCCACTTCCTGGTCATTTATATGCTGCCCTTGAGAGTTGTCAACTTTTCATGTTGGTGTTTTTGGCCCAACTAAGTGATAAGCTCCTTGAAGGTGGATCCCTAATAAGTTCCTTCTCTTGTATGTCTTATGATGTCCAGATGAATTCTTTACATAAAGTAGATGCTCAAAAATATTAATTGGTTGAAACTGTCAATAACTTTTGATCACAGAATCCCTTAGTGTAAAATCTTACCAGTAAACTATACTTTCTTTTATTATGTTCTCAGGCACACACACACACACACACACACACACACACACACACGCACGCACGCACATGAGCACACATATCTTTTTTGTTTTCATGTCAGACATCTTTGCTGACACATTAGATTTTGTGAATCCTTATTTTGCCAGTTCACATGTGACACAATATCTCCAACTGCCACCTAAAAGGAAGTCTCAGAAGGTCACGAACAGCATGTGTCGGCGTCACAGCTCTCTTGTCTTTTTCTGTTTTGCAGGACTGTACTTTTAGGGATGTTTTTCTTCTCACAGCAAGACACAGAGGAAGTTCAAAAATACATCTATAAATGTACTTCTCAGAAGACATCTTGGCATATAGAATTACTGATTGGAAGCAGGCGTCTCTACTGACTTCAAGACTATCCTGATTAGATGTCGTTATTTCCTTTGTGGCTTAAATAACCGTATATTAATCTGAATTTGAAACCATTGGCTCCAACCTCTTTTTAAGTTGCTAGAAATTGCTAACCACTAGCTTAGTAACAAGGGGAGAGCTAAATTCATCATTTGTTTTTTTTTTTGAGGTTGCACAATAAATGAAACTTCAGAAACAAAAGATAAATTTGGCTCATGTTGTACTGACTGACAGACGTTGCTCAAACCAGTGACATCAGGAAAAATACAGTGGCAATAAGATGATAAACCAAGGCTGTGACTGAATGTGTAACTTCACAACAGAGAAAAATCCCTTCTGGAGTCAGACCAGAGCCCCCATAAGCATTCAGAGTAGGAGTCTCTCTATTTGTTGTTATTTTAAAAAATGAAGATATGTTGGCTTTTTAAAGATCTAATTATTAAGCAAGGTCTTTGACATTCTGAAAGAAAAAAATCTTATCACAATGTCTCAAAGAAATAGATTTTTCTAAGACCATTTCATAAGGCAATTTTATAACTTCATTGAAATCGACAGCCTGCACTTAGTGTGAAGTGTGTATTTTAGTGGACTAAATCATTCTAAGTTAGATTCATAATCTTTAAGGTCTAATGCTATGCCTTTAAAACAGCTGTTTCATTTCACCGAAAAAGACTGCAATACAAGTGTTTTATATGTTTTAAATGCAGCAGGATTGTCTGCTGTTTAGTCATTTATTCTTTTGACAGTGATGAGAAGAGAGCTGCCTGCTTCATTGCTAGAGGAGCCTCAGGAAGCACTGATGATCTTATTGGTTCTTATGTCTGGAATGTTGCCAACTGACAGGATAGACTGTGTTAAGCTTGAAATGTGAACTCTAAAAATGTTTTAATGGGAAGCATTATAATGATCTCAATTTCATAAAATGCTACTTCCTCTCCATTTTCCAATAACAGACCAATCCCTCAGTCTTTCTCTAGCCACGCTCTCACCGGCACCTCTGAAAAGCTTGCACAAAACGGGCACAAGGACTGGAATTCATTTAAATGGAGTCGTATGTAAAAGTTGCACCCATTTATTTTGTCACTAAGATGGCTGGTGAATGAAATAGTGGCGAAGTAAGAAGTAAAAATAGTGTAAAGCTGAATTTTGGCACTTATGTAAGAGTTGGCATCTGTTTAGACCATATGAGTGGCTTAATCTTTGTGAGGGTTATACGTGGAGTTTAGAGGGGAATGCTTTTTTTGTAAGTAAACAGAAACAAAGGAGGCTCTAACTGTTAAATATTCTAAATTTTTATGTAATGAGAGTGGTCTTGGATATCTGGAGTAAATAGGAATAGAGGCTCGTACACACTTAAATGAGTTGGTTCAGCACACAGCCGTCTTGAGTGCTATTAGGAGACAACCATCATACGATTATCTGTGGGTATGAGCTTGTTTGTTTTGTTTGTTCATTTGTTTGTTGCTTTTTGTTTTATAGCCCACATATGAGTGAAATCATATGGATCTTGTCCTTTTTCATCTAACTTATTTCACTTAGCATGCTACCCTCAAAATCTACCCCAGTTGTTGCAAATGGCAATAATTCATGTATTTTATGGCTGAGTAATAGTCTATTGTATATATACAGCACATCTTCTTTATCCATTCATCTTTCAAAGGATACAAGTTGTTTCTATGTCTTGGCTATTGTGACTAATGCTGCTATAACCTAGAAGAAAGGGGGTTGGGAGAGAACAAACAGGGCAAGGAGGACCAAATATATGGTGATGGAAAGAAACTGGACTTTGGGTGATGAGCGCATAACCAAATACACGGATATTGTATTATAAGATTGTACACCTAAAATTTATACAAAGTTATTAACCAAAGTTACTGCAATACATTTAATTTTAATTTAAAAAGGAGATAGCACTGTATTTTGTGCTGGGGTATAAAGATCAATTAAACAGATTTCCTCTCATAAGAAGCCAGTGACAAATGTAGTCAAAATGCTATTTTCTAATTGTATAGATGTACTTTCTTCAAATCCATAATTAGATATCACCTTTCAGACACACACACACACACACACACACACACACACAGTTCTAGCATTTTCTAAATGGTTATATTTTTTATTCAAAACTCAGTGTGCAAATGGCTATATAAAGACAAATGAACATCCAATTGGAGGTTTTAGATATTTTAAGTTCAGCATGATAGTAATTTCATTCTTGTCACGATTATCTTTTCCTTAGTATCATCACTCTTATTTTCTCCATTTCCAGCTATTTTCATAAACTCCAATGCAATAGTCTAGGAACTGCATCTAAGACTGCTGACTCACGAAGGTGGTAATTTTTCAAAAGTACAAGAGTACCTCAGAGACTATACACTGCTCTCTGGCTTGAACTGTGCACTTGAGAACTCATGTAGAAAAACTCAAATTGGTGCAAAAAAACTGCTTTAGGCACAATAATGATGGATCACAAAAATTCTGGTCGTAAGAAAGGCTAATGATTTGCAGTCAAGGGAAGGGTCACCTGTAAGCAAGACCATTTCGGTTTGATACAATGTAGTAAGCTGGACATTAGCAATATGCATTGCATAACTCACAAGAATGGAGGATGTTATACTATTAAAATCTCTAATTCTAAGGATTTAACATTTGAATAACTTAATTGGTTGATGATGGTCTAAAAGCGGGTACACAAACAGAAGGGGCCAGTAAACTAAAATTGCCTGGCAGTGAACTTCTCAGCTTTCCAGCTTGGCATGAGTTTAACATTCTCAACTCCAGGTAAGCACGTGGAAGTCCACTTTTCTTGTTGCTTGTCATTTAGGCTGGCGATTCCCAAACTTTTGAGTATAAAGACTCCCCAGTTGCTAGAGGTGGTACTGTTAACTGTTCAGTCTGCAGGTCCTACCTGGTAGAGACATACTGGATTTGAGGGTTTCGTGTGCTAGTTCTGTGGCTGTCGGGTGGAGGCCTGTGGGGAATGAGAGGAGCAACAACCTGCAGCCAACATGCCATTCTCCCGCCTTACCTTTTGACGATAAATTGAAATTGGATTTTTCCCAAATCCCAAGAATATGTAGGAAAAAACCCAACATGATTCAGGGAGAGACAGCTTAGGGTCTAAGAATTACCCGGATATTATCTGGGAAGGGAATAGAGGGAGAGATCATTGTCATGTATAAGATAAAACATAGCTAGGCCTAGATACCAATTGCCCTTGCTCATCTTGGAAGTTATCAATTGTTAAAGCTCCTGTAATATTTGACATAAATATGACAAGGGAATAGGGATTTCCATTTTAAAAGGTTGAAGTACAGTTGATAGTAATGTGTCCCACCAGCTCTTCCTTCATCTCGCTCCCCTTTGAGAGTTTCTTAGCAGGATCACTTATAAAAATTCATGTGACTTCCTCTTTCTCTCTCTTCCTCTCTTCGTTCTGAGCACCTACTAGCTCAGGATTTCTCAGAATAAAGGGAAACAAAAAGCAGAGTCAAATGTATAAGCAACCTAAACATAAAACATTCTTAAACTAAAAGAAGAAAATAGAATGGTCTGTCTTTCCATCTCTTGGATTTGTAAAAAATTTCTTCAATAAATAAGCAGAAAGGAAAAAAAAACTATATCAAAACCAAGAACTTTCATAGAGCAATGTAATAATAACAACAACAGCAATAATAATAATTGCTAGGCACTAATATACATGTATCAACCCAATCAATAAGGTGAGTTCAAATACTGTTCTAGTCTCACAGATGAGAATTATAAAACACATAGATATTAAGTATCTTTTTCAAGATCTCATAGTTCATACATGGCAAACACCATAAACAAGGTTAAAAGACAGGCAACAGGTTAACGAAAGACATTTATAGATTGTGTAACAAAGATTTGTTTTCCAGGCTATATAAAGGACACCTAGAATTAAATAAGAAAAAAGACTGGCCAATTTGAAAAGGGGCCAAGCAATTTAAAGGCAATGAAATCCAAATGTCTACTATGCATATGAAAAGATGCTCAACTTTACTGGCTATGGGGAAATGCAAATGAAACCAGTAATGAGATGGCAGTTTTTATCTATCATGTAGGCATAAATGAACATATCTGGCAATATCAAGCCTTTGTAAAGACATTTTAGAGACTATACTTTCATATACTGTCAGGTGGGAGTAGACGGTGGCACGGCAACTTTGGGTGCATCCAATAAAAATAAAAACAAGCATACCCTAATTTTTAGTAATATCACTTCAGGGAATAGTCATCCAGAGCTACACTGGTAAACGTCAGTGGTGTGCTGGTAAATGTTTAATGAGTGGCTTTCTGGTTGAGGGACAGGGAGTTTGATTTGTAGGTTTGCCGTTTTCTATAGTGTAAATGCTCCCACCATGGTGGGAGCTGCCAACATAGCATCACTGAAGGCAGAGTAAGAAATATGTGCATTGTCGGCTTCCACGAGTCATTGGAGCCCAGATCAGTGCACAGCTGTGAGACATCCCGGCACCCAAGCACGAGAGACATGAGCGAGCATGTTCACTGAAGTTCGTTGGCAGAAGAAAACATTTAAAATAAACTAAATATCCATTAATAGATGAATGAATTTACAACTTGTGATGATTTGTGATAAGGGTACACTGCAGCAAAAAGCAATAAATTATCTCTACATATATTACTGTAGAACTCTATCTGTCCATATTGGGATAGTTCTCAAAACATAATGTGGAATGATACCAATTACACAACAATACTATTATATCATTCTATAATATAAAAACATATGCAATATAATAACGGATTTTAAATTCTCCCTATATCTATCTATCTATCTATGAAATAGAAGGCCATATATCAAAGTAGAAAAATGGACTAGAAGGCTACATATCAGCATTATACTCTCCTTTGGAGTGTGGAAGGAGGTAATGACGTGGGGCAAAAGGTGCGGTGATAATTAAAGGCTGTATTAGTAATATCTGTAATATTACTTCTCACAATATCTGCTCTTAGCCTCTTTAAATTGTGTGTGGAAAAACTCTAAAAAGTTCTTATTTCTTTAATCTATAAATTTGTCAGTTGAAGAAGCATCCTTCTTAATAGCAGCTTTTCCGGAACCAAAGGAACATTGCCACATTAAATATGCATATCAATGATAAGACTTATCTCAACTTTAGGAACATTAAAATGTTTATTCAGGTGTGCTCAAAATGAAGGAATATGGTAATTCAGCTGACTGGGAGGGTTTAGCAGCTGTCAAGCATACATTTCATTACTTTTTGATAATAGATATGTGATGTTTCGAAATAACACAATACTTATTAATACATCCAAAGATTTATTAACCATTCAACATTTGAAATAAATACCAATGATTGTATGTACATAGGACCTACGGTTGACGTGAAGCTATTAATCTATCAGAGCCTTCCAGAAACTGCCAATCTCAACCACTTGGAAAACAGGCGGCAAAGCAGAAGTAAGTAAAAATGCCTCTGAGTGGCAAATTCCACGTGCTTTGTCACAGGACATATGACTTTCCCAATAAAATTGTATGGAAAGTAAGAGAGAAAATGGAAAATGGCACTGGGGAGAAATGATGGCCTGTGACAGCAATGAGAAGTGACAGCAGCCTGAGAGACAGAGCACCATAAAAGCCAGCAGCAGAGGTCATTTAGCATAAGTGCGAACCATCCTTTGCATCGCAATGACTCTGGAAGCTTTCAAAAGTACAACATCTTTTTATGCCTTTATTTCTTGTTTACTCGTTTTGTGGAGCACAGACAGCGGAATAACCAAGGTTTTTAATGTTGCCTTAGACTCATCAAGAAAATGCAAATTTTTCTTCAGTATGCTCAGAGATGCAGGATTTAGAAATATTTTTCTAAAGTCTTGGCTTAATGTAGAATGCTCTCTGAAAATGCCAGGGAAATGAGACATCACTTTATTTAAAAGGAGTTCATATTTATACATATTCTATGCCATCCTGCTTCCTTTGGAGAAGTAAGCATTTTTAAACAAGCGATGTAACATTTTCCCACAAGATTTCATTTTTTGTTTTCAAAGAGTTTTCATCTTAGTTCTGTAATATTCTTTTTAGTTAGGAGATTCTGGAATTGTTATCAGCCCTCACATGATAAAAAATCTGGGCGGTGGATTGAAAACCTTGAAATGACCTGCTGGGTGACCGACCATATGGGGAGTCATTCCCAGAGCCAGAAATAAAGACTAGGTTTCCCCAAGGCTAGTCCCCTTTCATTCTTTCTGTACTCGCGTGTCAAAATACTCAAGGCCATGCAGACTTCTTTTAGGGAGTCTATCTGATCCAGTCTGAGAAATGGTGTCAACAGGGTCCCTTTGTGCTACTATGTGGGATACTGTAGCTACTTTCCAGCGCCCACAGGAAGAGGATGTTGCTCCCTGAGGAGACCCTTTGCTCTCTGGAAAAACTGAGAAGTAATGACATAAAAAAAAAAAAGTCCCCAATGTAGTCACTTTCAGCCTTGAGAAGGGCAAAATGTGACAAATGTAACATAAAAAGAAAGAAATGGAACTCTAGGAAGCCGACGATCAAATCGAAATTTCCGTCTTGGGAAGTGTGAATTGAAATTACCCTGCTATGGGGGTAGGATTGCCAGAGAAAATATAGGACTCCCAACTATAACAGTTGGCACTTATACTTAAAATTCTCATTGTTTATCTAAAATTCGAATTTATCCAGACACCTTGTACTGCTATTTGCTAAATCTGGCGACGTTACGTTAGGGACTTCCTTTCCCTCGCCAATCAACCCTCGCGTGCCTGAACGGCAGAGCAGAGCCTTGCGAGAGAAACGCCGTTCTTCACCTGGTGAAACATGTAGGAAGAAGAAAACCATCCGCGTCTTCCTCTTCATCTTTTGATGTAGAAGTTCTTATGCCAAGCGAGTCCTAGAAAACATTCACTTTTGCTTGCTCTGGGCTGCTGCCCTGTCCCAGGATGTCGGAATTCCTCTCTGTTAACCATTTTATCTTTAATAAAATAAACTGTCCTTTTAGACGCCTGAGAATTTTCCGAGCCTTGTCAAACAGTGAAAGATATCAAAAATTGTGCGATTGTTATTTGCTTTTCCCAAGCAGAACAATAACACCCATTCTGCACTTATTTGCATTTATATACATATTTATATATTCATCTATCTTTCACTCGGAATTATGCTTTCAATACAAATCAGTAAAATGCTAATCTTGGAGCATAGATTTACTCAGCAGCTACTGTATGCCCAATGCTGATGAGGTTTGAGACGTGGAGATAGGACAGGCATGTTCTGTGTCATCAAAGACATTGTAGTGTCATGCAGGTGGGTCAAACAATTTACAAACTTCACTATAATGTGTGATTAATAATATGATGGGGGAGTGCAAGATGTTTTCGGATAGAAAATCATTTGGACCTTCTGTGTGATTAAACTACATATTTATTTATTTATTTTATTATCATTAATGCCTACAGCACCTGGTCTTCCTAGGTGGTCTCCCATCCAAGTACTAACCAGGCCCAATCTGCTTAGCTTCTGAGATCAGACGGGATTGGGCTTGGTCAGAGTGCCATGACTGTAGACCATTGACAGTGGCTCCACTAGAGCCTGAACCTAGAACCTTCTGCATGTAAAGCAGACTTGCTAACCACTACGCCACGTCATAAAATGCATTTTTGTCTAGCATTTAAGGAGCTCTTAAACATTCATCCGTTGCACCTCTATGAAGAATCCTCTAATACTGGGCAGTGGGAATTCAGAATGCAAGTCGCTATCTTAAGGCCATGTGGAGGGTGCTATCTGGGTGCTTGTGTTTGAACCGCAACTCACCCTTAGATTACTAATGAAATTATTTTAGGAATTAAGACAAATATGGTAGAAAATAACTTTCTTCTTTATAATCTAGCAAAAGGAAAACAAGTCTAGGAATAAAAACCTAGTTGAGATTTTGGAGAAGGCAGTTTAATTAAAAAGCCCAAGTTAATTGTGGGGCTCCAAGGAAGAAGTGTGTGCACGTGTGCCTGCGCCATTCTGAGGTAGAGTGAGGTCTGAAGAGTATAACGTGCTAATGTTATTTACTCTGCTTCATAGGCTCGATCTTGCATGGGGGTTGTCTTCTAGCACAACGCAGTGATCCCTCAGAGTGGAGAGAAAAATAGGACCAATGAAAAGGTGTCTTGTCACTATAGTTAAGTAAAACATACCTGTAACTAGTATTTGGTATTTTCATGGTCAATTTGTTGGAGTCTGGCTCACATCAGCATGTATAATTTTGAATCATTGTCTAAGAATCCCTTTTCTTTTAATCAGTGAAACAAGAGTTTGACTGACTGCTGAAAGACTGAGTTGAGTATACCTCCAACAAGCCCCTCCCAATTGATCTATGTTGAAAAGAAACCAGCGGTCTGCAGAAACAAACCACAGCCAGAAATGTAAAATTAGAGCTGTAAGTCAGTTTTCATCTAGACTCATTAGGCTGAAACCATTTTAGGTCATTTCTAATTATAATAAAGAGTTACATGATCATTTCTGTACTAGAACCTTATAAAATGAGAAAATATCATTATTACAAAATGGATTTATTTCTTAATTCCATTTCCTAAACACACCACTTCAATACCAGAGCAATATTTTCTATGTGCAACAGCTTTTAATTGCAAAAGTTGAAGAAGATCTGATTAAGCTGGAATTTTTAAAAAAATACTTGTTAACTTAAAACTAGTAAAATCCTTTTATAAACACACACATTGTGTAGTTAAAAGCTTATTACAAGGAGATCATATTCTGCAGAGATGAAAAAGCTTTTTCCTGAGTGCGCATTATTAGAAAGTATTCCACAAGGGCAGAGATTTTTTTTTGTTTTGTCTATTTTGATCACTGCTTTATCCTCAATATGTAGAGCAGTGACTAGCACAACGCATAAAAGACACTCAATAAATGCTTGTCGAATAATTTCTTAAGTAAAAAATGAAAAGATGTACTTGGGAAAAGGAGATGAAAGATAAGTGGCCTCTCCTTTCTTCCCTTCCTTGCTCTCTTTTTTATCTCTGTATTTAATAAATATCTCACAATGACACACATGCACACATACATTTTTCATCTACGCATTTAAGTGACTATGACATATCAGTTCGGGTCCTAAGCTCTAGGGAGATAACAGTGAAGTAGATGAATATTATCTCTGGCTTCTGCAACCTCTACTAGTTTAAATCACTCTGTGCATTAGATGAATATGTGTCTCCAAGATATAGGTAACTGTGATCTGGAGATAAAAAGGTCGATGGCACATAAATACGTCCTAGCACCTGAGTAGGGCTTCCATGGCAATCAGTGAACAAAAGAGTGTTTTCATGTTTGCAAAGATATGAAAATGATTTTATTACGTGGCACTTTTTATTTTTTCTCAGCGGTGTTCATCGTCCTTAACCGTTGTTTCCTTGTTGTATTCAAGTTATTTCTCATTTTGACCTCAATCCATCTGCTAAGTCTTCTCCCCATCTCCTTAAACTCTATGCACTGTACCCCTAAAAGGTTCTACTAATTATTCCGTGAATACGTCTTGCTAAATCTTCTCATTTTATCGTGTAACATTTGCATGTGTAAGATATATGTATAACGTATGCATGTGCATTTTGAAGCAGAGCAATGAAATGAACACTGTGATTCTCCTCCTCTCCCCCAACTCTGGGCTAGGACATTTCCACGGCTTCTACCTGTGTGTTGCTTTTTAATTCCTCTTCTCAGCTTTTGCTCATACTCTCTATCCCGGCCTGGAATGCCACTCTTCATGCACTCACACTTCAGCCTTCAGAGCTCTTGTCAGATTCTATATCCTGCATGAAGCTTTTCTCACACAGCACGTCACTTCCCCTTCTCTGAGTTCTTACAGCACCTGTGTCTCGTGCTGCTCATTGGGCATTTCAGTAACGGCTGCCTCTGTCATGTGGTGCCTTCCCTGTGTTTTGTTCACCAACTAGATAGCAAGAGCTTCACAGATAAGGACTTCCCTTCTCCCATTGCACTTGCATTGCACTTAATAGATGCTTGACAGTTGCCACTACCCTAGGCGAAAAATTCCATTGTCAAGATAAATGATATGGCGAAGACAACCATGAATGGGATCTCAAAACTTATGTTTATAGATTGGTTTTTAATGTTTGCTTATCTGACTTATGTGGGCTACATTCAAAGAGGTCCAAATATCCTTACTCAGCAGTACATTCAAGATTTTGTTGGTGACATAGAGAAACACTTTCTATGACATGTGGAACAGCCTTGAGCTCCTGAGCAGGCATATTTCATCTAATGATATCTTTAAAAATTTTGAATTATGGAGCTCACATTCTCTTTATCACCTTGGGGTGCTAGGGATCTCCATTTTAGGTTAATTGAACCACATAATTTAAATAATTAATAAGTTGAGCAAATTGACTAGGTCTGGTTCAGACCTTTGCAGTTTCTAGTCAGGTGACCAAAAACAACAGAGATAGAATTCCAAGGAAAGGATTGAAATTAAGTATCAATTATGAGAAACGCAGTCTAAACGTAGATGACTCCTACACATTACATTCATTATATAAAATGTAAGTGCATTAGGAAATACAATTCCTTCTAAAACAGTAGTCCCCAACCTTTTTGGCATCAGAGACAGGTGTTCCCATGAGAATCTAATACCTGATGATCTGAGGTGGAGCTGAGGCGGTGACGCTAGCTCTGGGAGTGGCTGCAAATACAGATGAAGCTTTGGTAGCATGCCTACAGCTCACCTCCTGCTCTGTGGCCCGGTTCCTAACAGGCCAGGGACTGGTACCCATCCAAAGCCTGGGGTTTGGGGACCCCTATTCTAAAACATCTGAAACAGAGCTCGTGTTTACATATCCACAAGTAATTATTACTAGCATTCAAAAATTTCGTTTGTATTTCAAAATCTTTGAGCTGAAATGATAGATTCTTATCCATCATATCAGTTTTCAAATGAGGAAATTGAAGCCCAAGAGGTTTCTGTGGCTCGTCCAATGGTACCAGTTTAGTTAATACTGAGCCTGGGCTGGATCCCAATTGTCTTAAATCTGAACCCTGGGTTCCTTTCCGTAAGATCCTGCTGCTCTCTTATCTATCTATTTATTATTTATCTATTTATACTTATTACTGGTTTGTTTGTTTATTTATTTATTTATTTATTTATTTATTTATTATAATCATTTCAAACAACTTTATAAAGTTACTGAATATCTTTTGCATATGACCAGCGAAAACCAGATTTGCTGTGTTGGGAGCGGTCTGAGGAGTTGGAACTTGAACTCCCTTTTCTGTCTTAAGTAGTAGCAGCCAAGACACTTCCATCTAACCCAGGGCACTGCAGAGCAAGGTAAGAAGTCTGGTTCGGTGGTTTGTTTTTTTTTTTTTCTTTTTCTTTTAATAGTAGTAGATATTAATACACATTTTCCCCCAGTTTTATTGGGAAATAATTTAAAATAGCATGTCCTCTGATAACGTCATTTTGTTAAAACCTTGATGAGATGTCGTAGGAACTTAACTCTTCTTTATATCGATTAACTATGGTAAAATTGGTTTTATTGTATGTCATTTGCCTTAAAGTCACAGAACTTATCAATGTACAGTGAGAACTTACTGTACATCTCTGTGTAAGTTTAAGGTGTACAACTTGATGGTCTGATTTACATATATTGTAAGATAATTATCACAATAGGTTTAGTTAACATTCATCCTCTCATATAGATACAATAAGAAGAAAATAAAAAATTTTTTCTTGTGATGAGAACTCTTAGCATCTACTCTCTTAACAACTTTCCTATATATCATACAGCAGAGTTAACTATAGCCATTGCGTCGTACATTATATCTTTAATATTTATTTATCTTATAATTGGAAGTTTGTACCTTTTGACCACCTTCCAATTCCCCATCACCCAACCCCCTACCTCTGGTAACCACCAATCTGTTCTCTGTATCTATAAGCTTTGTGTTGTTTATTTATTTTTTAGATTCCACATATAAGGGAGATCATACAGTACTTGCATCTCTCTGTCTGACTTATTTCACTTAGCATAATGCCTCCAAGGTCCATCTATGTTGTTGCAAAAACATATTCTTTAAAACAGATTTGCAGGTTAGGGTAAAGATAATGTTTTTCTATATCTAGGTACATTTGGTCACTTAGGAAAATGGAACAAGAAAATTATTGACTAAAAACTAAACACAGTACGTCTGGCATTATATGTGTTTTATATATATATATATATACACACACACACACACATATATATATAATATATATATATGTCAGCACATCTCATCTGTAATTTAAATACTTCCTTTCTAATGCTGAATTCTTGCTAGTTATGGCAGATTGTATGCACATTAACAATATTTTCTAATAGCAATTGAAACTCTGAAGGAGTAACAACGGAATGGAGAGTTTATTTAGTCTTTATATATGTTGCTATCAAGACTGCTCCACAAAATAAAGTGTAGCATTTTTATGCATTTGAATGTGCAGCATTAACTCGCTGCTTGTCAGAAGACATTTTTTGCATCCTGCTCTGATGTGTTATCACTTCAGCTCCATCTTTCCAGAAAGACGCTGTTTGTATTAGAAGCCATTGAGAGTTAGAAGTCAGCAAAGTAAGTCATACACTCTCGGGGTGGACCAGTTGTGTATATGTATCTAACTGTTTTAATTCTCTGAATTGAAGCCTTGTACCCAGGTGCTCCTTCAAATGGCAGAAGAAAGCATTATGAGAAGACAATGTCACATTGCTCTTTCTTCTTTTATTTCTCTTTCAGATCTTTATTTTGTTAAATAATCTAATCCTTACTTGGGATTAGTGTATCATGTTAACTGACAGCTTTATATTGCAATGCAGGAAAGAAACAAAACAAAACAAAACAAAACAAAACAAAACAAAACAAAACAAAACCCTCGATACTAAGACATTTTAGAGGACAGAAGAGGAAAATGACTTCCACAGTATACTCAATTTTGGATTTTAATTCATGTATTTATTTATTTATTCAACGAATATTTACTGAATGTCAAGTATGTACCATTTACTGAACCAAGCCCTGGGGGTCTAAAAATATATTTAGTGAGAGCTATGATAGAGAGGAAGAAATACACATAATTAAAATACTTGCAGTTGATCACAACTGGGGGCATCAGGGTGCACACACAGCTTTGTGAACATCAGCAGAGCCTTAGAAAGAGAGAATTTCAGAGAAAAGCTAACATTTGAATAGGGTCTTTAAATGTGAGAAATACTTTGCTATAAGTAAGGCCATGGTCAAAATTCAAGCTTAAGAGGGCACATAGATGTTCTGAGGGCCTGCGAAGCCTCCTAGGAGCAGCTCAACGACTGGAAGAAAGGTTGAGGATACACCTTGGTGAATAGAAGCTGCAGGTGTACCACATATTTGGGGTTATGGAGTAAGGATCTACATGGACTTGTAGGAGGTAGAATAAATGATCTGATGTAATAAAATATGTTGTAAGTAACTCAATTGTCCATCCACAAATGAAAGGATAAACAAAATGTGGTACAATGAATAATAAATAATACAGGAATAAAATTCTAATTGAGGATTTTTTACTCAATTCCAATGTGGGGAGGTGTTCCCTGCACCACCAAAAATTCTCAGACGCCATCTGGGTGTCCTATTATTTAACTTGATTCTGATGCTACCTAACCAAAGGTAGCATCAAGTCACACAGGTTACGGGCTCAGTGCCACAGACTTCCCTCTACTTCAGATGCCAATCACAAGTCTGGGTTGTTATATGTGCTTCTGACCGACTACGGATTGGCAGTTCCATGATCCCCAGTTTGGGTTTGATTAATTTGCTAGAGCGGCTTACAGAACTCAGAAAATCTGTTTACTCTCTAGATTACCATTTTTTTTTAATAAAGAATATTAAGGAATATAAATTAACAGCCAGATGAAGAGATATCTAGGGCAAGATATGAAGACAGTGTTCAGATCTTCCATGCCTTGTTAGAGCATACCACTCACCCTGCATCTCCATGTGTTCAGGCACCTGGAAGCTCTCTGAAGCCCATCCACTCAGGTTTCTATGGGGGCTTCCTTACATAGGCATGATTGCTTAAGTCATTGACCTTTGGTTATCAAAATTTATATCCAATCCACCTCCTCCCCAGAGGTCAGGGTGGTTGAGATGGAAAGTTCCAGTACTCTAATCACATGGTTTGTTCCTCAGGTGACAACCCCCACCCTTAGGTGACCTATGGGCATTCTAAAAGTCACTTCGTTAACACAACAAAAGGCATTTTTATTGCTCTCCACACTGAGGAAATTCTGAGAGTTTTAAGAGCTCTGTGCCAGACAGTGAGCTCTGTACAGTGATCCTCTACCTGCCTTGCTCAGTGCTCCCAACTGTTTTGCTCTAGAAAGCATGGAATGAATGGTTTAAGAAGTTAGGGTATTTTGCTGGTGGGATAAAATTTCAAACTTTAGTCTATTTTCTATGCAAGAAAATTTCAAGCCTCTTGCTCTCTCATATCACCTCAAACATCCCCTCCGATTCTGGGCTTGTCTGTCCATTTCTGGATCTTTGGTTCCACTCTAGCGTCAACAGTGTAGTATGTCATATTAAAATAAATGAGTACTGGTCATTTCCTAATATGTCATCCATTAACTGCTAAAATAGAGTGCTTTTATTTTTGTTCTATTTGATCTTTTTCTTTTATTTGAAAAAAAAAAAAAGAACAGAACAAACAAAAAGTCTTTTCAGCTTTGGAAAGAAGGCATAGTAAACAGAATTCTATTATGAGAAACCCACCAGAACGTTGGTAGAATTCATTCATTTGTTAGATATTTGTCGAGCACCAAGTAAAAGCGGGCTGGTGGTCCCACTACTGAGCAAGTCCTAAGTCCCTACCCTCACAGGGCTTCCCCTGTGGGCAGGGTGGGCTCCCTAGAAAGAGAGCTTGAAGTGAGACTATGTGAAAGTGATGGATAAGTAGATATTTAAGACATTTTAAAACAAATAAATATCACCTGAGGGACGTGAGTAAGAACCTTAGAGAAGAAATCCGTATTTTCAGGTTGTCATCTAGGCTCTAAGGTAATTAAGGAGAGGAACAAGGTAGTGAATGGGGTGGGGACTAATGGGCTAGGTAGACAGGGACAGACTTCAAAATCCAAATATATTTACCATGGATTTTTCCCAAATAGGAAGAGGTTATTGTCTTTTGCTCTGGTGGGTGGGACCTGAAACAGCTCCAGTGCATAGCACCAGCCTTCTTGGGAGAGGACGAGGCTGTTGCAAGACTCTCTCATCTCCTGGGGGAGAGTAGCAGCTCTGGGGCCTTGCATCCATATGGTGCTGCCACCTTTATGGCCGCCGTGCCTGCATCCCATAGCTGGTTTCTCACTTCGACCCTTTTCCTTTGATTGTTTGAGAAGACCTGTAATTCTACAGCCCTCATTTTCATTTTGAACATGCTCTATCTAGTTAGAAAGTTAGCTTTTATTTCCCTTGCATTCCAAGAATTTTATATGACCATAATTTTTATTAACGATAAAGTCATCCTAACTATTGAATGGACACAATCGTAGTGTTTCTGTCAAACATTTTAAGGTGGTGCTAGACTTCTGGCTTTCATGTTTTAGCATCCCAGGTTCTCATGGGTGGCTTTGGCATGGCATTTGATATGAGACACCTATCCAACCCATCTATAACATCCATTTTCGCCCCCGGGAATATGGCAAAATGTTCGACCTCTCTTCCAGCCCCAAGCTTTATAAGTCACTCAGCTTCCTGTGGCCTGGAAATGGTACATAACTGAAATGCCCACTATCTTCTTCATTATGTCCATCATATACACAGGTGTGGAAATGGTACATAACTGAAATGCCCACTATCTTCCTCATTATGTCCATCATACACAGGTGTACACACAGACACACACACACACACACACATACACACATACGCACACACACCCTCATGTAGGTCGTACTTCATGTGTGGAATTGTTTGATTGACCTGCCTATGCTTCTGTTCCCTAACATCTCAGGGCTCCTTCCGTCTCAACACTTTGCCTTTTCTCCTTGTTGTAGCCTGTACTTGTTCCTTAGACCCGATGTCTGAAGCTTCCTCCCTCCCATCTAGCTGTATCTCATATCTACCCTCATATTTTAGTGCTTCCTGGCTGCCAAGGAAAACCAGCCTCCCCTGGCAGAGGCTGCGGGAGGCTAGTACCCCTGCTAGATTAGGCTCCAGGGAATAAAATTTGGTAACATGGGTAAAACGTATGTTTCTTTGATTTAAATACACTATCTATATAACTTCCAAATACAAAAGACAAATTAGGGGACAATTATTCTTATTTAAAAGTAATTTTTCACTTACAAAAGAATTCATCATAGAATTTTCTTCATATACTTTAAGCATAATTTGATTAACAAGAATTTAATTTAAATGAAGGTTTTTCAGGAGTACATTGTGTGAAATAGTACATCTCCATTACTGAAGACCAGCAACCTTCAACAGTTCTGGAAAAATTATTATTATTATTATTATTATTATTATTTAGATCAAATGTGAATGAGATCTGCTTTGCCATATTTAGCATGCTTAAATCTATGTTACACTGGATAAAATGTTTGGCTACTTTTTTTACTGTAAAATAAATGAATTTTCTGCTTTCTCACTTAAAATGGAAAATTCTGGGATGAAGTGGAGGATTATATTCATTAGCTTAGAGTTTGGGAATAATTACTTAGAATAAACTATCTTTTGGGATAAAAAGATAATGAACAAGCAAAATGGCACATTCTTTGAGTTTCAAGGAGCAGTGGTGGGAAGTTTGTATCAATCTATCCCCCCTTTTTTTGATTTTCTGCTTTCTCACTTAAAATGGAAAATTCTGGGATGAAGTGGAGGATTATATTCATTAGCTTAGAGTTTGGGAATAATTACTTAGAATAAACTATCTTTTGGGATAAAAAGATAACGAACAATCAAAATGGCACATTCTTTGAGTTTCAAGGAGCAGCGGTGGGAAGTTTGTATCAATCTATCCCCCCCTTTTTTTTTGCCTAACGTCTACATTTATTATAATTAAAAAATTATTAAAGTATAGTTGGCATACACTATTATATTAATTTCAGGTGTACAACATAGTGATTCGATATTTATACATCATACGATGTGATCAGCACAATAAATCTAGAAAACAGCTGTCACCATGCAAAGTTATTACAAAATTATTGACTACACTCCCCCTGTGCTGTACAGTGTACTCTTGCAAGATGGGTGACTATCATTTGGTGGTGTCTACTCCAGCATAATAACCTTAATTACCATGTAACTAAAATGTAACTATCCAACATTATCTGAAAGTGCTCAGGAGTGACACATGTAGAAGACACCTTACTGTTTTTCTTTTGAGTTGTTTCAACTTTCAGAATCCCTGGTGTTCTTGTTTCCTCAGAAGATGGAACAATGGTGACTCGCTTCTCTTTTTAGAAATGGGATTCTGGTGCAACCATAAGCAAAGAAAATCATATGGGAAAATATAACCATATGAGCTAACATAAAATACACTACCTATTGATAACACATTTGAACTGATAAGAAATATGTAATCTAGGTGCAGAAAGCACTGTCTCAAGACGCAGCCTATCACCCCCAAGGCCAGTTTCGGAAGCACTTGCCGATGTGTTATGACTTTTCCCGTCTGTCTTCTCCCAGGTCAAGACTCCTTTGTGATGTATTCCAGCCGAGGTAGTACTCTAGGGCCTGAGCCACTGGCTGCTTTCCGGTGTGCATCGAGGGGCCACAGTGGCCACAGCTCTTTTTGCAGCTTTGACAGCAAGTATCCTCTAGCCGTTTAAATTCAGCGTCCTGGAAGCCTGAGTTGATGGATGCTACCATCCTTCTCGGTTTGCTCAGTCTTTCAGGAAATGCTGCGATGCTTCTGTCTGCTCCCTGTGGGCATCACTTCTTGAATTAAGTGCCAGCTCCAACCAAGCACTGGGTAGCAGTCTTATCGGCACTGCCTTCTGTTTGCCCTACAACTGGCTAAGACCCAGGAGAACTTCCCTTAGGTTTTTTTTTTTTTTTTTCAGTCAGAAAAGGAAATGTGGAGAATCTGATCTAACTCCATAATATTTTTCTCCTAATCACTGCCAGAATTCACTTCTGTTTCTACAGGACTCAGCTGGTTATTGCTTTCAGCCAAGTTACTACCGCGCCTTCACTCTTTCAAGGAGAATCACGGTTTAGAACGTCTCAGTCTTTGATTTGTGACTTTGAAATCCTTTACTGATGGAGCAAAGTTTTATTTATAAAAGAGTTACCACTTAGACCATTTAAAAAATATAAACAGTGCAAAATATATATATATATATAAACTGCATAAGAAAGAACAGCCACATTTAACAGGAATACAAGTGTATACATTTCTCTATGGTCATATTATCTATCACGTTTTCCCTAAAAGCCTCTTTCAATGCATTACTCTCCTTTTTACTTAATTGAAAAAATTAAACATCAGCTTTGTTCTGTTGCTGTCCTTTAAACTATTTATATGTATCTTTTCATTCTTTCCTGTAGCATGAGAGGAAGAAACTGCCATTTTCTTTTCTAAGGTTAACCCTCTAACTGTTGACTGGATCCCATGAATCAATTGTTTACGCAGCAATTATTGATAAAGAGCCTACAAAGTGCTAGGAATTTGCCAGAAAGCAGAGGACAAATGTGTCTAAGTCAGGGTGGTCCCAACCCTCATGGAGCTTCTCGCCTTTCTTGGCACGTTACTCTCCCAGTCGCCATCCCCCTCCGCTCCCAGAGTTTCTATTTCTGCTCTCTTTTTAACCCTTTCTCCTTTGCCTTAAATATTTCCCTATCTAATTTTATATATATCTTGCTTATGCCTGGTGCATCATTTAGCTATTCCTCAGTTCCTCTTCTTTTTCTTACCATTCGCTCACTCATTTCTCCTTCAATGTTTTTCAGAAAACTTTCTGATCCAATGTTAGATACCTTTGATGAAATGTGCCTGCTTGCAAGAATCAGAAAGAGGAAACTCTTACAATGTCATTTCCTGAGTCCAGTTTTGGAACTTTCTGGTATAATTCATCTAGGCTGGGGCCAGGGAATCTATAATTTTAATAAGCCAGTGGATGACTTCTAATGCCAGGCAAGTTGAATACCACTGGGCTACATAGCTGCAACCCTGTTTCCCTACCAATCTCTTTTTCAGACACGCTCTGCATTACACTCCCCCAGGCCTTCCTCTCCTCTCCTTCCATCCTCTCTCCTAGAGAGCCAACCCAGGGGAATCATCCCTGCTTCATGATCCAATCTCTGGTCCATATGCAGAACCTGAAACTTTGTCATCATCTCATTTCCCAGACTTTGTTTCTGGTTTTTCATCTGCTGAGTGGATATTTCTCCATATGTTTCGCCATCACTCAGATTCAGCCTGTCCAAATGAACTCATCAATTACCTCATCCTCAGACTGGTTTCCCTTCTTGGACCTCTGATTTCTATTTATGATTACCATTTTCTCACTCATCTGGGCTTAAAACCTCAGTGTCACCTTTGATTCCTACCTCTTTTCCATCTCATGTCCAACCAGACACTGTCTTGCCAATTCTCTTTGCACAATATTTCTTGTCTCTCTTTTTTCTATTTTATCACTATTGTCACTATTAAGGTCTTTTTTACTTATCATAACTGCTGCCATAGGTGTCTGCCTCATTTCCCTGATTTCAGACTCTCCAGGGATTCAAATCTATCCTACGCCATCTGACTGCTCCATTTTCATCAGGATGCTCACATTGCAATTTAAAAGGAGAAATCTATCTATCATGGGAACACTCACTTGCTGTGGCCAGCTAATGTGCTTCTTGAAGGCAAGCTACATAGTGAACTGTTAGGCAAAATAGCTTCTAGTGCTTGACGTGACCAGCTCCATCATAAGAAGCAAGCTACTTTCGGTGATTACCGGTGCACCCCAGGAGGGTGGGTTTGTATCATCTGAAAGGCATGTTCTCACATGGACAAATAGGCCCATTGAAGTGTTTACTGCTTTGGAGTATACAGCACACAAGCATGTGCCACTTGGCTACAAGCCCCCTGTGTTCCTAGAGGATTTGTGTATCAAGTCCCCACCCCTTTTGGGTGCAGAGATCCACTGTCTTGCTGCTGCCCAAGACTCTGCTTCTGTCTGTAAATTGATAAACTCTTTTTAATTCTGGAGTGGTCAGCCCCTTCTTCAGTCTCCTGGCCCTGTCCTCCTTTGGAGGTTGGTTTCAGTCTCCTTTGGGAAATTTTTCTAACAGAAGCCACATTGTAATTAGAAAGGTGATTGATACGTACGGTGTCAGAGCAATGGAGTGTATTATAAAATTGGGCCATCTCATGGTATAAAGAGAAATCAGCCGGATGCACCAGCCTCCACAAGGAAGACAAATTTACTCATTAGACTAGACTTGTCATGTCCTTGCACCAGGATACCCACTAGCTGGACCATGCCTGGATGGACACTGCTGACACTATGTCTGCAACCCTCATTTTTTTATGTCTCTTTGGCTGACCCCTCACGAGCTGCTGCTTGGAGTTATCAGTGCATCATTCAGTTACCATCAAACCAGGTGTCCTGGGAGCCGACCTCTCATTTATGTTACCTTCACACATCTTTGCTTTGACCCACTACACATCGATTGTACAGTTAATTCCTGTGTGGTGGCCCGATTCTCCTTATTTCTAAGTTCTTGATAGAAGATAGCACCCCAAACCACCATTCATCAAGATTAGTAATATAATAACATTAATAAAGTTAGGAAAAATCATCCACAACATTACACTCTAATATGATTATTACTAACCTTTTTGTGCATTCTCTATCTTAATATGCATTTTCTGTCTTTATAATTATAGTATAATATCCACGGATGATTCTTTTTCCTTCATTCCAGCCTTTCCAAAAAAAATACAGTGAAAATCTGAAAATAGAAATGAAGAGGCTAGAAAACATTAAGAAAACAGAAACTGAGAAATAGGAGTGTTGGTAAGGGCAGGTGTAATGAGGAGATAATGGAAATTAAAATAAACTGTGCATGGAAGTTGCAACTAAAGTTGTTTGCAATTCATTTCTAAAAAAAACAATTATGAAACTGGACAAAATTGTCAAAACCATATCTGGCTCTGGACCAAAAGCAAACAATATATTGAGATACATTTATTTATTTAAAAAAAAATTTCTGAATTTCAAGTATGAACAGTAAAATCTGTGGCATTCTTGTCTAAGGAGACTCTCTTCTCCCCCACCTCCCAGCTTGGCAGGTGTAGCTGTTCTGCCAGGAGGGGGCTGACTGTGAACACCAGCAGCTCCACTGGTGGGGGCTGATTCGATTTTGAGTTGAGGGAGAGAGATGCACACTCAGTGTCATAGCTAATAAAAGTAACAAACTTGGTAAGAAATGAACAGGGCAGATTGGGGAGCCATGGACTCTAGAAATTTAATAGGAAATCTTAAAACTCAAAGAGCCATAAAGGTGGCAGATAAACTCTCCTTACCACCTGGCCAACTAGGAGGCTGCATTCACGTGCAGAAGTGATCCCAGAGAGTGTAAGCTCTCTAGACACATGCAGCTCATTGGAAGGTGACATGCTATTCCGGGAAGATGTGAGAGGCCCAGCAGAAAGTTGAAGCCAGCAGCTTCGAAAATGCCTGAACTTCTAATGCATTTCCAAACCACACATAGATCCATTGGCACAGGATGGAAACCCAACTGGCATAAGATGTTTGAGTATAGCCTTTAACCAATTACTGGCAGACTTCTAAGCCATGCAAACACTAAAAAGTCAGGCTTGAAAGTGAAAATAAGAATATAAACAATAATCAGAGACGTCAGCAGCTGCACATCTTGGAGATACAGATATGTATGGTAGACTTAATTCAAAGAAAATTACTAAAAACAACCAAACCAACCAAACAAGAAAAAAAAAATCCAGTAATAACTCTCTTTCACACACATAAATCAGAATCCAGATCTATTACAATATATTATCTAAAATGCTCAGTATACAAGAAAATATTATGCAGAGTCATACAGAAAAATAGGAAAGTATAACCTACAGACAGGGAAGAAAACCACGTAAATTATTTTTGAGTGAACCCAGATGTTGTATTTAGCAGATTAAGATGTCAAAGCAGCTATTATATATATATATATTCAAAGAATTAAAAGAAACTATATTTAAGAAATTTTAAAAAATACGACACGACAAATAGAAAAAATCAATAAAATAGAAACTTTAAAAAAAGAAACAAGTGAAAATTCTAGAGCTAAAAGATATTAATTGAAATGAAAAATACAGTAAATAGGTTCAACAGCAAAATTAAGATGGCAAGAGAAAGGATCATCGATCTTGTAGTTTCATCAATCAAATTAATTCAATTTAGAGAACACACAGAGAGAAAAGACTTAAGAAAAAATGAACAGACCTTCACAGATCTACGGGAGAACATCAAGTTTGCTAAAAGATGAATAATGGGAGTCTTAGAGAGACGAAAGAGGCAGAAAAAATATTTGAAAATAATTATTAAGATATCCTAGATTTAATCATAAATATCCAAGAGTTCAGCAAACAGTAGAAATAGAAGTGACCTTTCATAACCTGATAAAAAGCATCTATGAAAAACTTATAGTTAACATTATATTTCATCATGAAAGACAGAATGCTTTTCTCTTAAGATCAAGAGCAAGACATGGATGTTTACTATTACCATTCTATTTAACATCGTTCTGGAGGTTTAGGACACGTAGTGATGAAAAAAAGAAGGAAGTTAGGAAGGAAGGAAGGAAGGAAGGAAGGAAGGAAGGAAGGAAGGAAGGAAGGAAGAAAGGCAGGCAGGAAGGAAGGAAAGAGGGGAGGGAGAGAAAGAGAGAAAAATGAAAAAGAAAGAAAGAGAAAAAAAAGAAAGACAAGAAGGGGAGGGAAGAGAGAAAGGGAGGTTGGAAGGAAGGGCGTCTAGACTTGGAAGAAAGAAGTGAACTGTTTTTCTTTCTTTTTTAATTTTTAGATGACATTATATCTAGAGAATATTATGGAATCAATAAAAATTGCTAGAACTAATAAGTGAGTTTAGCAAGGTTATGAGATACAAGATAAATATACCAAAACCAATCTTAAAATACTAGCAGCAAATGATCTAAAAATGAAATGAAGAAAATAATGTATTCATAATAGCATCAAAAAGAATAAATATTTAGGGATAAATTGAATAAAAAGAGTAAGACTTGTACACTGAAAACTCCAAAATATTACTGAGAAAAAATTTAAAAATATGATTAAGTAAGGTAACATCCGATTTTTATAAATTGGAGGAAATAGATAAGTTGTCAATTCTCCCCAAATTGATAGATAGGTTCAACAGGATCTCTATCAAAATCCCAGCAGACATTTTTTGTAGAAATTTATAAGATGATATTAAAATTTATATGGAAATGCAAAGGAACTAGAGTTTCCAAAACAATTTTGGAAAAGAAGAAAAGTTGGAGCATTTATACTGTCAAATTTCAAAATATATAACAAAGCCACAGTAATCAAGAGAGTGTGAAATTTGCATAAAGATAAATATGTAAATAAATGGAACTGAATTCAGAATCCTGAAATACTGAAGGTCAATTGATTTTTTATAATTAAACTTTTACTTTGAGAGAATTATAGACTCATATGTAGTTGTAATAAATAATACAGAGAGATGTTGTGTATATTTTACTCAGTTTTCTCCAATGGTAGCATCTTGTAATATATTGAACACATTATAGTACAATATTATAACCAAGATATGACATTGATATAGTTAAGATATAGAACATTTCTACCACCACAAAGATTTCTCTTGTTGCCTTTTATAGCCATGCTCACTTCTCTTCCCTCCCTGTCATTCTTGACATCTGGCAATGACTAACCTGTTGCCCATTTCTATAATTTTGTCATTTCAAGAATGCTGTATAAATGAAATTATATATATGCCACTTTGGAATTAGATTTTTTTCACTTAGCACAATTCCCTGGAGATTCATCCAAGTTATTTAGTGTACCAACAGTTTTTCCTTTTTATTGTTAAATAGTTTTCAATGGAATGAATGAACCAACAATTTGTTTAATCAATCACTGTTTGAAGAACATTTTCGTTGTTTCCATTTTTTTGGCTATTACAAAAAAGTTTTCTAAGAACAGTTGTGTACAGGATTTTGAGTGAACATAAGTTTTCACTTCTCTGGGATAAGACCCAAGAGTGAAATTGCTGGGTTTATGACAATTGCATGTTTAGTTTTTTAAGAAACCAGCAAACTATTTTCCAGATTGGCTGTATCATTTTACAGTCCCACCAGCAAGGTATGAGTGATCCAATTTTTCTTTGTCCTTGCCAATGTTTGGTGTTGCCACCATTTTTTATTGTAGCCTTTCTGAAAGGTATGTAGTAATATCTTATTGTGGTTTAATTTGCATTTCCTTGCTGGCCATCCTCAAACACATTGTTTTAATTACTACAGCTATATACTAAGGCTTAATAATGAATAGTCTCATTCCTTTCCAGTCATTATTTTTTTTCAAGATTGTTTCAGCTATTTTAGTGTTGGTCAATTGATATTTGTCAAATGTGTACAGGGATTTAAATGAGAAAAGACAGCATTTTCAACAGATGAGTCTGTGACAATTGAATATACATATTATAAAAAATGGACTTAGACTCTTATCTTACATCATACAGAGAATTTAACTCAAAATGGACCAGACTTAAATGGAAGACCTAAAACTATAAAACTTCCAGGAAAATATATAAGAGAAAATTTTTGTGGTCTTGGATTAAGCAAAGACATCTTAACTATTATATCAAAAGCTCAGTTCATAACCAGGAAAAATGATATGTTGGACAGCATCACAGTAAAAACTTTTGATTTTTAAAAGGTCCCATGAAGAAAATAAAAGGATGAGACACAGATTGAAAGAAAAAATAATTGTGTATTATATATCAGGTAAAGGATTTGCATCCAGAATATATAAAGACAAGTATTTTCACTCTCATCATTTAAATAATAGAATCCAATTTTTAAAAAGGGGAGCCAAAGATACAAACAGTTATTTTACAATAGAGAATATATGAATGGTGGCAAAGCACATGAAAACATGCTCAGCGTCATTCATCATTAGGGAATTGCACTTTTAGGCAGCAATGTGAGGCCGCCACATACCCATACAAATAGCTATAAAAAAAAAAAAAAGACTGACAATGTCAACAGTTCTGAAAATGTGGAAATATGGAGCCTTCATATATTGCTGATGAGCATGGAAAATTGTACAACCACACTGGAAAACAGTCTGGCATATTTCTCAAAAATTAAACATAAATTTACCACACAAGCTAGGAGTTCCCTCTCTTGGTGCCTACGCAACAGAACTGAAACTTAATGTCTGCAGAAAGCCTTGTACCGATGGTCATAGCAGCATTATTCATCATAGCCTCAGACTGGTTACGAGATAAAGAAAATGCGATATATTCATATGGTGGAATACTATTTACCAATAAAAAGGAAAGAACTACTGATACGTGCTGCAACATGGATGGACCTCAACAACACTATATCGAGAAAGAATCTAGACACCAAGAGACTACATATTATGGATTCCATTTTTATAAATTTCCCAGAGAAGACAAGTCTATATATAGAGAAAGCAGATTAGTGGCTCCGTAGGACTCGGGGTAGGAGTAAGAATGAACTTCAAACAGGAAGGAGGGACTTTTTTGGTGCAATAAAAATGTTCTAAAACTGGGTTGTGGTGATGACTGTACTACTCTCCAAATTTATTAAAAGTCATTGAATTATACACTTACAATGAGTAATTTTTGTTGTATATATGTAAATTAGTCCTCAATGAAGCTGTTGAAAAAATAAATTTTGCGTGAAATTTCATATTAATTTTTTTTCCAAATATTTTCTCGTGGCACCAATTTTCTAAATAATCACCCACATTTCACCCTGCTTTTAGGACGGCCAGACTTGGAGAATAATAGGGAGGAAAAAACCAGAGTTATTTTGTCTTAGACTCTTCTTATATCTTTCCAAGAATAAGTAGACACTGAATTCTTCTGAGTAATAGAAGTTAGTGAGTTGGAAGAATGAAGCCAGATAGGTATCAAAAGAACATTTTTCTTCCCTAAAATGAACTTTAAAGCTGGAATTTCTTATACAGCCAAGTATTTCCTCAAAGTAGCTCACAGTCAACTCTGCTGAGATACCGAGGAATCACCATGTAATGGTATAAAGCAAGTGATTATTTTTGCTTAGAGACCTCGAACTCTCTTATGATGAGCAAATAATACTCTTAGACTTGACTTACGTTGTTTACAAATTAATTACGCTGTGTGTCTATGCTTCACTTGCCCTCACTGCGATCATGTAACTCTGAAGGAAATGTGATTATTTTCTACCTGTATTAATTCAGAACACAGTTGTATGATCATTAGTTTGAGTCCCTGAAACAAAATCATCAAAGTGTAGTCAGTAGCAAGAAATTATAATGCAATTCTTGTCTTATCTGAGGCTATTTTGTATTCTGCTGGTGATAAACTGTATGCTGTTGGCAATGATTGCTCAACAGGACAAACGTGGTACTATTTTCTATTTATAAGTATGAAACCAGTCTCTAAGACTGTTTTGTATACATCGTCCTTCAGCATTTCCACATCAGCCACAAGTGCTGGGTAATAATCAGCTGTGCCCAACCTTAAGTGGCGACATTATTGATGACCTTGTGAGAGGCATTCTGTTTGGCAAGCAGGGTTAGTGGACTCTTGGCCAGAACACAAGTGACAGCAAACACTTCTGTCACAGTGAATTCACTTCTCTGATACACAGAGCTCATATTAGAGATTGAGTTGCCAAAACTGATATTCGGTTTACGGCAAGTGAAGTTCTGTATCCCTGACTCATTTTTTCCCAAGGCGTTTTGGGTAGCCGCCTGTGGCTAAGAAGACATGTCATTAGAATAACACGCGGTGCTTCCATAGTTGAATTTCTAGCCCGGTTTCAATCTTTGAGTGACAGTCTTTTCCCTTTTTGCTGAAACCTAACTGATTAGTTTCAAAATCTGCTTATTTTTGCAGGTCACATTCATAGAAACCTTTTCCAAAGAGGAAGTGGCATATGAGGAAAAGTAAGAATAAAGGTCATCATTAGGGAAGCTATAAACGGCACAGAGTCTGATGTCAGATACTCTGCATACAGGACTGCTCAGGCCTCCCACCTCAGATGGTCAAGGGCAAGTCAATTAAACTCTCTAAGTCTCATCTTTAAAGTGGGATTGGTTGTTTTTTTCCCTTTTAGTACAAATAAGATATTATATGTAGAGTACCTAGCATAGGGGCTAGCATACAGTAAATGCTCAATAAATGTTAGATATTATTAGTATATATTTTTTCATATTTTGAAACTATGAAGACAAAGTTTATTCAGGCCAAATCATCTCTATCACCAAACTTTAAAACCATCAGAACAGTGATAAAGGAATGTGTTTTTATATACTACAGCATTGAGCAGGACATTTTACTTAACTTCATAGATTACTTAAAATGTGCCAAACATGATGCTAAACCTTAAATTTGGGGAATTTGGTTAATGTGCCGCCTGTATATATTTAAAAATTGGTGTGGCTACTTTAAGGACTGGCATTGTAAATGTGATTCAGGACCTGGCAAATTCCCCAAGCCGGGGGGAACTCAAGCCCTGTACTGAGAGAGAAAAGGTTTCTTGGCTGAGCGCAAGAAAGAACTCAAACGCCCGCCAGAGTTAGAGTCAAAAGGAAAGTTTATTAGATAAGGGGTAACGCTCCATAGATAGAGTGTGGTCTCCTCTCAGAGGCAGAGAGTGAGAGAGCCTGAGAGACTTGGAGAGACAGAGACAGTACTGAGAGGGACCTAGAGGGAAGGAGACAATAGAGATGAGGACAGTGGGGACCAAGAGAAAGACACTGAGAGGGACCCTGAGTGTTCAGGAAATCCAGCTTATATGTCATTCTTAGTTTCTGTGAATTACAGTTTAAGGACTTTTTTACCCATTTTCCTTTGATGATATGGGCATACAGTGAGGAGGATTAGAGTATGTAGCAAGAAAGGGTAAGAATATGTAGCGCGAAAGGCCTGCTGGCAGTTCCCAGCGTTTGATCCATAGGTTCCCCAAGATTTTAGCCATAGGGAATGAGTGATTTTATTTTGTAGGGCGCCACTTAATGACTTTTCCTGTTTTCGCTTTACAGTGTAGATAAATGGTTTGTTAGCAATCCCACAGAAATCTTCCTTGTTCTGCAGGTTTTCTCGTGGGATGGCTGCAAGGCTGATCAGCATATTACAGTTTCTGAATATGGCTTGATTTCACACTATTTCTTTTGCTTCCTCCCTACATAAAATGTACAAAGTAAATTTTTCTGAATTTCCAGTTTTTTTCTCAGTAATGTTGGATGAGTAGTGTCTGTCTGACTATAGCAGCAAGCACGCTGATGATGGTGTCAGCAGACCAGATCTACCGCAGTACGGTTTGGGGGATGATCGAAGAGTCACAGCCTGAAGAGAAGGTCAGGACTCCAACACTTTTAAGATCATATTTAAGCACAAGTAGCAACACCTTCCACAGGAAAAAAAAAATTCTGCCTAGATAAATTTTCTTCTTGGACATGCAAGGACAATCTGGCAATCTCTGCCTTATTACTGGAGTAAGCCCTCTTAATTTAATTATTAATGTGGCCAGATTTATGTCTATCATCTCTCTATTTTGTTTTCCATTTATCGCATCTTTTTTTTTTGAACTATTCTCTCCATTCTCATCTTCTTTTGTATTAATTGTTTGTAATAGTGTATTTTATTTTCTTTATCGGCAAATTAGCTATATCTCCCTGTTATTTTTATAAGTCGGTTGCTCTAATGCTTACAGTAAGTGTCATCAACATGACTATCTATCTAACTTTGTGTATTATATCACACCACATAGAATGCGAGTACATTTTACCCAGTGTATTGTTTTTGCTATTTTCATCATACATTATACTTCTACGTATAATATATCCTACTTTATTATTATTGTTATTTTAATCAATCAGTTATCTTTCAAAGAAGTTAAAAGAAAAGAAAATTAGTTTATGTTTACCCACAGATTTACCATTTTCACTATTCTTTATTCTTTATGAAGATCCTCATTTCTTTTTAGTGACAATTTCATTCTTGTAGTGCAGGTCTGCTGGTGATTAATTCTTTGAGCTATTTTCTTTTTGAAAATGTCACTAAATATAGCTTTCTAAATTAATTATTTTTTCTAAGTACTATAAAGATATCAAGTTCTGACTTTCATTTCTGATTACTAGTCTGTGTATATTTTATTTTTATTTTTCTTATGAAAACTGTCTTTTTTCCTCTGAATGCTTTTAAGATTTTTTTCTGTCCTTGTGTTTAGCACTTTGACTAAAATATGCCTAGGTGTGTTTTTCTTTATCTTTATCCCGTTTGCGGTTCTCTAGCTTTTTAAATCTATGAGTTTATGTTTTTTTCACAAAATATATGTGACTCTTATTTCTTCAAATATATTTCTGCCTCATTTTCCTTTCCTGTCTTTCTGGAACTCAAATTACATTTAGACTGTTCAATGTTGCCCCACAGGTGACTGAGTCTATATTTACTTTTTCCAATTCTCTTTATCTCTGATCTTTATATTATAAAGTCCTATTGATCTATTATTACATTTAAGCACTATTTTTGTTGTTTGCAATCTGCTCTTAAATCCAAACAGTGAGGTTGAAGGGCATAGAGTTTTGTTTCGTTAGCCAAGTTAAGTTAATGGTGAGTCCTTTCTGTCCTGTTAGTCTTGTTTATAGTCTTTATTAGGAGAATCTATTTTGTTTTAGTCCTAGGGCATGGCTCTTACTTAGGGGCGTGGCTGCTTAGTGAGCAAACCGCTCTGACATCTACAGCTCCCACATCTCTCTCCCAGGCCCTGGACCTCTGCTACCGCCACCCAGGTCTCAGCCCTGAGTTACTTGATCTTCGGGAGGTGTTTTAGAGTCTTCCCTTGCAAGTGCACCCTTCAAATGCATAGCGGAGCCCTTGGCCAAGGACTCAAGGTTTATGTAGATTTACGAGGTGACCCTCTGTGCGTCTCGAATCCCACTTCTCTAATAGTCTGCCCTGCAAAT
>NW_006443225.1:4692684-4705709 GCF_000325575.1 Pteropus alecto | reverse complement strand
GTCTAGAACTCTGTTCTTTTTGATTCATTGAGACTGATCTTTACCTGAGCTCCGCTTTCCTGCCACAGAAGGAATATGCCTCCAGGAAGAAAACTAGCGTTATTGTGGAACTTATTTTGTGTGTTTCCCTTCTCTCAAGGATCATAGTTCTGTGCTGCTTATTTTTCATTGCCTGAGAACAATTGCCTCATATATTTTGTCTAGTTTTATAGTTGTTTTTGGTGGACGGGCACGTCTAGTTACTCTGTCAGGGACTGAAGCAGAAGTTCTGTATTTAACTTCCATATTCTGATTTCAGATTATCAAGGGTAAGCTCTAAATCTCAAAATGATTTATCTTGATACCTTCTTCTCTGGGCCAATCTCTACTCATTGTGAATGTGCTCAGAACAAAAGAATAAAAAATATATTAAGTGCAGTATTTTTCCAAGAAGAAACAGTTGACAAGACAAATCTATAAAATACTATAAATATCAAGGTCAAGTATTAACTATTTTGCTCTGTTTTATTTCTTGACTCTTGTAGATAATTAAGAATTGACTGTTTTATGCTAAATGTTAATTTTCTATACGAAGCCTTTTTATCAGATGACAGTCTCTTCCTCTCTTCTTTTTATATTTGATGATACGATTTTGGTCAGAAGGCAGTTTTAAATGTCTGCTCACATAAGAATAATCACATGGATGCTCTAACACTAATTGCATGGTCCTTTAAGAAGACTAGACTTTATGTTGGTCAGAATGAATAAGAATCTTGAATTACAAATTCAATATTTATACTAGATTTCAGCTTCTAGGCTTGATAGTGGAATGTACTGGTTTCCCAGAGCTTCCAATAAAGCTTGTAACCAGCTGTTCTGGTTAATTGTATCCTTTTGTGTGTCTGAGAGAGACAGGATGTCAAAGCTTTAATCTCAAATTTATTTTTGTATCTTGCCAAGTACATTAGGATGAAAGGTTGAATACCATACAAATTCAGTGCATCAGAGTATATTGAATCAAACATGTTTTCATATCACTTGAATTGCAGATTTGCTGGACTTTTACCTTATTGTCATCTCTCTGTTATAAGGCTTTTAAATCCACGGTCTTCTTGGTTCATTTCTCATATATGCTTTTGGGTCAATTACAACTCCGCCTCACTGCCTGCCTTGTTCTCTGCCAGCAAGATAAACACTGAACAGAGCCTTTTATCTTAGCAGGGCCTCTCCAGATACTGCATTAGAACAACTTTTCTCTCTTCGATGTATTATTTATGGGATTTTAAGTTATTCTTTCACTTTGGGTGTGAAACCAAAACTTTCTTATGCAATGTAGCAGATGTGGCGATAAGTTCAAGTGATTACCTGTCTTCCTGTGATTTCCTCTGTGGCACTTCCTTCAGTTAATCACTTTCAGCTGCGTTAGTTTCTGGCGCTGACATTATGAACTGGGGTTTACAGTCCTTTGTGATTGAGGAATACTTTAAAGTGAAGTATGTTGAAGGATGACATAAAATTGTTTGGGGCAGAGGCTATTTATGGTGGCAAATGAGCACGGATCCATTCACGATCGCATGTCATTGTTCTACTTACCAAGATAACCAATTGACCTCACTAGGGTGAAAGTTGCCTTTTGCTTTTGGTGAATGTTCCATTAGATGGTGTTTCTGAAAGACTGTTTATCAACTGCGTCCAATAGAATCATCCTGGGTGTTTGAGCCACACCCAGACCTGTGTCATGTGTGAGACCTGGAACTTGCATTCTGACCAAGCATTTGAGGTTTCAGGACCACTTTCCTGAGGGGAGATATTTTAAGATCTGAATTGGAAAAAATATTTATTAATTAAATCTATGAGTTGATGAGTTCATATACTAGATGATTTAGCATTAAGTTTTGGTCTAGAATTTTGTGTATATACCTACTTCTGTGTTTACTGCAGTAAAGTTTTCTGTATCCTGGACCAAAGATGGCTCCTCCACAGGGTGGAAAAATTGGCATTTCTTGTTTTCTCTATAATGTCCATTTCAATTAATAGCCACAGTTTCCCAACGTTCTTAATGAGAGATAGCAGACTCATCTCTATGGTTCAGGCTCTTCTTTATAAGATGATCAGTTTTCTGGGCCATTTATTTTTATAATTGTAGAAAGTGATCATGGCATTGTCTCTCTCTGAACGAGGACTGTTATGCCTCCTGGGATCCATGCAACCTTCTGCAGACATTTTCACTCATGTTAAAAGAATAAATGGAATTCACCAATGGTTGCTCTGATTCTTTGATATGATTAACCAAGAAACTGATACCTACCAGGCTCCACACCTTTCCTGGTTTATTTTCTAGACAGTACAAGGCCAGGAGTCCAAAGTGGCCACAAACTTTCTAACTGGTCTCCCTGCTTCTGCTCCTACTCCCACAATAATTTCTCAACACAGCAGCCAGCTTGAACCTGAAAAACATGATTTCAGTTATGTCACTTCCTTGCTCAAAATCCTCCACTGGCTTCCTGTAACAGATGCTCTGGTGCGCTGCCCAAACACCCCTCCCCAGGACCGAAGCACTAATTTCCCCAGATGCTGGAACAGTTGACAGGCCTCAGCTGAGTCTCTCTTTATGAATTCTGCCGAGAGGATTTGCCTCAATGAAGGTCGCTCTCATGGCAGCCTGCAACCGCTAATGGTTGATGCAGGCGCACAAAGCCTGCATTGTATTGGCCATTCTAGCTTCCGAGCTCTCAGCGGCACAGGCTACATCACAGTTCAGCTTCTCCCTCTGCCAAATTCTCCTTCTTTCACTGTTATGTAGATATGGATGCCTAAGACCCCTTCCCACACATTTCCTGCCTAATGAGTCCAAATTCATATTTGTCAAAGCAGAGGTGATGTAATTAAATAAATATTTATTGAGCCTGGTGATATTTCTTTGAAACGTCCCACACACACATTTCCACCTTGGAGTCTGTTGCTGGGACTCAGCCTGCCACACTTCCCATGTCCCTCAGAACAGATCGGAAGTCTTTCCTGGTCAGGCCCTGTTCCGACTGGGCCTGCCTGTCTCCCGCCTCCTGGCTTCTTCTCTCCTCTCCGTGCGTTCCATTGCAGCCACCTTGGTTTTCCTGCTATTTCTCAAACACTCCAAGTTTGTTCCTCTCTCATGGCTTTTGCACTTCTCTCTGCCTGGAACAGAATCCTTTCCCAGAACTTGGCATGACTTGCTTTCTTGTCTCTGTCCAAACATCACCCCCTTAGATAGGCCTTCTCTGATGATCCTTCATAATTGCGGGCCCATCCAGCAGTTTCTAGCCCCTTACCAGGCTTTACTTCACAATGCTCCTCAAGCCAATATTTTATTCCTTACTTATTTCTGTTTTATGTTTCTTTTACTTGAATGGAAGACCTGTGAGGTCAGTGTTGTTTACTGATCAAGAACAGTGCTTGCTATGCAGTAAGCCCTCCATAAATATTTTTGTGGCCCTGTTCTACCATCTAGAGTTAGAAGGCGAAAGGCTGTATTTGTCAGGCTCGCTAGTCCTTCCTTGTTTTTCTACCCTTTAACCCACAGATATGTGGTCTTGAAATGCTCGGGGCCTTGAGTCAGTCCTCTCACAATTAGTCTGTGGCATATTTAAGTGTGGACATTCCTGGAGAACCGGAGGAGTGTGCATTGACTTACTCATGCCTTCCAACACATGCACTGATAGATACGTTAGATAAAACTTTTGGTAGTTAAGAATTTTTCAAGAGCTATGCTGGCCCATCAATTCCAGCCACGATTTGTAACATAACTAAGGAATTACTGTACAGTTTTAAAGAAAAGTCTGACCCTTGCTCTCAAGTAGCTTAGAATCCAACATAAAATGAGTGACCTATGGACAATGTAAAAAAAAAAAAAACAAAAAACACCTGTTTTATAAATTATACATTCTGCAATCTGATCCTCCTTGATGATCTTAAATAAGACCATTTTGCTACTACTTTCCTATTCAAACTGGGGACAATAACAATGAATAATTGTTTGTCCTTCGGCATTTTAGCCATTTACACAGATATCTCAAAAGCTAAGATTTTATTTTGGGCAGATGAGATGACAACTGAATAATTTGCAAGCCTCGGGCTCAAGTTCGGTAGGATAAGCTGAAAATGTTGACAATATTTTTAACTGTGAAATTAACTTTTATCATTTCACTTGGAAAGGTCCCTCAAGCTAATTCCAAATATCTCTGTTATAAAAATAAAATATTTTATCTAAGTGTAAAATTGCTTCTTAAATGTAATTTCTTCCAAGAACATAAATCTAATACTCAGCACAACTTTTCAAAGCTATTTAAAACTGTATATCTTCTCAAACGTTAAAACATGCCCACAGGCATGTTATCATTGAATGGCCCGACTAAAACCTCATGTTTCATTGGTAAGAACAAAATCTGTCCAATTTCCTTTGGAGAACAGGTTATGGCAAACTCATTCACAGATGCTGTTGGTGGGATGCTAGATATGTTAGTCAACTCAGGCTGCTATAATAGAATACCATAGACTGGTTGGCTTAAATGACACTCATTTGTTTTTCACAGTTCCGGAGGCTGGGAAATCCAAGATCAAGGTACCCACAGATTTGGTTCTTGGTGAGGGCTCTTTTCCTGGCTTGTAGATAACTTCCTTTTTGCTGTATCCTCATATGGTGGAGAGAGACGGAGGGAGGGAGGGAGAGAGAGAGAGAGAGAGAGAGAGAGAGTTTTTTTTAGAGAGAGAGAGAGAGAGAGAGAGAGACTGTTTCTGTTATCTCTTTATAAAAGCACTACTCCCATCATGAAGTCTACCTTCATGACCTCATCTAAGTCTAATTACTCTCCAAAACCCATATCCAAATACCATGACATTGAGGGTTAGAGCTTTAATATATGAATTTCGGGATCCACAAATATTCAGTACATAACAATGGGTTAACCACATCTTGTGTTGAGTGTGTTTGAGACTCTGGAGCCAGTCTAAAGGCATGACTCAGGCTGGAGGAAATGTTAGGGGCATAGGAAAGAAATGCAGTCCCATAAAATCTGATTCCCTTTAATGTTCAGAGCTGAGTGACCTCTCTAACATTGAAGGCTAGGAAATACTTCCGTGTTTGGTCATGCCTGATTTTGAGGCAATGTTAGAACATCAAGGAAAAGTTTCCAAAAGGAAGAAGTAAACTCTTGGAGTATGTCAAAAGGTAGACTTTAAAGTTATATCTTAAGATAATTTGGAAAATACTGAGCCTACAAGAGCAGTTTCAGTGGCTTAGTATGGATGAAAGTCTGGTTGGTGTGCTTTAAGAGAGAACTGAAAAAGAAGATAAGTCATTGGGTGTAGATGAAGACCACTGTAGTTGATCGAGTTGGATTTATTGCTTATTGCAGTGAGGGAGACCACACACTACAGGGAACAGTGGGCATTTCGGCAAGATGTTCAGTCATTTGGGGGAACTGGATTTTTGCTATGGATTAGAAACTGTCTAGAAGCAAGGATCAGTCTATGACTGGCTACCTTAAATCTTATTAACGGGGCAGGAAGACTAGAGCACAGTCAAAGCTGTAATTAGTAAAGAAGTAGCAGTCACATTAGTCAAGAGAGGCGGGTGTTTGATAGTTTGTGGTTTGCACAGTGGCCTTGTTTTCTATTCTGTCCTTAGGCAAAATCAGGAAGTGGTCTTGTGTTTTTGACTACCTTATTATAGTCACAAAGTGACCTTGTCTGATGTTGATGTTCTGTGAATCTGTTTATGTTCAAAGGAAGAACACCAAGGTCTAGCTGTGAGTGGTGTACTGTTAGGAGACCATCACTGAGGAAGAACTCAGCCGGAAGAAGTGACTGCCCAAGGCTGAGTTTTGTAACTGAATGTTATTTCTGATACACATTTTTTAAATTAAATTTATTGGGATGACATTGGTCAATAAAATTGTATAACAACAAATGAACATAACAAACAGGCAGAGACTGATGGATATAGACAATAGCTTGTTTTGTTTTGTTTTTGTTGTTTTTTTCTTTTCTGTCTCACTTTTTCAATTCTGAGGTTCCATGTTTGGGGGATTAGCATTTACCTAGCACAGGGCACTGCAAGTTTCATAAACTGTTCAGAAGATGGCAGTACATAAAACCTTAGTGAAAACCTGTAAGATGTGCTACAGTCTCATTAGCTTTACTTGGCCACAGAAATAGATTATTCATTCCAAACTGATCAATAAGACACCTGAGAATATTTGTTTAAATATATCAAGCCCCAAATCCTTTAGTTTTATGATCTGTCTGAAATCTTGTTCCCCATTCTCTTCATAATTCATTTTCTTACTTGTGAGGGATGCGCTATGATTTCTCTATAATTAGCAAACAAAGGCCCTTGGGCTGTGGGTTGGTACCTATTAGATGTACTTCATTTTATTTCATATTGCATAGTTACTTTAAAAAACTTTTTTATTAAACTAAATGTTTGCTAACACTATCACACTAATAATAATTTTAGATGACAGAGATTTTTTTTCTTAATATATTTTTGTTTTGTACATTTGGTGAGAGAATCCAAAAATTATATTCAAAAAGCAAAAATTAGCACAAATTTGCATAAATTTCCCATGAAAGGTTTAATTTTATCTCCTACAGTTTAAATGATTTTTAAAAATCTGTTTCCAGTCGGATGAACCAGGAATAGTTACCATAACAACTGTGGTTATTACCACTGAGATAAGTGGTCCTCTCTTACACCAACAACCTTATCCACATGTTCATGGTGTGAACGTTAAAAATTTTCAAGGTAAAAAGAAAGTCTCCCTTATACCCCCCACCAATAGCATCCCATTCTAGATACATTCATGATTATCACTGTTTTTTTTTAAAAATATTACTCAGAGATATTCAATGCTTATACAAGCATTTGCAATTTTTTTTTTTTTTTTTTTACCTTACACAAATAATCTGCGGTTGCTTTTTCACTTATCTTGGAGATTGATCCATTATGGAATATATAGAGCTATTTCATTTTTTTTTAAAGTTAAAATAGTCTATTTTATAGGTATGCAAGGTTTTTCCAATAATCCCCTAATATTGGGTATTTAAATTATTATCAACATTTTACTATCACAAACAATTCTTCATTGAACAACCTGATATATGTCTTATGTATCTGAGGAAAAAATTTCCAGATCTATGTAAGGAAGTTGTACCAGCTTTCATTACCATCAGCTGGGTGTGAGTATGCCTATTTCTCACACCATTGCCAATGTGCTAGGTGGGCAAACATTTGGATTATTGCTAGTCTGTTAAGAGAAAAATGTTTCTTATTCTAATTTTATTTTTCTTTTGGATTTTTAGGCTTTTTCTTCTTGATATAAAATGGAAATATTATACTAAGTATAATGTTTTCCTCAGTTTGTTACATTTTCACTTCATGTAGTTTTCCTTTGAAGTCACCTTTTTATTTTCGTGGAGTTATCTTAATTTTGATTTTATGGCTTCCGGCTTTTGTGTCAGGCTTCCCCAATTCCAAAGTTATCAAAAAGTAAACAGATACGCAAACTAGCAAACAAAAATCTTTCATGATATTCTAGCATTTTAATATATTTAATTATTTTAACGATGCAATGTTTTTTGTCTGGGTTTTTTTTTTAGGGGCATAAAGTGTGAGTTATGAATGCATATTAAAGTTTTTCAGGTGCCTACCTAAATATTTCATTATCCTTAATCGACTAATTTATCTTTTACCATCGATGTAAAATACCACCTTTATCTACACGAATTTGGTTGTATTACTGGACTTGCTATTCTGTTACCTGAATCCATCTATTCAGGCATAATATGTTTTAATATTTAGTAAGGCTAGTCTTCCTCTCAGTATTTTTCTTCATCATAATTTTCCTGGCTATTGGTATTTTGGCTCATTTATATTTCCATGTGAACTTTTGAATGAGTTTATATAGTTAAAAGAAATCCATTAGCAATTTTTTGATACCATATTAAATTTTCACATGACATAGAGAAATTTATGTCTAGTTGAGTTTCTCTTATCCAAAATCATGGTAAGCCTGTCTTTTACTTGTGTTTTAGAATATTTTTCTATAGATCCTGTGCAATTCTTGTTAAGTGTATTCCTAGTTTGTTGTTACCAATAATATTCTTATAAATTAGATTCCTTCTTCTGTTAATCTTCTAATTATTTTTGTATATGATAGCTATTGATTTTCATGTACTGATTTCGTACCCTGACACCCTACTTTTTTATTATTTGTAATTGTTTTAAAATTATTCTCAAATATTTCCAATTATATTGTCTATAAATAATGATAATTTTATTTACTTTTTTTCATACATTTTGTTTATTTTCTTTTTGATTGCTTTATCTAGTATCTATTGACAATAGTAAATAATAGCGATAGGAGTAGACATCCCAGTTTTGTTTCTGATGTAATAAAAATGCATCTACTCTTCTCCACTAAACATTTTGTAGACTTGCGTGTGTACGTGTACATATATATATTTATTTATTTAAGTAAATATCCATTTATGCTTATCTTATAAAGATTTTTGAAAAATTAAAAACAGTATTGAATTAAAAAAATATTTTCACAGCTAGCAGTTTTTGAGGGGATTTCTAATGTTAACCACCCCCTTGTATTAGTAGCATAAACTTCACTTAATGAGATGCAGTATACTTTATTATATGCATGGATTCTGTTGGCTAAATATATTTTTAAAATATTTTTCATAAATATTTATAAGTGAGATTGATCTCTAGATTTCTTTTTCAGGGTTGTCTTATAAGGATTTAGGTATCAAGATTTAAGAAAAATATTCTCCTTAAAATAATTGGGAAAGTCTCCTTTAAACTGCAGGGGCAGTTTAAAATCACATTAAAATTATTTATATGGTTTGTAGAATTCCCCTGTGAACACATCTGGACCTGGTGCTTTTTAAGGGGAGAAAACCTTTGACAATTTTCTTTATTCTTCCATGAAAAATAGTAAGTTTGTATTTTGCTATATATCCTGAGATCAGTTTTAGTAAATTATCTTCCGCCAGAATATTATTCATTCCAGGTTGTAGAGTTTAGTTTTCTGGTTTTGTAATTGCTTTTGGTTTTATTGTATTATCATATATATATATATATATATATACACACATACACACACATATTTTTTCAATAGATTTATACTTTTTCAATATATAATATATACACTCAACATATAGAAATTTTAATATATTATATATTTTCTATAGATATATTTTATAACATAATAATATTTACTACATAGAAAAATATATCTGTAGAAAAGCATAATATATATTTAAAAGAGAATTCCTTTTTATTATATATGTGTGTGTATATATATGCATGTATATACATATACATATAAATATTAGATCTATATGATTATATTTTTTGTTAATATGTCTTTGGTTTTACCCATCTAATCAAAATAAAACTAATAAAATTCAATAAATGTCTCCCACTACTAATGTGATTTTTGCCTATTTTCCATGCTTTTTCTGTTTTTTGAATGTTAAAAAAAAACTATGTTATCTGGCAAATAGATACTCAAATTCATCAGGTCTTTATGATGGACTTCATCTTCCATCACATTTAAATAACATTTAAATTTTGTTATTGTGCGTCAGTTCTGGGCACTTTCTATTCTGTTCCCCAGTGTGTGTGTCTGTGTTTATCCTACCAGCAATGTTATCATCTCTTAATTACTACAGTTTATAATAACTCTTCAGATCTGACAGGACAGTCTTCATACTACCCCACCCTGTAAATCCTTCTTTAAAATTTTCTTATTTACTTTTGCTTCTTTGCTCTTTAACTTTCAAATGCAAATTGTCATGTTTCAAGATATGGATGTGGGAATTTTTATTAGAATTGCATTCTATCTATGAATCATTTGGGGAACAATTTGAGATCTTTATAATATTAAGTATTTCTGTCTGTGGATAAGAACATCTTAACAAAATTCTGGATATAAGTCAATATACAAAAATTAATTTCATTTCTGAATAATGGCAATAAACAGTAAAAAATATAAAAAGATATAATTTATAATAACATATCAAATACTTGAGAGTAAAATTAACAAAATGTGTACAACATTCCTATGTGGAACTATATTATGGAGAAAAATGAAAGAATATCTGATTTTTAAAATATTCTACTTATGTGGAAGTCTCAATATGTAACAACATCAATTATTACCAAATTAATCTATGAATCAAAGCAATTCCAATCACATAACAATTGCTCGTGTGTGTGTGTGTGTGTGTGTGTGTTGTAACTTGATAAGTTGGTTCAAGACTTTATAAGGAAATGTAAAGGTCCAAGAATGGTTTAATCATGGTTAAAGAAGAACAAAGTAGGAGGACTTATCCTACTGGGAATCAAGAATTACTAAAAATCCACGGTAGTTAGAAGCATGTGGAATTGCATCAGAGATAGACCAATAGATCAATGGAACAGAATACAGAGCCCAGAGGTCACTCATACATGGTACAGACATTGATTCATGGCATGCGTGGAACTGCTGTGCATCTTGCACCTCCTGCCTTTACAAAGGAAGCACAGTACCTGGTAGGCCTTATTGGATTCTGAGACAACCTATTCCACATTCAGGTAAACTGTTCCAATGTATGCACAGGCTGCCAATTCTGAGTGGGGCTAGAACGACACAGGGCTCAGCAGCAGGTCCAGACCATCGGACACACAGCCCTACATGGGCCGTATGACCTAGCCAACTTAGTCTATCATAGTTAAGTTATCAGAGATGAGAAAAGATGCTGTGTGTCATGTTTTGCAATTCTTGGTGTAAACATCACCATATGGATGCCTTGGATTCTAGAGCAAGGCCATGCCATATGTAACAGAAGATTCTAGATCTTTTGATTAAACAGCTCCAGTCATACTATTGGACCCTGGCTGAGACAGAACACTTGACCTTGGTTCTGTTCCCAGAAGCTGAATAAGCCCAGATCCCATGCCATCAACCACTGGTACACCACCACCTTTCCCTCACTTATACCTGTCACTCATCGAGGGATTCCTTATGAGCAGCTGATGGAGAAGGACAAAGCCCAAGCTTGGATTATAGATGAATTGGGTCATATTGTGGGTGTTAGACAAAAATAAATAGTGGCTATATTGGTGTGCATTCAGGGATGACATTAAAACTCTGTGGTGAGAGGACATCCTACCACAGGCTGAACATCCCAGAGGGCATCTGGTCATCTGCTTTGTGTGGAAAGAGAGGCTGCCTTCTCTTTATATATATACAGATCATAGATATAAGTTATAATATACATGTGGACTCATGAGCAGTGGCCAATGACCTGGCCACGTAGAACAATGATTGGAAGATTGCAACTTGTTTTGTTTTCTTTATAGCAACAGAAAATTTGAAATTTGATTCCATCGTTTTGTCATGGAGTCAATATAACTCAAAACTCTCTCCTACCTAAAATCCTTTTAGCTGAAAAAAACGTTTAAAGTTGTATTTGAAATAACAATCCCAGGATTACTGTCAAATTTGTTTTCAGCCAGATTAGTACAATTGTGACAAATAAATATTGGTAAACCAAGCTAATTTACATTTACTGCCTCATCAAATCAAATATCCATGGAGCTTTACAAATCTCCCATGTTCATTCGATAACAAGATTATGCATGTAATAAGAGCAGACTTTCTCTTATCCCCAAAGGCCTCTGGCCAGTCTCCAGACTGTTGTTGTTTATCTCTATGAGAAGGTAAATAGTCTAATCAAATACCCTTTGGGTAATCACAGACTGCATGTTCTCAGATGGCATCGGAAGCAATGTGTCAGAAAATTTACTTACAAAACAATAACATTAAACTTTGACTCATTATATAGATTTTGGAAGTCAGAACTAAAAATAATTAAATGTTCTTTAAAACAGCACTCAGTGTTTTATATTTTTATAATGAACTGCTACGTCTGTTTTTTCGATTAATAAATAATAGCTTCTGATGTTTAATGCTTGCATCGAGAACTTTTCTTGTTCTAAACTTGTGCTGTCCAATATGAAACCCACCAGCAAAATCTGGCTATGGAGCACTAGAAAACTAACTTACCTGGATTGAGTTCTGTTATAAGTACAAAATATGAACTGAATTTCAATGACAAAGTATAACAAAAAAGTAAAATATTTTATTAATAATTTTTATTTTAATTACATATAAAATGATAATATTTTTGGTATATTGAACTAAGTGAAAGCTCCTATAATTACCATTAATTTAGTGTAATGTACAAAATATTTGCACACGCTGAGCTTCAAATTGTGGTACTGTTGTTTATTTTATCACATTTCCTACCATGGTGAAGTATTAAACACAAATTTCTGTACTAACTGTGGTTTGTATTATTACTTTTTTCTTTTTTAAAAAATTTATTTATTTATTTTAATTAGTTTCAAGTATACAGTACATTGGTTAGATATCTATATAGTTCATAAAACGATTCTCCCAATTGCTTCCTCCCTCTCCTGACCCTACACTTAGCCAACATATTAATGTTAACTGCATTCCCTGTGCCATGCTCCCCATCCCTGTGACCATCCTTCAACTACTAATTAGTATTTCTTTAACCCTTCACCCCATTCTCCCAGTCCCCAAAACCTCCTCCCCTCTGTCCATCAGCAAATTATCCACTATATTTGTGATTCTGTTTTTGATTAGTTTGTTCTTTTTGTTCCTTAGATTACGCATATAAGTGAAATCATATGGTATTTCTTTTTCTCTGTCTGACTTAAATATCTTCTAGGTCCATCAAGGCAAAATCTTTTCTATCCTCTTTCTTTTAGTTTGTGTGTGTCTTTTAATCTGAAGTGAGTCTCTTGTAGGGGTCTTGTTTTCTTATCTATTCATCCACTCTATCTTTTAGTTGGAGCACTTAATTCTTTTCCATTTGAGGTACTTGTTGATAGGAATGTAATTGTTACCATTCTTTATTCCTATTTGTCATACACGTGTTTTCTTCTTAAAGAAGTCTCTCCAACATTTCCTGTAATCCTGGCT
>NW_006443225.1:4680026-4691630 GCF_000325575.1 Pteropus alecto | reverse complement strand
GCGGGATTTCCGGGAATCTTCTGGGTGGAGCGACCTCTGTTATCCAGTTTGATGACGTCAGGGCTGTGGCAGTGCTGTCTCCGCACACTGGGAGAGGGGCAGGGCTCAATAGGGAACAATAGATACCACTGGCACTTCTGTACAGAGCAAGTCTCACCTCGGCCCTCACTCCGACAGTGTCTGCCCGTCAGTCCCTGGTGCCCCCTGCACACACCCAAATCGTCACTGGTGCTCATAGCGAGCAGGTCCGTCACCACAAAAATCCGCTCGTGGATGTGGCCCCTTTAAGAGGCATCTGCCGCTGCCGCAGCATCCGTCTCTCTCAGCCACTTGGGACCGGGCAGCCCCACGTCCTCGCCCCATCCTACCTTCCGCCATTGCAGGTGCTTTCTTGGATTTCTTCCTAGTTGTATGGCTTGTTCCTCTAGATCCTAGGAGATTTTTCCTTGCTGCTACTCCTTGTTTCCATCACAACTTCGATTTAGTTGCCAGAGGAATGAACAGAACCTTTATCATCTACGCCATTTTTTCCATTATCTTTACTTTTTGATCCACATGCTAAATCTGCCACTGTGCTAAATGGGGATTATGGGTAGTTCTGAGAGGTATTCCGTGACTAGAACAACAATAATAACAACTGAAAAAACAAAGTGTGTAGTTCCAACTCAACAAAATGATAATATAGAAACAAAAATATCACTCAGACACCCATTCTAGAGAACTAGGATTCTCCTTTCTTTTTCCCTTCTCCGCTCTCCATAGCCGATCGTTTTTATTATTCTGCGTTCTGAATAACTCTCAAATCTCTCCTCATCCTCATGTCCATCGCTTCTACCTTGGCAGATTCCCTTACTATCTTTCCTGGGACTATTGCAATTTCCATGACTTGGTTCCCAAATTTCAATTCTCATTCTCCCACCATTTTTTTTTCAAATCTGGACCAACTGTTTTTTTTTTCCCTAAAGTGCAGATCTGTTTCATTCTTTTATTAATAGTCCTGCAAAAATCCTGGCTTCCCATGTGATAAAGTACGCACTGCTTAGAAAGCCTTCAAGACTTTCCATCCAGCCCATCTGTCACCGTACCCTCCACTGCGTCAGCCACGTTGGCCTGATCTTTGTATCTCTAATATGCTGTATCTGCCTAAGCCTTTGAACTTGTGCTCACTGGTATATTTGCCTGAGATGCCCTTCCCGTCCTGACTGTCTTCCACCTGGCCAACTCTTTTCATTCTGAAAGTGCCATGAACTGAGTTGTGACTCCCTGACCCCAATTCATATATGAAGCCTTAGCCCCCAGAGTGACTGTATTTGGTGACAGGGCCTTTAGGAAGTAATGAGGTTGTAAGAGTGAGGCCCTGATCCCATAGTATGAATGTCCTTCTCAGAGACACCAGGTCTCCCCGCCCCCCAACTGCTTCCTGAGGACACAGAATGAAGGCAGCCATCTGAGAGCCAGGAAGAGGGCTCTCACCAGAAACTAACCCTATTGGTACCCTGATCTCAGACTTCCAGCCTCCGGGACTGTGAGAAAACAAACGTCTGCTGTTTTAGCCATGTAGTCTATGGTATTTCATTGGCAGCCTGAGCTGACTGATAGAGAAGGCTCTGCCCAAACCTCAGTCTCTGGGAGTGGGCCCCAGTATCAGAGGCTAAGTGCCTTTCCTCTGCTTACACAGAATCCCTGGATTCTTTCATCAGAATCCTATACCATATTGTGGTTGCTGTCATTTGATCTTCTATACTACTCTGTGAATGCCTTGAAGGCAAAGAAAGTCTTTTATTCCTCTTCGTATCAAAATCCCCAGCACATAATTTGTTTATTTTAATGTTGAAAGAAGTACAGAGCGGAGATGATGTTTTGTTGGTTAGCCAGCAAGGAGTGTTTTGTAAAAATTTTCCAAGGCAAATAAAGAGTGTTTTTGGGAACATATTTCATGTAGAGTTCTCACAAGTAACTTCCAGCTTGAAGCCATCTGGACAGATTGAGTAATGGGTTCTGAGGCAGCCAGCTGGTGTGGCTGGAGGGGTCTTGGGGAGCCCTGTTTCTTGGGAAAGGTACCAGCCACCACACTTGGTTAATGCACGTAACAGGTGGGGTTATCCCTGTGAGACATTCATGTTAAAGGGATTTGCTCCCTCCTTTTGTGACCTCAAACGCAAATGATTAACGACAAGGGAGTAAGAAAGAATCTTTAGTTATCAAAACAGTAACTCAATCCCTCAGAGAAGCAAATGGGACATATATTCCCGATGGCTCCATTTGGCTCCGTTTTTGGCAAGCACGTAGAATAAAACAATGCACCAGTACAGTTGTTCAGTTTTCACACTTTTGCATTGCAGAAATAACAGGAGGCAGCTTTCCTGTGCTTGACTAGGGCTATATCATTTATTTCTCCCTTCAGATCAGTTTTGTGAACCAAGTCAATTCTTTGCTGTTTCATCAGAGCCTGGGTAATAGAGGTATCATATAGTGTGTCATTAACTTCCACTTCTATTTTCTTCATGGATCTTTATCAGCTCTATTTCATTTGTGGCCTACTTATTTGCTAATTTTTCAGGCATACGGTATTTAATTGGTTGTATGCCTTAGACTTGGCAGATTTTGAGAGTGTCCCAGAGAATTTTCAGGAGTCGAGGTTAAGCCTCCAAAGGTTACTGCTAATCAGACTGCTGAAAGAGTAAAAAGGCATAGTTTACTTTTGAGATCATACAGACTAAACCTAGACAGTCCTGGGACAGAATTCTGACGATTATTTATTTGCCGCATGACTACTGGTAAGTTCCTGACTTCTCTGAATCTCAGAATCTATAAACTGGAAATAAATGCTTATCTTGTAGTATTGCAAAGATGAGATACATACTGTACTTGGTGAATGTAAGCATCTAGTAATTGTGAACTCTTATTAATAATGTCCTTTATTGGCCCGTTGTCCTTAGAAGGCATTTATTTCTGGTGGCAAGGATGAACTAAATAGGTCTAAGGCATATGGGAAATCTGGGACATAGAAAGACCTTGAGCAACTGTTATTTTCATCTAGAGGAATGTCTAAATCTTTTATGATAGATAGTTTTGATTTTCTTTTTTAATATCTCTGGGAATGGAGACTTTAATGCTTCACGATGAACTTTAGTGTTTCATCATTGTAATGGTTAAGAAGTTCTTCTTTACATTCAACAGAAAGCTTTCTGGTTTTAATGCGAGCTCATTTCCTCATGCTCAGACCCTGGGGGAAAGGAAGAAAAGCTGTCAAGTCTCTTGGTGGAGCCTTCCCCACTGAGTCGTCACTCCTTTCCCACTCCTCCTTGAGTCTGAATGACCACAGCACTTTGAGCGGCTCTTCACGGACACTTGTCCCCATTGCTTTGTCATTTTTGATCCTTTTATATGAGGTGGGTTTATTTTCTCCACATCTGGTTAAACATTTGCCTCTCCTATTGGCAGAGTCAAACTATCACAGAATGGAAGGGAAAGATGTCTTCTCAAGGCTGCAAAAAAAAAAAAAAAAAGAAAAAAGAAAAAGAAAAACCAACTTTTAACCAATTTTAATGGTATACTAACAAATCCCAGAGCTTATTAGAAAAGAGTTTCCTGTCATAATCAGGGGCTTTAAAAAGGAGTCTAATATCTTTTGTGATGAATCATAATAATACAGCGTGGCGGTTCAGAACATGAGTTCTGGCCTCATGCAGACTTAGGCCGGAACTCCTGCTCCTCCTCTTGCTATGCATGTGGCCTTTAGCAAGTTCATTAAGTTCCCCAAACCTCAGTTTTCTCTTCTCTACAAAGGGACAACACATGCACTAATCTCCTGGGTTCCTGAGGTGGCCATGTGCTCCAGTTATCAATACATTGCCTCTCAGCTCCCAGCTCATCTTCCATATACACTCTGGTGTAATGGACAGCATTCCTTGAAGCCTCACTCCTTCACAGTGAACATAGTGGGTGACCTTTCTCAGGATGGCGGGCTGAAGGGACACCGCAGGATGATGGTCCCCCTGCTGCACAGTGGATCCAAAGGGAGAGGGTAAGGATTCTAGTAGAGCCCTGCTGCCTGCCCCCTGCCCTGTGCCCAGAACCTCTGCCTGGCCTGGTGATCACCTTCCTACGGCTGTTTCTCGACATGGAGACCAGCATTCTGAAGGTGCGCTGCCCAGTCTGGTACCTGACTCCCTCTGCAGGCCCATGTGTGGCTCCCTCTGAACCACTGCACTCTCTGCATACCTGTCACCAGTCGCTAGTCACCTGCACCCTGCCTGTATGCCAGAGAGCAGCTTTGTGCGTGCCCAGTGACTGGCAAACCAGCAAATGTCCCTCCTGTCTGAGGAGCTGGTTCTACCTTCTGCAGCGTGGTCTGAAGCCTAGCCTTGGGGAGGGGTCCTTTTCAGTTTGTCTTTCCTTTGGTTCTCTCCCTAAGCCCTTGGGTATGATGTAGAGGGTTTTTGTGTGTTATAGTCACTGTTTTATCAGAGTTTAATTATTCTTTATATCAAACCTCTCCTGTTTAACTCACTGCGTGGTTTCTCTCCTAATTTGGGAACTGTCCCTCTCAGATCTCTGATTGTAGGAGGAGTCAATTGACAGAAGGCCCAACAGCAGTATTCTTGCCAGCCAGACACACAACGGTAGTGACAAGAAGGCACGCTTGTCCTTGATTGCTGTGGGCTCCTTCGATGAGCATCCTTGGCTCAGGTACTCCCTATAGACTTTTATTAAAACTGCGCTGTAGTCTAAGCTTTTCTTCCTTTTTAATCTTTCCTACAGCAGTTAGATTGGCAATGTGACATCTCCCAGCTCCCCGCTCCTTTTTCCTCAAATCTGTCTCCCCCATAAATCTCTTGCCAATCAAATTCCATTTTGATGTCTGCTTCCTGAAGGACCTGAACAAACAGAGTTGCTGTAGGGATTAAATGAATTAATATGGAAAGCATGTGGTAGGTGCTCAATAAATGCTGGCCCTCAGGATGCTGAGGAAGACAACGTTAGCCAAGTGTCAGAGCTCCTGCCTGTCAAGGTATTAAAGCTAAGTAACGTCTTGGTTTTGTTTTCTGGTGAAGAAGCAACAATTACTGTCCTTCTGGTTACCATACTTCAGGGACACAGACGAGCTGTGTGGCAACCTCCCTGAGAGGTGATACTTCTAAAACTTTTAATTCATCTCTTCCTTTTATCTGACTAATAAACAGAGCCAACAAAAGCCCCAATAAGCAATTTGCAATACTGTATTTGGGTTTCTCTGCTTACTCATATTTTATTCTGATAAATTGAAGAAATATGAAGTAATGTGAAAACACCTCAGTTGTTACAGGCTGCAGGTCACTCTTTTCATCTTGAAAGCTTTTCCCAGTTTTTGTTCCTTGGGCTAACATCTAGCGGAAGCAGCCAAAACTGATATTCAGGTCCTGATGCACTCGTAGGCTCCTGTGGTCCTGATCTGGCATCCCAGATGTGTAGGTATTGATGCTTCTCTATTTTTTTGACTGGTAGAAAAAATGTGTTAGTTGTTCACAGCATTTTGTGAAGTTGGCTAAAAAAAAAATCACTTGTTTTTATGGTTGTAATATGGAGTTAACAATAATGGAAACTTTCTTCATCTCTGGAAGTGATATACTGAAGTGAGCATCCTTTTTGGATGGAAAGAGTTTGTCTCACCTCATGGAAAGAAAAATAGTAGAGAAGAAATCTGAGATGGCCTATCTCATCTTGTTTAACGTGAGTTTGTTACATGACACTGACATTGGTTTATCATTACCAAGATGTCTCCCCTTCTGGATTTAAAATACTCTTCAAGGGTCCAGGCCACTGGTGATGTGCAATAACTCTGCCTGGTTCTGACATGATTTTTTATATTTATGGCTGCATGATATTCTATATCCAGTGGTTTGGTGGCCCATGTGTGTGATGCTTGGCATGGTGCCAATTTTCAACTAAGGAACTGATTGCAAGAGATTTTACTGTAAGTGAATAAGAAATAATTTTATAAAGTTTGATTTTCCAGAGAACCCACCTGGATACATTTGGGACTTTACAAATTAATTCAGAGACAGAGCCAGAGAATGTGGCTAGATATTTTGGCAGAGTCAATCATGGCCTAAGTGTTGTGACCGACAATATGTATTCTGTAACTTTGATTCAAACAGCAACAAGTTACCTCAGAAAGGTAACATGGATAGGTGTACTGTTACGGTAATTAATTCTTTCAGTTATATTCTTGCTGCAGCAGAAGAGATAATTTTGGTAATTGAAAAGATTTCTAGACTGGTATGCTCAGCCACACACACAATTAACATAAATAAGCCTTTTCACTCAGGCCCTGGAAATAGTAACTGTGATTAATATGCTCATCCATATGCTTTTTATACCCTTTAAAAGCAAAAGATGATTTTTAAAGGATTAAACAAGGATTGGAATTCATTCTGTAATCACACTAACCAATGGCATTTTAAAGGGTATAGCAGAAAAACATTGTGCTAAGCAGACATGGCAGCTAAGGAATTGATTTCTTATGACACAGAGACGCTTTTGCTTCCTTGTTTTCAATGGAATAGAAAGAGAATTCTAAAATATACAATATAATCAGGCTTTTCTTGTCTTTGGCAAAAAGCCAACCGATTGCTTTACATTGTCATACTAGATTCTCTTTGTAGCCTTTGCTCCCTCCCAATCCTCCATGCAGCACTCCAGGCCTTCCTTCCCTAATCCTGACTCTCAGTGAGTCCTTATTCCCCTAGCAGGAGCATGCTGGGATTTGCAAGGCCGCCCCTTCCCCCTCATGTCGTGCCTTTGCATGACTAGTGCAGGTCTGCAGAGGTTCCAAGTCGCTCAGGCAGCTGGGCCATCCTGGAAATTTAAACTCTCCTCATTCAGCCCAGACCCCAGAGAACTCAGTGGGTCAAGGATAGACTCCAAGATTCTTTAAGTGCTTTGTGAAAGTCCACGAATGGACCCATGCTGAAACATAGTTCAGACGTGTGAACCACATTTCAAAAATTGAATTAACAGAGTTGATCAGTAATATATTCCTGAATATATTCTTTTGTGCTCAGGTAAGCCTTGTGAACCAATTTGCTGCTAGGGTGACTCATTTATACAATGCTCGTTTTTAGTAGATTGTCTTTTACAAAGGGCGTGTACTTTTGGAAAGGTGTGAATTAACGAAAAAAAAAAACTGAAAAATATTTTTTTTTACAATTTAAATGAATAATACACTACAAAAAGGGAACATGCTTATAAGAGATAATTTTTTTCATATCCTGGTATCACAGTGGTCTGTGATTTATCACTACATGTAGTGGGGAGGAACAGGCCGGAACTTCACATGAGATCACAAGGAGGAACAGAAGTTGGAAAAACTGATCCAGCTACAGGTGTGCAGATGTCAGTATGGTGTGCAAATGATGGTGTCATCCAAAGTGTGTCAGGAGGCTTTCACTAGCCTGCTCTCCCCAGTCCAGATCAGCTCTCTTAGTTCCTTGCAGTCCTCATTTTATGATAGTCATCATATTTGTCATCTCTGTACCGTGTCGATCCTACCTGACAGACTGTGAGCCCCATGATAGCAGGGCTCAGATTTGCTTATTGCTGAATCCTCACAACTATCATGTGCCTGCACCTGAGAGTTGCTCAATCCATGCTGAATAAATGACATTACTACTAGATGCAAAAACCTAATGGTCAGCAACCAGTGGGGAGGACAGAGTAGTGGCAGGTCATGAGTCCCAGGCCAGGGTGTATGGAGGCAAGAGCAGACCATTGGGGTCTTTGGAAGGGAGCTACCCAAAGCACAGCCACGTGGTCCTACCTTGAAGATAACTGGCATTCAGGAGGGGGGCAGCGCTGGGCTGGTGGCAACATGATGATCCAAAGCAATGCCAAGTTTATAGGTGGAGTTTAAGGAGACCCAGCTGTGGGAGAAGAAGGAATGTGGAAGCTGAGATTAGGCTCAGCTCGATGCTCTGCCTATATGAAAACATGAGCCTAGATGGATGTTGACATGCTGAGAATCAACTGGCAGCAAGAGTGCTGACCTTGTGATCTGATTCTTTGGCTCCCAGTCCTAGCTCTGTCACTTACCGGCCATAAGCGGGTTAGTTAGCCACTCCTAGTCTCAAGTTTCTCCTCAGAAAAATGTTTACAGTAAAGCCCTTCTTACCAAACAAAATAATTGCCTATCATCAAGAGTAAGTAAAAATTAAAAGAAACTCTATGATAAGAAAGTACTTAAAAAAAAAATTTAAGCATGATTGATTCAATCATTCTCTTGTAGTTCTTGCTGAGTCCTCTTGGGAAAGTTGCCTTGACCCTTCTGTGCCACTTTATCTCACCTTCAAGTGCAAAGATAAACCTTGGAAAGTATCCTCAGAGCCTGGAGGGGCAGAGAAGCAAGACTGAGGAAGGTTCACAGTCCAAGCCTCTCCCATGTTCCCAAGGACTGGTGGGGAGGAGCCAGGGTGCCCTGGGCAGGAGGTTTTCCCACCTGCCCTGTCCTGTCCTGCCAACCTGTGCTATTATCTGATGATGGGGAGACGTGTGTGTATGTAAAGGTATGAAAACTATTCCAGGTATCAGGATTCATTTGTCCATTCATTTGTCACTTATTCCACAAATACTTATGAACCCCTACCGCATGCAGGCTCCATGGTAAACCCTGGTGATATAGTTTGAAAACCACCAGCTGGGTCCATGAAGCACCACCAGTTTCATGAAGCACCAATGAATATACTGTCTTTGCTGTGTCCATTCACTAATGCACAGACCCCACGCAGCACCTCACTCTTCAGACCTTTTGAGGGACTCATGACCATTCATGCTTTCATTTTTGATTCTGTCATCAAACCAAGTTATTTCACTGAAGGTTTTACCTCTTTTATAACATATATACATACACTTTAATTCTCCTCTTCCTTTCCCATTTGTGCCCAGTTTCCTGAGAAAAATCTCTCTTTTCCACAACCTTACCTATAGCTGATAAAGATAAGGCTATCAATAATGATCTATTTATATTCGAGACAAGAAATCTCACATAACATTAGGGAGGAAAGAAACTTTGAAGTTTTTTTTTGCAATTAACCAAACAGATCTTTATAATTTTTTTGCTAGTTTATCTTACTACTTCTGATTAATTTCTATCTCAAGAACCAGTCTTTAAAGTAAATATTAATATATTTTAAAAAACAAATTAAATTTCTTCTGTTTTGTCCTATATTTTTTGTTGTTGTTTCATTTAAAATATACAGTACATTGCCAACTCTATGACTCGTCAAGGATTTTAAGGCTCCCCTGAGGTCCCAGGCATCATTTATTACATTAGTTGAATGGAAAAAATGTGTTTTAAATTTGAAATGCATGCCAGTAGCAAGCAGGATTTTTAACTCATTATAGAATAAATTGTGAAATTTATTTGAAAATTCATGGTTATAAACATATGGAATATTGGCACTTTCATGCTGTTTTAGAACAGATCTCTTTCTTATATATTAATTCTTTTGTTTTCACGTTCCTTGGACCCCATCAAGCTCCTCATCCTAACAGCTGAACTCTAGGCCCTGAGACTACATAATACCATGGAATATAATTTATTTTTTATTTTTAAATTTCACTCTGCCAAAGAATGTCCCTAATGTGCTCCAGAAAGAAACAGCTGGTGGTTGAGCTAGCCTTTCTGAACTGATCTTAACCTGTATCCAACAAACCTCGAGTCCACAAGTTTCTTGCTTTTTTGAATTCCTCTCCTTGAAATAAATATTTAAGCACTCTATAGATTTTTGTTCATTCAAAACTGCATGTATACGTGGAAGTTTCTGAGTCTCATAATTCTCATCATACATATTTTTACTTTAACAGTTTAAAACAAGAGAGACATTGAAACAAAAAAGCTTATCTGCTGGAGCTTTTTCATCATTCCCTCTTTCCAGATGGATCCCAAAATATTTGTCAGGAACACTGCCTTATTCATAACTTAGAAAAGAAATACATAGAAAACCATAACAATTGTCCCCACTAAAACTATTTTCTGCAATTACCAACTGAAATAACAGAAATGCTAGAAAAACACACATTCATCAAAATAGCAGATTTTTTTTCTTTGTGTGCTGTAATTAGTTTCTGTGCCAGTTTCCATTCTCTGAATTGCATACTAGATGATAGGCATTTTTAATTTTTTTTTTTTGTTAGAAAAATGAATGTATTAACTCATAGGCACATCCTGAACAGATTACAAATTAGTTTCTCTGGAATGTATCGTTAAATTAAAAAAAAAAAAATGTCTTCCTGAAAAAGAATTTATTTTCTAGAAATATTTATTTGGAAACAGTAATTTCTACTCTTCAAGTACCTTTATACTTTTTGGTATATGTTAGCCCTTGCAAAGTCATGAAAATAATGGGAGTTTCTCTAAATACAATATACATGCATTGCATGTTAACAGCAGTTGTTTCAGAATAAAATAAGAATTATCTCATTGAAAGAGCCCCTTCCTACTCCACTTTTCTTATCCTGTTCATGCCAATGAACTAAAGTTTATAATTAATATGGAAATTTTTTTTCCATTTTAAAATAAAAATTACTGAGCACTTACTATATGCTAGCCACTATCCTAGGCATTTAAAAAATAAACACCATAGAATTCCTTTTTCAAGAGCATTTAGTTTAGAAGGTTCTTGTGACAAATGTGAGCCTCCTGCTCTATCTAAAAGAGATAGTGGCTCCCACCACCTCCAACTCTTGATGCCCTATGGGAATGTTGGCCAAGTGCTGCTAGATTTTCTGATTTTTTTTAAAAAGAAACAGAAAAAAGGGGGCTTTTTACGTATAGCTATTGATTTTCAACTATTGAAAGTGAATTAAGAAATTTTAAATCCCTATTTGGAATAAACAATCCATATCTGCCTGAGACTGGGCCCAGATTTTTAAATTTATTTATTCAATATTAAAAATAGTTAATACATGTCTAGAACACAAAATCTAAAAGGAAAAGATAGTTGTATAATGAAAAGAAGGGTCCCACCCATCCTTTCCCTCCTCCCTGACACAGCTGCTCTCCCCAGAAGCAGTCCCTATTACCAGTTTCTTACAGATCTTCCGGCCACCTTTGTGAATATACAAACATATGTATGCATAGTCTTTATGTGTATACAAATGGCGATGCTCTATCTACACTCCTTACACCTTTCTTTTTTCATTAAAAATACAGTATATTTAGGTGACTGCTCCAAGTCAATCTACATAGAATTGCCATCTGCATAGTTTTCTATTCTACAGAGGTACCTGAGATTATCTAATTGGTCCCCATTGATGACTATTTACTGGTTTGCATTGCCCGTCCTTGCTACTGCAAGCCACTCTTCAAAAACTATCCTTTTTGCACGTTATTTTATATGTGTGAGTATATCTGCAGAGCTCGGACTGTGATGGAGAGTGCCATCAGATCTTCAAGCTTAGAGGAGGAGAGACGTGGATCCATACAAATAAGTTTCCATCTCCATGGCTTTCAGTCTGGGGCTAAGTATATTGGCTCCCATAGTGGTGGGAGGGGCACAAATGGAAAAACTCATTTTCTTTTGGCCTGAGAAACCAAAGGGAAGCCAGGATACTGAATACTGGAGA
>NW_006443225.1:4662248-4680011 GCF_000325575.1 Pteropus alecto | reverse complement strand
AGGCAGAGAAGAAATCCCTAATCTCTATCCACAATATCTCCAACTGACCCCAGAAACACGTATGCGTGAAACAGACTCAAAGCAGCTCAGGTGAAGACAAAAGACCTGAACTGAAACTGAACTGCTGTCCAAAAACCAATTTGAAATTTAAGACCAGCCTAGAAAATTACCTGCTAAAACAAAGAAAACAACATTATCAGAGAAAATAACAGTATCCAGGATCTGTTAGCATTCATAATGTCTAAGGTACAATCCAAAACTATTCAATATACCAAGATCCAAGAAATGGAACATATTCTTAAGAGAAAATAAAATGAATTGTGTTCGATCTGGAGATAAACCAGATACTGAAACTAAAAGAAAATGGTATTAAAGCAGCTATTATAACAATAGTCAATTAAGTAAAACAGATTATATTTTCAGTGAATGAGAATTTCAGCAGAGAAATAAGATATCTCAGTAGAGAAATAAAAACAATAAGAAACAAATGGAATTTATAAACTGAAAATTAGAATTATAATAAAAAAATCACTCAAAAACAATAATCAAATGAATATGACAGAGTAAAGAGTAAAGGAACACAAAGATAAAGCAATAGAAATGATCAAAGACGAATAACAAAAAAAGTTTTGAAAAATGAACAATGTTTTGTTAGAGTAGGTAAAATGATCAGACATACATATAATATCAGAAAGAGAAAAGAGAGAAAATGGAGCAGAAAATATACTGGAAGATATTATAGCTGAAAATTTGATGAAAGATAGTAATATTTAGGTACAAGATGTTATACAACTACAAGTGAGGGAATCTAGGGCTAAGGCACAACATGGTAAATTTTTAAAGGCCAAAGATAAATAATAAATCTTGAACACTGACACATTACATATAGAGAAATAATGATTAACAACCACTTTCTCATGAGAAGCCGTGAAAAACAAGAAAGGATAGAATAACCTTTAGAAAATGCTGAAAGAAAAACAACTGTCAAGCCAGAATTCTATATCCATTGAAAATATCATTTAAGAATGAAAGAAATTGCCCAGAGTGGTAGTATATTCTATCAGACCTCTTTGTGTAGCCTTATGCTTGGGGCCAGAGCCACGCATTGTTTCAGGGATAATAAAGAGGTATTCTAGAACTCTTCTGATGACTTTCCAATTTCATTGGACATTCTGTTTATTGGAATTGTCATTGTAAATGCACTATCTAGTACTAATTATTTAAAAGAAGTGAAGAGTTAGAACCATACATGTAAATATAGGAAGATAAACAAATGCAACAAATCTGCAATCAAAAACTTCATGGTGACAACAATAAGAAATCACATAAAAAATTCATTAATGGAGGAGATCACATAATTTGATCGATAAACAAAAGATTAACATAATTGCATGCTGAAATTCTAAGTGGAGTGTATGGATTTGAAAGTGAGAAGAAATGTTCAGATAAGATAACTCTCACTTAGGATATCTTCAGCATCTGTGCTTGTGACTTGTTCTTTTCTTATTTAAGATTTAATACATATTATAAGTATGGAGACTAAGAAAATAGTACTTCTCTGGCTAGCACAGTGGGCAGAACAGCAAACTCTTCTTAAGATAGGAAAGCAAGACTTCATAGAAGAGGTGGTATTTGAATTGTATGCCAAAGAGTGAGGATAAAATTTCCACTCAAAAGAGTGGTGGGTAGAGAAAAACTTTGTGTGTGTGTGTGTATAAATATATATAAAGATTTACTGTATAGAAAAAATGTAAAACGTGAGGTAATTTCAATTAAGCACTCTACCTCATTAAGATGTTTAGAAAGCCTTTAAAGGCAAGACTTAAGATGTCTACTTAATCTACATTCCTTACACACACTATTTTTCAAAAATAAAACCAAAAAGACATTGTTTGGTAAAATGAAATTAATATAATTTGTCACCAAGAGACATACATTACAATAAATGCTCAAAGGTATGCTTCAGGCTGAAGGAAAATGATAGCAGATGGGAACTTGGATCCTCAGGACAAAAAAGAACATTGAAAATGATGAATATCTGAGTGATGCAAAAGACTATCCTTCAATCCTTTTCCTCTTGATTTCTCTGTAAACACTTGAACTGTATAATGAAAAATATAATCTTGTCTTGCAGGGTTTATAATGTATGGAGCTGTAACACATATAATGACTATTACTTGAAGTAGCTCATTTTTACTGTTAGTAGACAATGAAAATTTAAGGCTATATATTGTAATTATTAATGCAACTACTGGAAAAAAATGCAAAGAAGCATAGCAAAAGACTCAGGAGAAATATCAAGGGGGAATTTTAAAAATAATCAAATAATCTAAAAAAAGCAGAAAAGGGGAAATAGGGAAACAAAAAACAGAAGAGGCAAATAGAATGTTTAGAAAAATAGGCCCAAATCAATCTATATTGATAATTACATTAAATAATGATAAACATTCAAAAAGATTGTTAGAGATTGTCAGAATGGGTTGCAAAACAAACAAAATCAGCTGAGACCTACCTATTAGTTTTCTACAAAAGTTAAATTTAATTATAAAGATATAGTGTTAGTAATGCAAATAATGTATGTAATGTATAGTGTATGTAATGCATGTATAGTGTATGTAATGCAAATAATCAGCATAAAGAGGCTTAAGTGTCTGTTAATATTAAATAAAATAAATTTCAAAGATATTGTATTACTAGAGATAAAGAGAGACACTTAAAGAAGATAGAGGGTTCAATTTATAAGAAATACATAGTAGTTATAAACATATGTGCACCCAATAACAGAGTACCAAAATACATGAAGCAAATTTGAGACGATTAAAGAAACAGTCAATTTCACATCATAGTTGGAGAATTTGACATCCATCAGTTAGCAACAGATAGAATTAATAGACCAAAAATAAAAAATTGTCAGAGATAGACTACCTGAACAACATTATCAATAACCTTGATTTAATAAATAAATATTCATGGAATACTGTACCATTACCAGCAGAATAAATATTTCACATTCTTTTTAAATGCAGAGATTCACCAAGATAGACTATATTCTGGTTCATAAAGCAAGTCTCAATTAATTTAAATAGGTTGAAATCATATCAAGCAGTTTCTCTTAGAACAATGGAATAACAATAAGGCAACCAGGACAACTTAAAATATCTGTAAATTAAATGACTCACTTCTAATAAACATTGGATCAAAGAAAAAAGTTACAAGAGGAATTAAGAAATATTTTGAACTAGATCATGAAAAGACAACATGTAAAAATTTACAGAGCTAAAATGAGACATAGAGGAAAATTCATAGCATTAAATGCTTATATCAAAAATAAAATGATCTCAATTAAATGATCTAAGCTTCCATCATGTGGACAATAAACTAAACCCAGAACAAAAACAAAGAAGAAAATAATAAAGATAAGAGCTGAAGTCAGTAAGATAGAAAACAAGAAAAGAATAGATAAAAATCTTCAAACCAATAGCTAATATTTGGAAAGACTATTGGAATAGATAAACCTCCTATCAGACTGATTAGGAAGAAAGAAAATTACTAATATTAGGGATGAAGGAAATCACTACACAATTTCCATCCATTAGAAAGATAATAAGGGAATTTTATTGACAACTTTGTGCCAATTAATCTGATAACCTAGATGAATGGACAAATTCCTTGAATGACACAAATGTTCAAGAACAAATAGTAAATGTGAGCAGCCCTATCTCTATTTAAAAATTAACTTCATGATTAAAAATGATTTCCCAAATAAAGCCCAGGGAACTTTGCAGTTGCATCTTATCAAGCTTTTAAGGAAGAAATTATACCAGTCTTATCCGATTCTTTCAGAAAACAGAGAAGGAAACACTTCCTAATTTATTTTATGAAGCTCAGTTTTATTCTGATTCCAAAACCAAAGATATCACAAGGGAATAGAACTACAGTCTAATATCCTTTATAAACATAAATGCAAAAGCGTTCAATAAAATATTAGATTAGAAAACCAAATCCAATAATATATCAAAAAGAGTAATACATCACAAACAAGTGGAGTTCATCCTCGAAATGCAAGAAATGTTCAGCATGAAACATCCAACAATGTAAATCTATGCGAATGGAATAAAGGGCAAAAATGTTATTTCAATATGTAAAGAAAAAGCATCTGATAAAATTTAATAGTTTTTAGTAGTAAAAATACTCAGCAAATTAGAAATAGAGGTGAACTTCCTAGACAAAAAGGCTGCGACTTACATACTCAGGGGTGAAAGCCTAACAAATGGCTAACAAAGTACTTTTTTGGACTATCTTTAAAATTGCATGTGTAAAAATTTGAGTTTGCTATTGGCAGTTTTTTGAGCTAATAGGTCTCAGCCTGCATTGAAGAAATAAACGAACCAGGGGCCAGTACACAGAGGCTCATGTATATGATGGAGCGAGAAGCTAGATGCTGCCGAGTCCTGCATGGTATACTTAGGCGGCTCCACCAGCCTTGGCCTATGTACTCCTGGATTCCTAGTTACTTGAATAAAAGAAAATCCCTGTTTAGTTAAACCACTATATTCACGTTTCTGCATATCTTAAGACTCTTTTAGAAATCTCTTTACATATGTTATTCCACTTACTCCTTATAAAAATTTTATGCAGTAACTACTGTTATTATTCCCTCCGGAGAAGAAACTGAGACCTAAAGACCTAAAGAAACTTGTCCATAGTTAAACAGCTAAACAAGACTTGGGAGCCAGCAATTAGTTTACTAAAAACATTCGGATGAAAAAATGTTGAATAACAAGATGTGGAAGCAAATAAATCCAGATTGTGAGACATGATACAGGTCAACTGATTCAATTTCTTAAAAAATACAAGCTGATAGCACAGTAAAAAAAAAAAAAAAAAAAAAAAGGAGGGATTAAAAAAGATTCAAGGTGACTTCCAGTGCTGGCCAAAATGGGCTAAGCTGACTACAGTCCATCTCTATCACTGATTATGACTAAAAACTCTAGATAAAATACAGACAAACAAACAAACAAACCACACACACAGACACACACAAACAAGCAAACAAATAAATAATGGCCTGAGGATCCTGAAAATAGGTGGATTAGGGACAAAATTCAAAACTTGAACAGTGACATATGATGGGAACAGCTTCAGTTCTGTGGAACTCCGTGTCAGCATGGGAGGTTAAACTCTGAGAATTTCATCTTTCTGACAGAAGAAGGGGAGAGAGACAGTGGGGTCAGAGATTGCAGGACAAATCCCAAATTGCAGTGTGCTGGAGAAGAGTACCCCCTAATTCTGTGTATGAACTAACACAAGTTTCAGGGTCACCAAATACACACAGCAACTGTTCAAGAACTGAACTCCACATACGTGAACCACTGCTTAAGTACCAGACTAACCCTTGTGTGGTGAATGTGCTGGGAAGACCCAAATAGCATTGGAAAGCCTTTGAAAACAACTGACGATGGAGCCAACATCAAAAGAAGGCGGGACAGAACTTGCATTTGGACCCATGTGGGATGACTGCCTGCTAAAACAGAAAAACAACATTCTCCAGGGTAGAATGGTAAGTGGCTGAGTGCTCTCCTAAGGCCAGAACAAGCCAAGGATGTCTTCTCTTACTACTCCTGTTCAAATCATAATGAAGTCCAAGCCAGTGCAATAGAGCAAGAAGAGAAATAAAGGCATATAGATTAGAGAGGAAGAAATAAAACTGTGATTCCCAGATCACTTGATGGTCTACATAAAAATTTCCATGGAATCTATAGAAAAACTTTTAGAACTAATAATCGAGTTTACCAGGTCACCGAATACGAGGTTATTATATAATAACAAATGTTTTCTATGTACTGGTTGGAGTAACTAGAAATAAAAATGGGAAAAACCAGTATTGTTTATATTAACATCAAAACTCGAAATATTTAGGTATGAATCTTACAAAATTTGTACCATATGTTGAAAGAAATAAAAGAAAGTCTAAATACACCAAAGATATAATATATTTACGCATTAGAAAAAATAATACTGTTAGCATGCCAATTCTCCTCCAAATGATCTGTAGATTCAATATAATCCCAATCAAAATCCCAAAAGGATTTCTTGTACATATTCACAAATTGATTCTAAAACTTATAGAGAGAGCCAAAGATATTAGAAAAGCCAAAATAATTTTGAAAAGGAACAATCAAATTCGAGGACTCACTCTACCTTATTTTAAGACTTACTCTACAGTTACAGTGATCAAAACAATGTGATTCTGTGAAAGGACAAACATATAGATCAATAGAAGAGAATAAAGAGTCTAGAGATACATCCACACAAATATGGTCAAGTGATTTTTGACAAGTGTAAAAAGGCATTTTACTAGAGAAACGATGGGCTTTTCTACAAATTGTGCCAAGACAATTGGCTAGTCATATGCATAAAAGTAAATCTGGAATTATGCCTTGGAATTTATATAAAAATTAACTTAAAATGGATCACAAGCCTAAATGCGAAATGTAAAACTTTTAGAAGACAATAGAGGGGGAAGTCTTTGTGACCTTGGGTTAGGCAAAGTGTTCTTAGATATGATGCCAATAGTAGGACCCATAAAAGAAAAAACTTGACAAACTGGACATCGCCCAAGTGAAAATATTTTTCTCTGTGGAACATACTCTTAAGAGAATAAAAGGACAAGTGTTTCAAGACTGGAAGAAAATGTATGTAAATTATAAATCTGACAAAGTATGTGTGTCCAGAATATATAAAGGACTTTCAAAAGGAGAGACATTTCACTAAATAAAATATATAGTAGGCAAATAAGCACATAAAAACATTCTCAACATTATTTAGTTCTTAGGAACATACAAATTAAAACCACAAAAATATAGCGTTACTCACATCTATCAGAATGACTACAATAATAAATAGTGACACAAAATGCTGACAAGCACGCACAGCAACTGGAACACTCATACATGTCTGTCGGAAATCTAAAATCATAGAGCCACTTCGGAAAATAGTCTGGCTATTTCTTATTAAATTAAATATGCACTTACCATATGATTCAGCAATTCCATTGTTAGGTATTTACCCAAGAGAAAGGAAAGTATTCACTTAAAAACATATATGTGAAAGTTTATCACGGCTTTACTTATAATCTCCCAAACTGGAAATAACCCAAATTCTTTCTGCTGGTTAATGAATAGACAAGTTGTGGTATATCTAAGCAATGGAATGCCATTCATGATTAGATGAAATCTGGCCAGGTAAAATTATGAAGATGGAGTATAGCTCAGCAGCTGTTGGAAAGAGACAGTCACTGTAATGGAGAAGCAAGTGGGAATTTGTTTTTCAGTGATAAAACTATCTTGTGGCATACAGGCATTCATTGCACCATTTTATTTTAGGTATGGCTGAACATTTTCTAAAATTAAAAAAACCGTCTAAAATAAAAAAAAACTTTCTAAAATAAAAAAAAGTCTGTCAATAAAAAGCAAAATAATTTTTTTAAAAAGTAATAGATGTCTTATACTCATTTGTGAATTTTGCTGAAGTCTGCACTATTTACCACTATGGTATACAGCTACTCTGTGTATTCTGTCTTATTTGTGGCAATTTTTCTATTTCCATGTTTGACGTATAAAATATGTAGATAATCTAAGACTGATTACTGACATTATTCAAGTAATATGAAGATACATGGCTTCATGAATTGCTTTAATATGTGGTCCCCATTGAAAGCTGTTTTTTTTTTTTTCCTTAGAGAATGCCATTGAAATGCCATTGGAATTTTTCTAAATAATGAACAGTTGTCAGGAATTAAAAAACTCACTTCTTATGAAAGAATTAGAAATTTCTTCATATTTCTTCTCCATGGATGCATCTTAGTTAAAAATAACCATTTCACAAATATTTCAGTGGAGTCAAATAGATGGTAGATACTTTGAAAGTTATAAGAAGGTGTTAATTCATCGAAGGATGACGCAGCCAGGCAGCGGAGGGCAGGGAGATACTCCATCATTCTTCTTACGGTCTACCCGCCACCACACACCTGGCTAAACTGGATGAGTGCTTTTGCAGACTCTTGTAGTCCCATAAGGTTGTTGCACTGCCAGGAGAAATACATTGCTGTACATACCTCAAGGTGAACCCAGAAGCTTCCCATGGTAGGACTGTAGAGAAGCCATCTGTACCCACAGCACAGTCACCATCTGTATGCACCTTCCAGGTCCTGTTTGCTGCCTGACCATTAAGAAGAAATGTGGCCCAAGAAATACTGCAGTGATACAAGCACAAAATCACCTCATGGAGGTCTTTCTCCTTTGTGAGGGATGATTCTTTCCCCGTGTGTACGTATGCATCTGCGTATATGTTTTTGTATGTACATATATGTCAGGTTTGTATGTATACTTTATATACATGTTTTATTTATAGTTATACAAACACATTTCAATCACACATAAACCTAGACCTATTAAAAATAGTTAACATTTACTGAGCATTTGCTGTCTACAAAGCACTGTTCTAGCACTTTGTATGTGTTAACTTGTTCCACCCTCACAAACCATATGACAGCGTACTACATTCATGCCCATTTTATGGATAAGAATGTAGGGCGATAGGAGAGGAAATGACTTGGTCTAGTCCACTGGCTATGTCAGAACTCGAACTTGCAGTCTTGCTCCAAGCCTCCAATCTTCACTATTCTACTTAGGTTCATCATGTATTTCAGCTTAGAAACTTTCTCCCTCTCTCTTTCCTCACCTTCCTTCAAGCACGAATATAGGAGTGAAAGGAGACTGGACAAGAGGGATTCCAAAGCAAGGATCACAGCAGGAGCATCAGCTATAAGCAAAGACCAGAATCCTGAACAGATACTCTGCAGAAGCAAGGCTCCGCTTAGGTTTCCCCCAAAGCCTCCTTTTGCAGTGAGGCCTGGTATAAAAATCTAGACAAACAGAAAGACTGACAGGCAAATATTTATTGTCCAGGACTAAGAAGTACAGTTGGGATTGGAATATAGGATGTAAGATGGGGGTGGTGTGCAATCAAGGGGAGAAGAGAATGAGTCTTAGTTGGTGCAAGAATGCTAATTAATTTGGACTTCATTCTAGAAGAAGTGAGAGGCCAGCAAGTTTAAGCAACTAACCCATCCAGCTAGTTAGTAAGAAGCCAGATTCTCCCCTAAATCTCTTTCTTTACTGTCTATCCAGTATCCTTTCCATGAAGCCAGGCTGCTTCTCAGGAGGTACATGGGGCTCAGAATTGTATATGTAAATTTTATCTTGTATTACTGAAAATCACCCTGTAAACTGTTGTGCTATGTACAAAATACATTTAAATATAGAAATCAAAATACTACCTGTTCTAGAAATAAATTCTAACCCTTGAATACGTACGTGAACTGTGTCCTAGTGTGGTGAGCACTCGTTTGACCCCGTGGCAGCCTTCTCTGTCATGTGCTCCTATGGGAAATGACCCCTGCTTGTACTCATAGCTGATGGGACACCTAATTTAGGTTCTGCCACACAGACATCTGAGTCAATCAGTATTCTTCTCTAGGACTTTATGACCAGACATGGCACAGAGAGGGAGTTGATCCTTGTTGGAGAAAGATAAAAACTGTGAGTCTTGGGAGCCAGAGGCAGCTATAGCTTCTGCCATGTGATGGAATTCAATCTTTGGAGAGGGGAAAGGAAGCCAATACCCATATATGTGGAAGAGATACGGAGTTCTAGTTGTGCCAAGACTGTTTCCCATCGTCCCCGAAGCCCAAATATGTGCCATGACTTAGTTGTTCATCCCTTTCTTTGATTATATAAAATGCCCTAACATGGTCTATTTTAGCAAATTTCTCTTTTTCGTCAAACTACATTAAGCTGTTTTTGTCACTTGGTATCTATAATCAATTGTATTATTGTCCAAATCCTCACTTCTCTCCTTGAATATAATATTTACCCATAGACATCCTTTGCCATGTGATTTACCTTCTTTTTCATAGGGTGTACATTCCTGTCCCATTGACTATGGGCTTAGGCATGTGACCCAGTTGGACCAGATGTAATGTGAGAAGCAACAGGTGGCAGCTAAAGCAGGGTCCTGAAGAGGTGGTGCATATTTCAACCACTACTCTTGATTTCTGTCCTCCACCATGTGAATAATGTATCGAATAGGGGCCACTTCTCTAGTCTGGTTCTAAGCACAAGCTGACATGCAGAGCGAATCCATTGTCTACCTGATGCCTGCAGCAGAGCCTCAGAGCCACAAGTTGCAGTCACCCAGCCCCTGCTGTGAAACATAAATGACAAACATCTGTTTTTGTTAAGTATCTCAGAGTTTGAAGTTGTTACACAGCATTATCTCGGCAAGAGCTGACTGATACAGTACCATTCCAGTCTTGATTAATTTGCCCTGTGGAGCATGCTTTTACATGCCATAAGTCTTTGAGGATGGGACTATTATATTCCCCATTTTTCAGTTGAGAAAACCGAGTCTTAGAATCTATAAGTGACTTTCCCAAGGCAACTGAAAAAGGTGGGAATCAAAAATAACTGACTGCAGAGGCCATGTTCTTAAAGATAATTACACTGTCTCAAGCTGTACTACATTTTTACAGTCCACATACATAGCATATTTAATTGAAATATATCTAAATTGGAGTACTTTATTATGACATTCTAATAAGTGACTTTTATTATATTTACATACAATATATACATGCACCCTTATATGATTTTGCTATTCTATATAGATGTAACTAGCTTTAAGAAATTCTAAAGAGGAAAATGTTAAAAACACCGAGAAGATAAAGTAGGCAATTTTTATTTGTAACATTATGTCCTTGCTCCCCCTTTCAAATCGACTCAGTCTGGGCTTTTCTTCTTTTTATTTTCCGATAGAAGCTCTCTAAGCATATTTAAAATATGCAATTTAAAAAATTAGATTTGTATGCCTTTATTTCCAAAAATTATATAAAAATTTTCACTTGTAACAGACTGAATAACTGCAGAAAAATTATGTCAACAGAGGTTTTATGGCAATTAACAGGTGGCTTAAAAATAATTGATGATTCAATAGCATTCCTAATTGCTGTTTTTGAAAGAGTTTTAGACATTTAACAAGCAGTTTCAAGGGTAATTGTAACTGTTGTTTTTTTTTTAGAAACATGGCAGAGACTCAGTACTAATTTGTGCTGCTACCTACATGTTTGCCTAATTTTTACAAGTGATGAAATTTACCTGTCCTCACAGGAATTGTCCTTTGGCAGCATACTGGGCTTTAGGGCAGGAGAAGGAGAAAAAGGGTCCCACTTACATAGCACAGAGCCTGGTTCTCTCCACACCCATTCATCCATGTGCTTGTTTGAATGAAAGTGTATTGTGTCTAACAGTTTTATATTGTGCTGATTGAAATATTGAATTCTGAATTCCATATTTAGGATCCTCCACTCTTAAAATCTTGTTCTCAAAGTATAAATTCTTTTCAACGTATATCTTGTTAAGACTGCCAGAGGCTCTCCATTCAAACATTTCTTTCTCTAGACCCAAGAGCACCAAAACAGTACTTTTTTATGTGAATATTTTACTTCTTATTGGTTGGGTTGACAACTGTTGACTGGCCTTTCAAGTTCTTTGATCCAGTAGGGCTAAAAAAGTTCATTATATGTAAGGGAGGGGTTAGGACTTGGTGATAAAATGCAACGAACAAGTGCATCTTGAGGTAAAAATCAGAAGGGTCCTGCACATGAGTAGGAGGCTGGTAATGTTGGAGTTGGAAGTTCTGAGTCTCTCTCTCTCTCTCTCATTTATCATCTATCTCTCTATCATCAATCCACCTATCATCTGTCCATCTATCATCTATCAATCAATCAATCTTTCTATCTATCTATCTATCTATCTATCTATCTATCTATCTATGTATCATCTATCATCTATCTATCATCTATTATTATTATCCTCTCTCTGTCTCTGTCTCTCTGTCTCTCTCTGTCTATCTGTCTCTCTCTTCCCCTTAGCCCCCCACTCTCCTTCCTTCCATCTAATTACCTACTAACTGTTTTGTTTCTCTGGAGAACATTGACTAATACATCTACCTCAAGAGATGAACTAATTCTCTCTCTCTCTCACACACACACACACACACACACACACACACACACACACACACACACACACACACCTATCTATAATCTATCATCATCAATCCATCTATCCATCCTGTAGTTGGTGGATCAGATGGATCTGAGAAGAGTGTTCTTTTCAGATGGGTGTCTGTACAATCACTGTAACTTGCTGTGGTCTGTGATCAAACTTTAGGCAAACATTAGACAATGGAAATGAATGCAGACATAACTGCACACTCTGTGGATTACAGAAACAGAACGAGGGTGCTATTCGATTAAGGACAGGAGATGCAACCACAAATGCAAGCAGTAGCAGGTGGAAGATATTAGCAAGGCATGCATGAATTTGAATAAGATATAGTTGGGAGATGGAACTTAACATGAGCATTAACACAAAGCCTTCCTTATTCTTCCTGGCATCTTCATTTGGATCACTTTAGGACTGTGCCAATTTTTCTCAATGGTGCTTTTTAGGATCACAGAAAATTTTCAGTTCAAATAACAGAATAAGTCCTTGTAATTTTCCATTTTTCAGGGTCACCTATAGAATGTATTTAGATTATTCTTTTAGTTAAAGTGAGTTCTGTAACTCTGTTATCTGTTTCACAAGATTTGCCACATTTAATTAGTATTTAGAGTTGGGTTTAAGAGAAAGAATAAAAAGATTTTGGAAATGTTCTCTTCATTTTTAGTAATATGTTAGAAATATATTGAACATATATTGAAAGATATATTGAATATATATTTTAAATGGCAAACTTTTTTTTTCCCATAGATTTAGTCATAAGCTTGTTTTCTCAAAATGAAGGGAAATGTTATTATTGTCATATATAAGCCCTGGAATTTTATCTTAAAAGAAACTAAAATGATTTTGTGTCTATTCCCTTAATTTGGAGCCCATTAAATTTGTTTTTAACGTTTTCTACAAGGCTTTGCTTGACTCCATATTTATATCTAACTAAGCTGTGGTCTCACATATCATTAGTCTTTTATTGACAACATCAGGCTCCAGAAAAAGTGATCGCTCATCAAATATACAGTACAACAGGTTAACTGAAGCTGACATAGAAAATATGTGAGGAAACTAGTTAGAATACAGACGAGCTCATGCCTGTTCTGTTAATGGGTGATATTTTAAACAATAGAGCTGTCAGACCCTACTGCAAATAAAGGGGCTTAATCATAGCAGGAATTAGTGCACAGACAGGTGATTACGTGCTGGAAACGTTCCAGGACCAGCTGCAATGCTTCATATTATTTATAATCTCAGTAATTGCAGCTTTGGAAAAAAATTTATTTGGAATTGGAGAACCCAGGGTTGCAGGAGAAGTAAACAGAAAACATATACAACCCATTTAGTTCTACAATAGAGGTCTTTACAAATGGGGGAAGTTCAATACACATTATAAATTTAAGTCCATCCCCCTTCCCTCCAATTCAGCAACGTAGCAATATAATCATGTCTTTTTATCTTTCTTTTCCAAAGTCCAATTACAGTGTCTCTTTGCAAATAAAATAAGCCTGCTATCATCTATTTACTAATACGAGATTTTAAAAAAGTCCTTAAGAATTATTTAGGCTATGATATCTAAAGCTACTCAGGAAAACACAGGATCCAGTTGAAAAGGCATTTTCCCATGTTTTGCTATTTAGCTATGTTAAATATTTGATTACCTTCTGTTGGGGTTTATAAAAAGGGATAATTCTTTAACTCTGAAACTGTGGAGAACTATCCAATTAGAACCAGTGATTTGGTGAATTCCAGACATAAGAGACTGGAAAGCAAAGTAGAAAAATGAAAAGATAAGTAACAGTTTTACAGAATCAAGAAATAAAATTCTGGTCTCACATTCCAGTTAACCTATAGCAATGAGGCAGAATGTAAAAAACAACTTTGTCTTAACTGTTGATCTTTATGCTTGTTATTGATTGCTTTCAATGGAAATAATTCCTCAAGTCTTTCTATTTTCTTTATACTCATGAGGTTTTTACTACAAAATACAGTCTTGGCACCATAGCTTTCCTTTAGATATGTTTTGTTTATGTTTTGTAACTTAGGAACTCTTTTATCTCTTTACCTAAATTGTTTATATTTTGTCCCATTTGACTTGTCATTCTCTCACTATACATTTATTTATATGTGAAAAATGTTCTGTGCCTTTTGGGAGTACAGTGGAGACACTGAGCTCTTTTGCTCCTAAATACTTAGAATATATTTCCCAAGAACAAGGATATTATCCTTATAATCACAGTATAATAATCAAAATTGGGTAATTTAACATTGATACAATACTATTATCTGATCCACAGACAAAATTGCAAATTATCCCAATAATGTTCCTATAGCTAATTTTATTTTCTCATGCAGGATTTAATCCAGGATTATAAATTATCTTTTGTTGTTATGCTAATTTAGTCTCTTTTATCCCTGAATCTCAGCCTTTTAAAAATCTTTATGGACATTGCATTTTAAAGGAGAACACACATTTATTTTCTTCATTTTGGATTTAGCTATTTCTTCATGATTAGATTCTCTTGTGTATATTGTCAGGCATACCATAGAAGGATGCTATGGCCCTCTCAGTGCATCTGATCTGGAGGCATATGAGTATGATTTGTCTCCATATTGATGATATTAACTTAGATCTTTTAATTAAGATAATGTGATCTATGATCTTCCACTGTAAAGTTACTATTTTCTCTGTAATTAATAACCTGTGAGAAAATACTTGGAGACTATGTAAATATCTTGTTCCTCACTAACCTTTATAGAACTTTAGCATCCATTCATGATTTTCTAACTATACTATTCCTTCTACATTTATAAGTTGGCATTCTACTATAAGGAAGTTTCCCATCTTCGTATGTATGTATGTAAGTATAGATAAATGGATGAATGAATGGATAAATGGATGGATGCATGGATTCTTACTTTCTTCAGTGAGTTATAACTATTATTTATTTTGATAACCCAAATTCCCATATTGGGTAAGTTAGAAGCCTCTTCAAGCTAGCTGCTATATCTTATTACTATGTTTTCATCATTTTAAACTCCTCTACTATATCTACTAGGGTTCCATCAGAGAAACAGAACCAGTAGGAGATAGATAAATGGATGGAGAGGGAGAGAGAGAAAGAGAGTAAAGGAATAGAGATTTATTGCAGATAATTTATTTACACTACTGCGGAGCTACCCAGGCAAATTTGCAATCTGCAGGGCTCTCTGGAAGATGAGGAACTCTGATGTAGAAGCCGAAACTGCAATCTACTGGCAAATTTCTTCCTTTACAGGGAAATCTCATTTTGGCTCTTCAGGCCCTTGACTGGATCAGTTCCTTGCAGATTATCCTGGAAAATCATCTTTACTTAAAGTCATCTAAATATAGATGTTAATCATATTTGTAGATACCACCTCCACAACACTCAGACTAGTGTTTGACTGAGTAACTGCGGCTAGAGTCTAGACAAGATGATATATAAACTGACCATCACACATATTTTCTGACACGAAAGCTTCCAGTTCCACCTTGTTGTTTCCCTGCCAATGCTGGAATCACACTCTTCTCCAAGAAGCTCTGGCTTCTTAAAGTGGGCAGGGCAATGGCGTTTAGTAACCAAGATATAGGTGCCAGATGCGCTCATTGCTTTGGCGTTATAATTGTTTATGGACCTCTGAGCAGATAGAGCTAGAAAATATGCATGTGGGTTGAGAGGTGTGTGTGTGTCTGTGTGTGTGTGTGTGTGTGCATGTGCGCGCGTGTGTGTGTACATATGGGGGAGCAAAGAAGGAAGAGAAAGAGATGGAGAAGGAGAAGAAAGAGAATTTTTTACATGGAGTTAGGAGTACAAATTTATACTGTTACATCCAGTTCTATTACAACAACGAAACATCAGAGCATAAATTCTAGTCTTTGTCTTTCTATATTTGTTACTCTCTCTTTCAAGAAAGAATTCTCTTCTTGCTTTCAGTCAAGAGAAACTTGACTCCTGGCATTACATATAGTCCTCATTTGCTCATTTCTGTTATACGCAGAGAGCAGTTTTCAAATCGCTAACAGTACAAATATGAAAAGCAAACTTACTAACTAGAGTTTAATGTTTGTTTGTATATTGTTAATAAAATAACAATATACATGAAACTTAAGTGTGCAATTTAGTGAGTTTAATAAATACATACATACAGTAATGCATTATCCAGAAATACAGCATTACCATCACCTATTTCTATTGTGCCACTGTCAGGTGAATCCTCCTTTCCCGGAGGCAACACTTTTTCTGATATTTTTAAACATAGATGAGTTTTGCCTGTTCTGGAACTTTCCATAAAACGAATCATATAATAAATAGGTACTGTTTTGTGTCTAGCTTCTTTTATTCATAATTTTTGTGAGATTCATCCATGTTTTTTGTCTATCAGTAGTTCATTTCTTTTGATTATTAAGCAACATTACGTTGTATGATATACACAAATTGTTTAGCCATCTATCTGTTAATGAGCATCTGAAATGTATGGAGTTATTATAAGTAAATGGCTATGAGCATTCTGGAACAGTGACATTTTTTCATTCCTTTGAGTAATATCTAGGTGTGAAATTTTTAGTTGATAGTGTAGGTAAATACTTACATCATTTTATTTTTATTGAACTGTCGAACATTTTCTAACATGGTTGTACCATTTTACCATGTCACCAGCAATGTATTTGATTTCTAATCACTCCACATCCTTACCATCCTTACTAACATTTGGACTTGAACTCAAAGTTGTTCTTGTTGTTGTTGTTGTTTAATTAGCTATTTTAGTAGGTGTTAGTGGTATTAATTTGCATTTCTAGATGGCTAACAATGTTGAATAGTTTTTCATGTGCTTATTAGCCTTTTGTATACATTCTATTTTAAAGTATCTTTTGAATTTTTTTCCCTTATATTTAGCAGTTGTTTGTCTTTTCATTATAGAATGGTAAGAGCTCTTTAAATATTCTGAACATCTATTATATATACATATATAATATCACATATTGTAAATATTACATATATCTATAATATTTGTTCTAGTGTGATCTGTCTATTCACTTTTTTTGACAGTGTCTTTCAATGAGCAGAATTCTTAATTTGATGAAATATGTTTATCAATATTGTCTTTCATGAAGAATTCTTTCTGGATCTTGAGAAATTTTTCCTATACCAAGATTTTTTTATAATTTTATTTATTTTAGTTAGTTTCAAGTATACAGTACATTGGTTAGACATCTATATAGTTCATAAAACGATCTCCCCAATTACTCCCTCCCTCCCCTGACCCTCCACCTAGCCAACATATTAATGTTAACTGCATTCCCTATGTCATGCTCCCCATCCCGTGACCATCCATCAGCTACTAATTTGTACTTCTTTTTCCTTTACCCCATTCTCCCTGCCCCCCAAACCTCCCTTCCCTCTGTCCATCACCAAATTGTCCACTATATTTGTGAGTCTGGTTTTAATTAGTTTGTTCTTCTTATTCCTTAGATTCTGAATATAAGTGAAATCATATAGTGTTTATCTTTGTCTGACTTAAATACCTTCTAGGGCTATCAAAGCAATATCTTTTTCCATCCTTTTCCTTTAAGTCTGTGTATGTTTTTTAATGTGAAGTGAGTCTTGTATTTTTACTTCTTAAAGAAGTC
>NW_006443225.1:4594257-4662144 GCF_000325575.1 Pteropus alecto | reverse complement strand
TGATAAATTCCTTTAGCTTATTTTTGTCTGGGAAGCTCTTTATCTGTCTTTCAACTGTAATACTTTGCTGGATAAAGTATTCTTGGTTGTAGATCCTGGGTCTTCATCAGGTTGAATATTTTGTGCCAAGCCCTTCTGTTTTGCATAGTTTCTTTTGAGAAATTAGCTGCCAGTCTTCTGGGTGCTTCCTTGTAGGTAACTATCTGCTTTTCTCTTGCTGCTTTTAAGGTTCTCTCTTTGTATTTAATCTTTGGTAGTTTAATAATGATGTGTCTTGGCGTGGGCTTCTTTGGATCCTTGGTTTTTGAGGTTTTCTGAGCTTCCTGGGATTGTATGTCCATTTCCTTCACCAGGTTAGGGAAGTTTTCCATCATTATTTCTTCAAACAGCTGTTCAACATCTTGATTTTCTGCAGTTACTCCAATCAGATGAATATTTGGAGCCTTAGTAGTGTCCTATATGCTCCTTAAATTATTTTTATAGTATTGGCATCATTTTTCTTGCCATTCCGATTAAGTGCCCTGATTGGTTTTTCTGTCCTCTAGATAGGGCATTTGATCTTCTTCTTATTTACTTTGTTTATTCCATTTAATATACTTCTCATCTCAGATAATGTGTTCTTCATTTTAGACTGGTTCTCTTTTATAATTTCCATTTTTATGTTTTTTTTTATCTCTTTGTTGAAGTTCTCACTTTATAACCTTTATAACCAGCATCTTTATAACCAGTGTTTTGAACTCTGCATCTGTTAGATTACTTGACTCTATTATATCTGGATCTCCGTTTTTTTCTCTCATATGGTTTCTGCTTCTTTGTCTTCCCATTTTGGCTGCTGTTTCGTGTCTGTTTCTATGTACTAAGCAAAGCTCCTAAGTCTCCTGGTCTTATTAGTGTGGATTTGTGAAGTCGGTGTCCAATGGCACAGTCCTAAGCTGCATGCCAAACTTAGCCCAAGCCTCTGTGGCCATCTGTTAAGATTCAGCAAGCAATCCACAGATGCTGTGCTTATAGTTGCCTCTAAAGGCCACACCAGAAACCAAGCCCAGCTGCCTCCAATGTGAGTGTAGGCACTGCTCAGCAAGGAGCACCTGACTCACTGAGGATACACTTGGATGAGGCTTGGGTGAAGCTGCGAGTTGTGGGAGGCAGGGTTTCAGGGAATCCTCTGGGCGGAGCGACCTGTTCTCCAGTTTGATGATTGCACAGCTGTGGCGGGGCTCTGTCCACACACTGGGACGGGGGAGGAACAATGGATACTGCTGACACTTCTGTACAGAGCGAGTCTTGCCTGGGCCCTCACTCCAACAATGTCTCCCTGTAAATCCCTGGTGCTCCCTGCGCGCAGCCAAATCAGCACTGGTGCTCAGAGAGAGCAGGTCCGTCACCGTGAAAATCCGCTTGCAGAAGCAACTCCTTTAAGAGATGTCTGCCACTGCTGCTGCAGCAGCCTGTCTCACTCAATCTCTCGAGACCCGGCAGCCCTGTGTCCTTGCCCCATCGTACCTTCTGCCTTTGCAGGGTGCTTTCTTGGATTTCTCCCTAGTTGTATGGATTGTTCATTTAGATCCCAGGGATCTTTCCTTGCTGCTTGCTCTTTGTTTCTGTCACAACTTTGATTTGGTTGCCATTTTTTTCCCCTCTTTCTATACCAAATTTTTAAATATATTTTCCAATGTTTCTTTCTAGAAGCTTTAAAGTTTTAGATATATTTTTAGCTCCATGATCCACCTTGAATTAATTTCGGCCAGTCGTTCTATCACAATTTGTTGAGGAGTTTCCATTTCCTATTATATTAATTCAGCCCCTTGGTTAAAAAAATCAGTCGATCATATAAAAATGGGTCTATTCTATTAGACTATTTGTCAACCATATGTCACTACCACACTATCTTGATTAACATAGCTTTATAGTAACTACTGAAATCTGGGAGTAAAACTTTTCCAAATATTTTCTTTCTTTTTTCAAAATTATTTGTCTATTTTTGGTCCTGACTAATTCTATATAAATTTTGGAGTCAGTTTGTAATTATTTACCCAAAATATCCTGCTGGTATTTTAACTAGGATTGCATCAACTCTAGATCAATTTTGGGAAGAGTGATATTTTAATAATATTGACTATTACGTTTTGTGAGTATGGATTTGTTAATTTCTCAATCAAATTCTATCAATGTCTGCTTGTGTATTTTTAAATTCTTCAGCTATTGCACAAACTTTATAATCATTATGTCTTTCTGGTGAACTAAGCTTTTATCATTATGAACTATCCCTATTAATCTCTGGTAATAATCCTTGTATTGACATTATTTTACTTTTCATGTTAATATAGCCACTCAGGTCTCTTGTGCTTACTGTTACTTTACATGGTATATCACTTTTCATCTTTTTACTTCCAATTTATTCATGAATTTATATTTAAGGTGTAACTCTAATAGATGGCTTTAGATTTCAATAATATTGTAATAACTGTCTATAGTGAGTACTTGACTTATTGGCGTGATCACTTCATAAGGTATATAAATAATCACTATGTTGTATACTTGAAACTATTATAATGTACATCAACTGTAAAAGAATAATAAAATAAATGTAAAAAATTCAGTCTGATAATTTCTGCTTCTTCTCAAGAATGTTTAATTAATATTTACTGTAAATATTGATATGTTTGCTTTGGGGTTTATAAATTTTGCTATTCGTTTCTTTGTCCTATCAGGTTTATATTCATCTGTCCCTCTTTTTCTGCCTTTTTTTTTTTTTTTTGCTTTATTGAATATCTTTTAGTGTTTCATTATACAGTAATTCCTCTATTTGCTTTGTAGCTATGTATCTTTGTAGTGAGTCTGTGTGTGTGTGTGTTTGTGTGTGTGTGTGTGTGTGTGTGTGTGTGTTTGTATGTGTCTGCCCTAGGGATTATAACATAGGTATTTAACTTATCATAATGTACTTAGTGTTAATATTGTACCCCTCATGTCAGCACAAGAACCATGTGCCAGTTTAATGCAATTTGTTGCCCTGCCCTTTGTATTATTATAGTTGTGTATCTTAACATCGAATACATTGTAAGTTCCTTAATACAGCATTGATACTCTTATTTTTGCTTTAGACTTCATATGGCTTTAAAATATATTTAAGTATACATAAGTATGTATAATGCACCGATGCACACATATTATACATACTTACATATATACATATACACAGAAAAAGGGGAAAAGAGTCTCATAAATGTACCCATATAATTAGCATGTCAAATACTCTTTATGTCTTTGTTTATAAAACACTCATTTTATCTGGTGTCATTTCCCTTCCAAGTGAAGAATTTCTATTAGTAGTTCTTAAAGTGTGGGCTTGTTAGTAAAATTTTCTAACTTTTTTCTAAAAACGATTTTATTCCAATGTCACTTTTTATATTTTTGCTAGATATAGTATCTTGCCATCGTTTTTGATGAGAAGTTAGCTATTATTAATGTTCTTGCACCCTTATATATAATATATTTTCTCTGACTGCTTTCTAGATTTTCTATTTATTCTTCAGTGTTCAGAAGTTTAACCATGATATGTTACGTATTTCCTCCCTCCCCTCTTTCTAACTTCCTCTTTTCTTTCTTTCTTCCCTTCTTCTTTCATGCATAGGGTTTCAGAGCTTCTTGAGATCTTTATTTTGTTGTTTTCACTACTGTAGAAAACCTGTTCATCATTATTTCTTCAATTTTATTTTGCCTATTTTCTTTTTCCTCTCTTTCTGAGACTCCAATTGCACGTTGATCAATTTGATTTTGTATGACTAACCTTCACATTCTTTTCAATAGTTTTTCTCCCTTTTTCATATTTCATTTATCTTTAATTCACTGACATTTTCTTCCATCATTAATATTTTTACTCCAATACATTTTACTTTTTATCTTCTAGAGTTTCCATTTGGTTTTCTTTTTATAGTTTCCATTGCTCTGGAGATTTTTCCCTTTAGTGCATTTATAATGAAAATGTTCTCCTTTAAGTCATTAATATATTTATTATATCAGCTCTAAAATCCTTGCCTTTTAATTCCAACATTTGTGTTATGGAGTCTGTTACCATGTACTACCTTTCTTTTAGCTCTTGTCCTCATTTCCCTATTTCTTCCCATGTCTAGTAATTTTTTATTGTGTTCTGGACATTTTAAATGATACATTTGTTTGTAGAGATAAAGACTCTGGACCTCTTTGTCTTTCTCTCATCACTGTAGACTTTTGTTAATTTTATTAGAATCAAACCCCAATCTCTATCTCCCCTGGAATGGATAGCAGCTGAAAATGTTCAGTTCTTCCAATGTTCCAGCTAGTACTTTTCACTAAAGTCTTGGTGGTTTTTAATGCATGCAAAATGCAGGGCTCAGCCAAGGGTTTGGACAAAGGTTATATGCAGTTTTGAGAATTCTCCTTCTATGGCTCCCTAATTTCTGGAATTTCTTATTTATTCCTTATGTTCTCTAGCATCTCCTAACTCTATATCCTGACTGCTTTGGGCAGTAGGAACAGTTTTTTGCTTCGGTTCTTTTTCCTCATGCCACACAGTGTAGGTTGTGCCCTCAAGCAAAAATTCATACAAGAACAAATTTTTATTCATCAGAGTTCTCTTTTCTTAAGAACAGACTTCTCTCTTTGTGTGCTCTGGTCATTTTCCACTGCTTACATGTAGTTGTTTCTTTATTTTTTTAAAAATATTTTTTCTAAGGTGGCTCCAAAGTGTAGTAGTTAGCACTTCTGCTTTACATGCAGAAAGTCTTGGGTTCGTGCCCCAGGTGGAGCCACAGACCATACCCTGAGGGCACCAGGCTGCGGGTGCACACCACAAGCTTGTGGGAGAAGACACCTGGCCTTCAGAGATCCAGTTTTTAAGGGGAAAAAGGCAACATTCATAGGTCATGGGTGGAAGTGGGGCGGGAGTGGGGGGGATTGGGAAAAATATATATATATATATATTTTTCTAGAGTTTATCATTGTTATTTTCAAGAAGGCCAGTCCAATAAAAAGGTCTGTCACTACAAAAAGTGGGTTTCCATTATGTAATTTTTAAAGATGATACTTTTCAAGATTAAATAATGTTGTCAACTAAACATATAGATAAAAAACTTTATTATCTAATAAATATGTGTCTCATCCAATTATACTATAAGCCCACTGAGGGTCGACTCTCTGTCTTCTGGCTTTTTATAGTCATTCCCTGGTGCTGGTATTCAACAAAGATTTTATGATAATGAAGAATGTTTATATCCTTCATACATAGTTGAAGAGGCCAAGTGCACACTTTTAGTTTTATCTTCTCTATCCAAAAAAAGAAGTAATCGCAGTTCTAAAAATGTATGTCAAATTTTACTAATGGGATTGGAGATTTCATAGCTCTAGTTTATAAATCCATAAACTAGAGCCTGCAGGCTAAATCTGGCCTACTGCCTATTTTTGTATAGAAAATTTGTTTGGAACACGGCCAAGTTCATTCATTTATATATTGTCAATGGCTGCTTTCACACTACAATGGCAGAATTGAATAGTCATAACAGAGACTGTACGGTTGGCCAAGCAAAATATATCTAAGGTCTGGCCCTTTACAGAAAAAAAGTTTGTTGGTCTCTGCTCTAGATCAATGTGAAATAACCATTAGTACTTAAAAGAAGCAATTCAAATTGTATGTTCCATTGCACGTCAATATTTTTAGAAATATCTTTTTATTTTGTTAACATGCTAGACAATAGACTCATTGTGGTCGGCAGAATAATGGCCCTTGGAAGATGTCCATGGCCTAATTCCTGGAATAGGTAAATTTATTACCTTTCATGGCCAAAGGGACTTTGTGGATGTGATTAAGGAAACAACCTTGATGGAGAGATTATTCTGGATTATCCAGGTGGACCCGATATAATCAAAAGAGTCTTTAAAAGCAAGAATCTTTATCGGCTGTGAGGTGATGATGGAGGAAGAACCAGAGAGATGTGAAGTAGCTAGCTTTTAAAAAAGAAAGGGGCCATGAACCAAGGAGTGCAGGTGTGTTTTAGAAAGTAAAAAAAGGCAAGGAAATAGATTCTCTTTTGAGCTTCCAGAGAGGAAAACAACCCTGCTGACACCTTGATTTTAGTCCAGTGAGACCTACAGAACTGTAAGATAATAAAATTTTGATATTTTAAGCCCCTAAGTTTGTGGTGATTTATTATGGCACTGATAGAAAACTAATTTATTCACATACTATAATGCACAAAGGAATGGATTATTTCATAATTATTGAAATACTACAAATTAGAACTATATTAGCTAACCACAGAACAAAGCAGCGTATCTCTCACTGAGTCAACTTTATTTTTGCAGCAACACTTTTGGGTCAGGTACTTTTGTACATGTTTCCACCATCTGTGATGTCTGAAATCATTAGGAAAAATTCATATGTGAAAGGAAGGCAGTTCTTAGGGTTTTCATTGGGTTATGGTTGCCAGGGAAACCATTCTACTTGGTAATCAATATGTTCAGTATGTTTCTGTTGCTTTGTGAAGATATCATTGCAGAGCGGATGGGTGGAAATCACTGGAAAGGAAAAAAGGAAAACTTTAGAATACTAACTTTGATAAAAAAAAATTGAGATAACTTATTTGTATTCCTTTGAGGTTGAAAAAAATTAAGAAAATGAATGGCTTTGTTTGATTTTTGTGCAAACTGAATAGAATGGGATTTATTTTTCAATAGCAAGTTCCTCAGGGCTAAGCAAGGTCCCTGGAATTCTCTTGCAATGCCATGAAAGCAAAGGTATAGCTCCACTAGCAGAAAGCTAAGGTGTTTTTTTTTTTTTTTTAATTCTCTTTCTTTCTCTGTCTCTGTCTGTCTGTATATATGTATGTCTGTCTTTTTATCTACCATCTAATATCTATCTATGATCTATCTATCTATCTATCTATCTATCTATCTATCTATATCATCTATATCTCTATCTAATCCATCTCCCCCTTCCATCTTTCTCTTTCACCCCAACATTTTTTTCTCTGAATTGTCTTTCAATCAGGAAATATGACATAATGAAATGGACTTGAAGTTTTTAAGGACTCTGCTCAATACAGAATATTAAATTCTGTTCACTGTCACATAGAATCATAGGCTGCTTTAATGGTGTCCTAAGAGAGACAGAGTAACTTCCTATTATGTAGAACTAGAGAAAGTAAAAGAAATGCTTATGGAGAGACTCAGGGCACTAAGGTAATTTCCTGTGCTCTGTTTCGAGGTCATTAAAGTACTTTTACTTAAAAAAATGTAAAGTTGACTCTTGTCTGCTCGATCACAGCCAGACAATTTCAGGTCGGTAGATAGCAATTTGAGAAGAGAGTTGAAGCATAATAGAGTGACACAATGACTCATATGCAAACACTTTCCAAATTAGCAAAGGCTAGTACTTGAGACAAGTTCAAAGTCTAGAAACCTGAGGGATTTAACATTTTACACGTCAGTGCTGTTGCTTTTACATATTGCATATAAATCATTTTGAAATACATTATTGTGAGAATGATTAAATTTGAAATCATCTTGGTCAGAGAGACAGGCGGGCAAAAAGCAATGGCACAAAATGATGAAGTAATAGAAGAGCAAACATAAAAGAGATTTTAAAAATCCCTCTAAGGAAAGTGGAGAATTACAGATGAATAAATGCGTGTATTATCCAATTCAATAAGAATTGTACCTCTTGCTTTACTTTTTTTTGAGCTCAATAAAATTCTTGAGCTGTTTTATTATGGAAGATGCAATTCAGGATAAGATATATTGATCAAATTTCTCCTTCAAAGAATAACAGCTAATAAATGTAAAAGACTAAATTTAGATTTGTACCAAGGGACTAAAATGCTCTGAAAAGGATGTCAGTTTAAATAGAGACACACTAACAATAAGATTTTTGTACTGTTTAAAATAAAGAAACTAAAAATTGCTTTAAATACATTACTTAAAAGATATACAGTTACTTAAAATTATTTAAAAGTTATATAAATATATATATTTCCCATATGCATGCCCCCTGAAGTCTTATTTTTTAATTCACTCTGACAACCTCTGTTTTTTAATTTGTGTAATTAGACCATTCATATTTAAGTAATTCTTGATTCTGTTGAGAAGACCGATATGCTATAATTCTTATCCTTGTTTCTTTATAGGTGTTTTATTTTTCCTACTTTCTTTTAAGTTTTTTTTTCTTTGTTTTTGTTTTTCTGCAATGTGAATATAATATGTCTAGGTAGAGATATTTTGATATTTATCCTTACGGTGTTGTCTGAGCTTGCTAAATTTTTTATTTGTTTTCTGCCATCAGTTTTTAAAAATTCTTGATCATCACTAATTAAAATATTTTCTCTGTTCTGTTTTCTCTTTCTTCTGGTTCTTGTATATCTATTTTGTGTATGTTAGTTTTTGAAACCATCCCACAGTAACTAGATGCCTAGTTCTATTTTTTCATTCTTTTTTTTTTTTAATTTTTCTTTCAGTTTAAGAAATTTCTATTAACTTATCTTCAATGTCACTAATTCTTTCTTTGGCCATATCCAGTCTACTGATGAGCCTAATGTAGTCATTTTTCATTATGTTAGTATTTTTGACCCGCAGCTTTTCCTTTTAATTTTTTCTTAAAGTTCCATTTTTTCTGCTAACATCTTGCATGTTGTCTATATCTTTCATTAGAGCTCTTAACATATTGACTATAGTTATTTTAAATTCTTTACATCATAATTCCAAAATTTATGTCATATCTGAGACTGGTTCTGATGTTTGCTTTGTGCCTTCAGACTGTGTTTTTCTCTGGCATTTTAGCATGTCTCATAGTTGTTTTGTTTCAAGCTAGATGTGCTCTCTCAAGTAATAGGAACTGAGGTCAAATAGGGCTTCAGCGTGAGGTCTGCTAATCTAGTTCAGCTGTGTTTAATGTCTGTTGCAGCCCTCGGTGCCAGAGGCTTTACTCTATCGTTCCTGTTTTAGTCCTCCTTGCTGTTTGGGGGCTTTCCTCAGTGCTCCTCCTCAGAGAAAGCTGCATCTTGCAGTTCTTTCGGTTGTCATGCACTGTTTCACTGGAGCCCTGTAATGTGGTAAAATGCTGAGGAAGGGCCAAGTTCTAAAATCATGTGATTAAATCTTAGACTTTTAGTGGGCTATGTCTGTGGGCTAACACCTTCACAAATGTTTTCTAATTTTTCCCCCCCTTAGGTAAGACAGGGAGGGTAGAAAAGCTGGAGTTGTGTAATTGCCTCTCAGATTCCTAGTGAGACGAGGGTCTGGAAAGTCTTCTCTTGAGAAGTGGGCCTGTGTTAGTGAGGAGGCTCTTGAATTATTTCATAAGGTTTCTGTTCTCCTCCCCCTGCTAAAGACACCAAGAGATCTTTCCTGAGTCTTTACCACGAGAACCTGGTGAGACTCCCGAATTAAATGTCACCAAGTGTAGCCCACACGCACGCACCCGGTCACTCTCCCACCCTAAGACCGCAGTCCCAGGAATTTCTCGCTCTCATGCTCATCTATACTCAGCCTCCAGGACTCTGTCAAGTTATCATATCACTGTTCCTGCAGGTCTATGGCTCCAGTGGCTTCTGCTCCAGGCAAGTAGATATCAGACAAGATTCTCTGGATTCTCCTGTTTTTCGAGATTTCAAGGTGTGGGGTTTGCCCTGCAACCTCAGTTCTCTGTGAGGTCGAGAAAAAGTCATTCATTTTCGGTTAGATTTTTTTCTTATATTAAGGGTGGGAGTGACAGTTTCTAAGCTTATTTCATGTCAAAGCTGAAACCAAAGGAGGCTTCCTATATATTTTGTTATCTAACCTTTAGTTTAAGGCTGTACTTATAGAATAATGTTAAAAAGAAGAAAAAAACCCACACAAAATACTTAGGTGTAGTTCTTTTCATTCACATTTGGGAGAGGCCTGAACTAAATCACAGTCACATTTTCTTCTTTGCTTCATGGAAACAACCTATAAGACGAATTATGAAAGATGCTCTTACACATTTACTCATTTCCCTTTTCCCTTTTTCACTATAATTTGTAGTCTCTGGTTCACGGGGGTTCGAACTTAGAAAATTGACATTTTCCTAGACTTCTTTCTGGCGTTCATAGATGACAAAAGGCGGCTGAGAGGAAGTCAAAGCCCTCCGCTCTGATCGCCATTTATTCCTTCGGATTCTAATTCTCTCTCAAGAAAAGCCCTCTTTTGCCGTAGATGGCCCAATCATCTGCTCTGCCTGGAGTTCAGAGAATGCAATTTTCAATGGTTCTCTGCCAATTCCCCTTCATAGCGACTTTACCTTTCTGTTACTGCTATACATTTTTCTCTTAAATTTGGATAGAAAATTTTGAATAGTGAACTAGCGAAAGACAGTGTGTGCTGCTTCGCGAGCAAAGGCCATTATCATCACTCTCATAAGGAGATTTTCTTTGTGAAACAAAGTTCCCACTTTTCCACAAAAACCCCAATTTCCACACTAAAAAAAAAGTCTAAAGAAATGTCATCGCTAAGGGGAAAACTTCAGTCTGACATGGCTTTCTCTACGTGATATAGTGTCACTTAACGTTTCAACTCATTTTGGGTCTCGAATAAACAACATCCAGTCTTTCAATGTTCTGTCTCTTTGTTCAGCCTGAAGCAGACCTCTGATACCATGTGAGAGAATCTGAGTTACCGTGTACAAAATGAATTGAAAGAAAATTGCTTATGGAGGAATTTGCCATTGCTTATAGCAGAAATGTAAAATGGGACAAGCTGTAATAAAGTTAATTTTATATACATATTGCTAAGAAACATGATGCTGAAGTGCTTATTATTATTCGAAATTCTTAGGAAATTCTATATCCTAAGAGGAAAAGGGCTCCCCCTTAAATAGCATGAAATATCATTCAGCGTCCACTGACTTTCTGAAGTTACCAAAAAATATTTAAAAAATGAAAGTTCCTGGAGTGCACCTCAACTCCATATTTTCAAACGCTAAACACTACATGGAGATTTTGGAGTATTGTCAGATTGGAGGAACTCGTTATGAAAAGGTTAAATAGGTTAAAGAAATTCAAAGGTGATGTAAAGGGACAAGGGTAAATAAAAAGTGACTAACGTTATGTTTGGATTTTTCATAAAGACATTTTCAAAGTAGATTATGTCTCTCTAGGGCAAAAGAATATAAAAGATAAATAAGGTGATATTAAGTAAAAGTAACTAGGCTCATGATTTACATAGGACCTTTCTTTCTCTTCATGATCTAAGGCTTCGTAGCTATTATCACACGCATCTTCCCAGTGTTTCCACGAAGGGAATGGGGTGGCTCTATCCCCTGCTTACAGCTGGAGAAGCCAAATTCTCCCTACAGGTTTGCTTACTCATCCCTTGTTTTGGGTCTCCCAGTTAAGTTTGTTATAGCCCCATATTTCCTAATCATTGGTTTACAGGCAGCACCAGCCTCAGATAAAGTTTTCAGAAGTCCTTGAAAAAAATAATTTGAGTTTTTGAGTTTTCATAAAGCAAAATTTATTTGGTTTGAAAGACTAACCTCTAAATTGCAATAATGTCCTTCTTACTTTTCCAGTTCTAGGAAAAATGACTAATTTTTCTTATTTAACAGAAAAAAAAATTGGGTGCTCTAAATATTTTTATTTATTTACTGGTCCTAAAATTCCAATGACTATTTATTGGTCCTTAATCCCCAAATTGGAATATTCATACTGATGCCTCACAATCAGAGGTAACTAATGAAACACATAGAAAAAACCCCGGACACATTAATATAGGTCATACTTTTCCTACTGATGTTTCTAAGGGCCTGGCTATTACTTATTGGGCTATTTTGCTGCTTCTGGCTACTGTATACTGGACACTTACCCTCTTCCATGCACTGGGTTAATTGCTGAACATGAATTATCCCATCTAATATGAACCACACCCTAGAAGGGAAATACAAAAATTATCCAAATTATCCTCAATTTACAGATAAGCGAACTAAGCCACATGGAATCTGGTTTTCCAAGGTTATACATTTTTGAGTGGAGAAACAGTTCAAAAGCAAGCAACATTCAGAACATTCTATTGTCCCTACAATGTGCTTCTATCGTTTGACCTTTTATGTGGGAAATATTCAGGAGGTAATATAATTATGAAACCGATTCAACTGGAAAATCAATTGAGTACATAACCTATTGGATATATTTTCTTGTTTTTATGGTTTTGTTAAGATAATAATAATAAACGCAAGTCAATATTTATTTGCTCTTCTAACTGTCAGGCGCTGTGATGAGCATCACAAGTAGATTATCTGATTTAATTGTTAAGACCATGGGGTAGAAACCTTTATTATCATTAGCAGATAAAGAAACTGAGGCTGCCAGAGAATAATACAACCAAGATCCTAGTTAATAAAATGAATGCATAACAGCTTGTCAACAAAATTCAGTACTATTTTCTCTTATCAGTGCAATTGGGTAATGTAGAGCATGAATCTTTGGGCATGTGAGTGGAATAAGAAAAGCAAATCAAATGTATTCTTTTGAGAGAGAAGCTCGTTAACTTTTTAAAGTATCATTTGAATATTCCAAACTGGTTCTTCCTCATTTCCTCTTTTAGTTTTTGCTCTAAGGCCATCCTCAACTAGGATAAAAGCGGAGAGTCCTACTTTACCCACCAGTGCCATACAAAAGTATTCTCCTTGTTTTCTTTTTTAATGATGAAAAAAAATAAGAGTTAACCAAATTATGGATATTTTATATCAATTTCAACCTTGATTATGAACATGGCAGAAGACCCTCAATAATCCCCACATCCTGGTAGTTATGCCCTTGGGTAAACTCTCTTCTTGATAAAATAGCCCAATAAAGAACCTATGATTTGTTTCCAGACAAAAGAATGTGGCAAAAATGAAGAAATGTCACCTCCATGATTAGGTTATATTATATGGCAATGGCCATGAGACTCTGTCTTTCTTGTAGACATGCTAGAAGATCTTTCTTTCTCTGGCCTTGTCTATGTGTGGTTTTAAACTGCTAGATTTGTAATTCTTTGTTAAGCAACAAAGGGAAAATAAAGTCTACAGCATACACCCAATTTAAATAAAGTCTTCTGAAACTAAAAAATAAAATTGCATTGCTTATGATACTATAGATGTATTGTCCATGCCCCAACATCATGTCAACTCCTTGATTTGTACACTAGTTCCAATCTTTCTGTTCTACTCAAGGACATCGCTTCAGTAATTGTCCTCTTTGCTGCATTATCATTTTATTCTCTCTGTTGGATCCTTGTCATCTGCTTACACAGAAAGCTGATAATGGCTCCCAAAGATATATCCATGTCCTAATCCTCAGAACCTGTGAATGTTACCTTATTGGAAAAAGAGTCTTTGCAGATATGATTAAGTTAAAAATTTTGAGATAGAGAGATTACCCTGGATTATCCAGGTAGACCCTAAATCCAATCACATATATCCTTATAAGATAGAGGAAGAGGGAGACTTAAGATACACAGAAAAGGGGCGAGGCACTGTGGCCATGATGGCAGAGATTGGAGTGATGTGGCTACAAGACGAGGAGTGCCGGCAGGCCCCAGAGCTGGGAAAGGCAAGGGAGGATCCTCTCTTGAGCCTCTGGAAGGAGTACGGTCTTGTTGACACCTTGATTTTGAACTTCGGGCCTCCAGACTGTGAGAGAATAAATTTATTTTGTTTTTTGCCACCCAGTTTATGGTGATTGGTTACAGCAGTCACAAGAGGCTAACACAGCTTACAAACTTACTGTTATTTCTCTCATCTTAAAACAAAACAAAACAAAATAAAATCTTTTAACTCTATTTTCCCCACTGCCTACTACTTTTTCCTTTACAGCAAAATTCCTCAGGACAGTTGTCCATACTTACAGTTTCCAATTTGGCTTCTCTCATTCTCTCTTGAATCTATACCAATCGGGATTTTCCTTTTTTTATGCTACTGTTCCTAAATGCAATGTCAATCATCCCGACCACTCAGGGACAGTGGACACAACGGATTATTCTCTTCCTTGAAATAGTCTTTATTTGGGTCCTAGGATATGGCCCAGGCCTGGTGCTCCTGTTCACTCTCTCTTGGTCTTTTGTCCTGGCTCCACTTCTTTTTAAGGCCAGAGTTCACCAGGGCCCCTCTCTCTTCTCACTTATTCCCTCTGAGATCTCGTCTAGTCTCATGGCTTAAATACCAGTTTTCAATGACTCCCAAATTTATGTCCATCACTCTCCCTTGCCTCCTGCACTTGTATATTCAACTGCTGACCCAACCTGTCTATTCAGATGGCTCACCGGCATCTCCAAAGCTGACCTTGTCCAGAGGTGATCTCTTGATTTTTCTCCCAGTCTTGTTTCTTATTTAATTCTATTATCAACTGACAAGGAGAAACCTCAGTCCTCCTCTTGTGTTTTCCCTTTGCTCTCACACTGCTACCATACCCATGATGCTTCTGAAACCTGATGGGTTTTCCCCCACCAAGCCATTCTATGCGACACGACTGGGTGTCCTACAATTTAATTCAATTCTGACATTGTCTCCTTCGAGACAGCATCAGATCCCGCAGGTTAAAGAATCAGTCCCACAACACTGCCCCAGCCCCACGTCAGTAGTCACCTGTGTTCTTTTGATCTGAGAGGCTACAAATTGAAAGTTCCCACAACCTCCTCCTCTGGTTCGATTAATTTGCTAGAATAACTCCCAGAACTCAGGGGAACACATACTTATGCTTAGCAGTTTATTGAAGGATATGATAAAGAACATAGATGAACATCTAGGTGGAAGAGATGCGTAGGGCAAGGCATGTGAAAAGGGGTGTGGAGCCCCCACTTCCTCTCCCGGCCAGCCACTCTCCCGGCTCCTCCGCGTGTTTTCCGCCAACTTACCTGCTAACACGTAGGGCCGTGCCACCTTCATTTTTCACCTGGGAGCTCTCCAAACCCCATACTTTGGGGATTTTATGGAAGCTTCCTCATGAGAGCATAATAGATCATTAACTCAATTTTCAGCCCCTCTCCTCTCTGGAGAGAATGGAGATGGGGCTGTAAATTTCAAGGTTCTAATCATGTTTTGGTCTTCCTGGTGACCAGCCCCCATCCAGGGGCCAACGAGGAGCACTCCCAAAGTCATCTCATTAGAATAAGAAACACCGTTATTACCCAGGAAATTTACAAGGGTTTTAGGAGCCTTGTGTCAGGAACAAGAATCAACAATCAAATAGAACAAAAGATGTTCCTAGTGCTCTTATCACTTAGAAAATTACGGGGATTTCAGGAGCTCTGTGCCAAAAACTGGGGGCAGATATATATATATATAGTCTATTCTCTCACACAAGACTTGCAGTCGCTTCCCTCGACATCTTTGGAGTCCTCTTTACCTCCTCCCCTTCACGTTTCATATTCAACCCATCAACCAATCCTGTCCGCTCTCCCTTCAAAATGCACTTAGAATCCAATAATTTCCCCTCAGACTTCATTGCTAACGTGTAGGGCCCCATGACCTGAGTTTTCCACTTCTGTCATTGCTATCACTTCTTCAGTGGTCTCCCTGCTTCTACCCCGGCCCCCTCCACGACATTCACAACTCGCACCCAGAGTAGAGCTGTCATACCCTAAGTCAGGTCATGTCCTGCTCCTGCTCACTGTGCTCCAGTGATTCCCATCTCACTTCAGCTTTCCATGACCCAAGTAATCCACCTGACTTCGTCTCCTGTCATCTGCCTGTCTCTCTCTCTGAGTCCCCACCGCAGTTCCTCCTAGCGGGACCGTGTACGTTCCTCCCTCACCTCCACTTCCTTCTTTCTAGAAGACTCTTCACCCTGATATCTTCACGGCTCGCTCTCTCATTCCTTCAGGTCTTCACTCAAATGTCACCTTCTCAATGAGGCTTTTCCTGACTATTCCGTTTGAAATCCTAACTCCCCTCCTAACACCTCCAAGACAACTTTTTCGTTTTATCTTTCTCCTTGGAGCTTATCACTATCTGATATGCTTACACACTACTTATTTCTTATCTAATACCTCACTAGAATGTAAGCTCCCTGGGGACTAGAAATTAATTTTTACTAGTGCAATGCCTGGAGCATAAAAGCATTCCTCACACGCCTGTTAAATAAATAAGTATGAACATGCTGCATAGAATATTATAAATAGCGCAAAAGCTTGGGCAAAATAAATTCACTGTGAATAGACAAATTAAGAACAGCCATTACGAAGCCAACAGAATTAAGGTATAATTATCATGTAAACAATAATATATATATAAAATAAATTGGGTTTACATTTTATATAAAGACCTGTTTGCCTCCCCCGTGATTTAAAGGCCTCCCAGATATCATTTCATGTGTCTTTAGAATGTCTCTAGGAGGTGGCCTAAGGAATTTATTTTTATTTCCTTTGTCAGAGCTCCTTGAAATGCTATCTGTATCATTCAGATTGTAGCCTGGATGTTCCCTTTCGTTTTTGTGATGAAGACAAGGCCAGTTGGCTCTTCCTAAATTGGAAAGTAGTCTCCCAGGGGACAAGGTGATCTTTATAACCTCTTGAACAGACACATTGATTCCTGTCTAAGCATTTCGGGATGGTTTTCCTCTGCTGGAGGTCCCATAGCACAGCTCTGCATGGGCATAATCTGGCTGCCCTCTCCACCGGAAATACCTCTGTTCACAGAAACTAGCTTCAGTTTCAGTTTAACAAAGGCCAGAGTCAGACTGAAACAGTACAGTCAATGGTATCGGAATAAATATTTTGAGAGTAATACATATTGCTTGATTCTCTTGAACGCAGAAGGATAAAAATAGAATTGACCCTTGAATAACATGGATTTGAACTGTATAGATCCACTTACACCTGGATTTTTTTTTTTTTTGAGTAAACAGATTTTAAGCTCCTTAAGGGCAAGAAGTATACCCAATGCATGTTTGTCTCCCTTGCCAAACATAAAACAAACATTAAATGTGTGTTTTCAGTGAAGAATGATGTGAGCTTTGGTGAGGAGAACAGGGAGGGTGAAGATAAAGTTTTGGGGGGCGGAAGAGTGTGGAGGGAACGAACTTGAGAAGTGATACAGATGTCCAGGCACATCAGCTGGCCTGCGTTTTACCAGCTGAACTGGTGCTGGCGAGATTCGACCTGATGAAAGTCCATTGCCATTTATGAGTGAAGAAGATGTCAGTTCCAGAGAAGCTGATTGTGTCTCTTGCCAGTGGTGCAGGCACCATCATTGACCTTTGGTGTCCTTGCAGGAGAAGGCGGTGGAGGAAACGAGAAGTTCTAGTTTCCTTGCCATTGGGACTTTTTCCAGCATTTCGGGGAACTCTGGGCCCCGCTGAGCTCCAGGATAAGCTTTATTCCGGGAACCATGACCTTGTATTTTCACGATTACCAAAGGCATCTTTTCTCTACGCAGGTAAGAATGGTGTGTAGCCTTGGTCAGAGTGGCCTGAAGTGTGAGATAATGCCACCCGTACTTCAAGTTCATCTGTAGAAACGTAGATAAGAGGGAACAAATCATACAGAGTATGATCAACACTAGTGTTGAAGAAGTTTAGAGATGTATATTCTAAAGTCACAAATAGCACTCGAGTCCACTTTGCTATGTTTACTTCTTGTCTTTTGTAAATTTAAAGTCCACTAGTTGAAGGCTTCAGATGACATTGTCTTTTTCATTTAATTTTCACTTCAGTTTCTGATAAAAACAACTACATTTGATTAAGCACTAACTCTGGGCCAAGTCCTTTACTTGGTATATTCTTATGCTAACCATTGGAGGTAAGGGCATTGCTCACAAGCTCAAGATGAAGGAACTGAGTGGCTTGACACAGTATGCCACAGAGCTGGGTGTAGAGAACAGGCAGGTGTCTGCACCCTTTCGCCTGGAAAGACTTAACAGCTAACACCCGGTTATTAAAGGTTCAGACTGTCCTTATGTTTTCACATGTATGTATTTATTGTCTTTTGTATTTCTCATTAGTATTTTTTAAATCTACAAACGTTGCTATTCCTGTGCCACTATTTATAGCTATTTATCGACCTTTCTCACCCTTATTCATGTAATATACTATATCAATAAGTTTCAGGGATGCAAGTAATAATCTCATTTAAGTCACTACTCTACGATCAGAACTGATCATCTAACTAAAACTGGAACTGATTTTTTAAAAAAGGTTTAGCAGACAAAAATTCTTGAAATGGAAATGTAGATTCCATTACTTTGCTTTACCTGACAAAGTGATTTATTTTCCAGTACTGGTTTATTTAGTCTGATAACATTTAGAGAAGAATAATGATCCTAAAGAAAATGGAAGCTTTGGTTTTTGTATTTATGATTCTTTTAGGGTATTCCCTGTGTATATTTAAAATTGTTCTGTAAGAAAACCGAAAGAGTAGTTGAACATTTTCAATAAGTATGAAAATGTTAGATGCTTTTTTGAGGAGTCTGGTGGGTTTCGCATAACTAACTTAATAGCTTTTATTTACATCTTTGGATAATAATAAATTGGTATTCTGAATACTGTTAAAACAGAATAGCCAATATATTATTTCTGTCTAAAGAAGACACTTGCTCACACTTTACCACATTTAAAAAGTAAATTTATAGCTAATTTTCTGTTTAAAGAATTGCTTTGGCTTATTTAAGTATTGATACATAGAAGAAATATTCCTTTTTCTCCCTTTAGAGATACCCCAAGAAAATTATAGATATGGAATTATCTGATTCAATATTACCTCTTTTTATGAATTTACTTAAAATATAAATATTACCTATAGAAAGATATGTAGTTGACCTTTTTATTTCATGTAAAGCTCATTTTCTATAACTTTCAGAGGTTGCAAGTATAATTTACATTCTGCTATAACATTTTCTATGGAGACTTGGAATCAGCAGTACTATAAAATGCATTACATATTTCTTGAAACTAGGCAGAGTAAGAAAAGCTTAAATTGGAATTGTCATGTCTTTAGTAGAAATTAAGTTTCAGAGCCTAATTAGTATCATTAAAATATGGGGCTCTGATAATCTCTACAACTGCCGTCTATTGTTATTACCCAATTTTGTTTTCCAGGTAATATATTCCTTTGATTCAATCTCTTTCTTGCCTGAAAAGGGAGTTGGCCAAGGAGCTGATTTTACTATCTATTTTCAATTATCACAACCACATAACCATAAAAAATGAAGATAAGAAACATTTCAACTATAAGAGTGTCTCAAAAATGAGCTACTAAATTACCATGTTCATTTATTACCTGGTATGAGACATATAAATGACTTTACTATGCTTTTAAAATCAGTAAGGATCATGTTGAAGGGGAATTAAAGCAGAACCACTGGAGTCACAGACTGACGGCTCTCCTTGCCTTTGTGAGCCGCCTCCTTACAGACTTTTAGTCATCACTTTACTGCTCTCTGGTGTCAGCTGGGCTCCAAGCTGTAGTGTGATGTGTATTTGTAGAAACATTTTTAAAAAAGAAGTCTGAGTTCCAAAACCAGGCGCTACAAAACATGCTACCATATATTAGAAGAAATCTGAAGGACTTATAGGATAGAAAAACACGTGTCCTTTTCCAAATCATCATTAGGGAAAACCTACATTTTTCATCACGAAAAAAAAAAAAAACCCAAAAAACCCCAGCAATCTTCTTCAACAATATTTCTTGGTAAGAATCTTTCTAAACAGAGCATTATCTTCAGAACAGCTCAGAGTACTGACGTGTGTGTGTGTGTGTGTGTGTGTGTGTGTATGTGTTTTGGAGAATTTAATATAAAAGGAACTAATCAAGGATAGAGGTTTTTGTTTGTTTTTGTCAATTTCTGGGTTTTGGGTTTGGAAGAATTAAACCTTTTGGGAGTTAGAGACTTTCAGGTGACTGGGATGGCATACTAGTATATACCAGATGTACTAGCAGGTACAATTTGTAGCCAATTGAGAAGTAGCGGAAAGAGAAAATTATAAGGACAATAGTTTCAGAGTTTCCACAAGCACAGGTTTCCATGTGACATCACATTAGAGCAAGGGCCTGTGGGAATCACTGGTACTCACATACTGATCACCTAGGAGCAACCAGCATGACAAAGTGATGAACAGCCAGCTGAAGGCACAATGGAAGTGCTAGCTCAGTGGTAATAATTTTTGAGATTGGAGTACAGAATGCACTATGCATCAAAGACCTTAATGTGGCCTGTGTCACCAATAGGAAGACTACATGGGTCTGGTAACCAAGAGTGGAAGTCGAGGCCCTGCTGACCATTACATCCAGTGACCCACTTAAGGAATTTGTGCTTCCTGTTCCCATGACTCTAGGCTATGGAAGTTTAGAGAGACTGGTTTTTAAAGATGGAATATTTCTACTGGAGGATACGGCAAGTTTCTCCTTGAATTATAAGTTGCTATTGCCTTCTGGACACTTTGGACTCTTTGTGCCAAGAGGCCAGCAGGCTAGAAGATGAGTCTCCTTCCTAGAAGGAGTGGCTGGCTCTGATCAGCAGGAGGAGGTATAACTGCTCTTATGCAGCAGAAGATTCAGAACTGTGTTTGGTGTCCAAGTGGTCCATGTGGGTGGCTTTTTATACTCCCTTACTCAACTTTGATGGCAAACGGACAAGTGCAGCAGCCATGGCATGAGAAGGGCATGGTGACACAGGAGCTTAGGCCTCTCAGGGATGAGAGTCGTGGTCATGCCATCAGGTAAGCCACTGAGAGCAGCAGAAGTTCTAGAGGAAGATGAAAAGAGTCTAGAATGAAGAGTGAGAGAGAAAAGAGGATGAGAATCAGTTACAGCCCTGAGACCAGTGGTAGTGACAGGGGAAATAGTTCATGAACCTCTTTCTATTTCCCAAAAAAGATTCTCTCCAAAATCCTGAAGGAGCTCCAAAATGACATGAAGCAGTGGATCTAAGCAATACAAAGCATGAACTGCAGGTGACATGTATGGGCACCAGCTAGATTGCTCTTAAAGGAAGGATTTGTGCCCAGTTATCAGCACATGCAATGCTGTAAATAACCAGAAAGTTCAGGTTTATTGGACTTTACTTTCCATGATGTGAGTTCAATGATTTTGCATAGTGACCTTACAGGTCTTCTGAAACCAAACTGAAGATAGGAATTAGCCATTTTACTAAGTCCCCAACAATAATATGAAGCTTTATATAAAGGGATTAGGTGGTAGCTTGTCTCTCTAACACAACCTCTAAGAAAAAGAATTCCTTACTTAAACTTGTCCTTGGGAATTTGAAATGTGAAATGTAGCTCTTGAGATATAGAAGATCTTTTGATTGAAGAAAATCCGACAGTTGGTAAATAAAAAGAAGTGGAGATTAGTTATAATATTAATGAGATATCCTTTGATTTTAATTATTTATTTGAGTCTTTTCCTTCCAAAAGTTTTAACTATATATAGCCTTTATAGAAAAGTTTATAAACAAGATCAAGGTTTCCAGTCTTCAGGGTTATCCGAAAGCACAGAGGGAGAAATGGCCAAGAAGGCCATACTCCAGAGGGAAGTGGAAAAGGCAAAATTGCTATAATTGTTTTTTTCCCCCAAAATACGTCAAAGTACTTGCTTTTGCAAAGGCGTTCATGGGTCATTAATCATAACCCAAGAACTGCACCTCACTGGAAACCGAAAGGTCCTCCTTCGACCATGGCCCAGATGAATTCCAAATGGCAAAGAATATTTAGTTTTCAATTCTCCACGTGTTTATTATTGACCCACCTCTGAACATATCCAAAAATAAATTTCATTTACCCAAACAGTGAGCATTATTCCTAGAACATTTTTTCTCTTGGCATCAATAGCCCTACAAATGTTCTCAACAGATCCCCCAGGACATAAAGCATCAGAAACAGGATAGACCTTTCCAGAATGTTCTGGCACTAAGAGTCTGAGGGCCAAGAGCTGTGGCAGGATCACAGTCAGAAGACACTACCACATCCTACCCTGCAAGGCCCCAAGAAAGATCCCGATGCTTGTTAGGGTTTCGATAACCTCTTCAGGAAGTTTATCCAATTTTAGAGACAAAGCTATCATCTAGGGAACTTGGCTACTACCTTCATTTTATGCCCCTTGCAAGGGACAAGTACTGGGTAAAGGCAGAGATATTTTAACCTTTTATTTATAAGCCTGTGTATCCTGTAGCAGCGGCTTCTTCCAGTCATGTTTTGTGTATTTTTTAAAGCCACACACTTTAAGCTCACCCTCAAATTTTTATGTGAAAGGTGCCTACACTCTTAAGAATGGATGTAAATTAAGTTACATGAAGCATGTATGTTTTGGAGGGACCTACTATATTTTGTAGTAAGAACATAGTTTTGTATTATTATCATAACTTCTAGAACTTTCTATAGATAGTTCTAGATTTTATAATCACAAAATATTTTACAATCCTCTTAATAATTTGACAAACCATTTTTCCATATGCATTTTGCACTTGTGCAAACAGTGCGTAAGAACTAAAAACAGAAGTCGTGCCTTGAGCTCGTTCCTCGAGGTGTATTCCACTATGCAGGGATACCTACGAATGCCACATTTTCCTACAGATTGTCGTGAAGTTCCTCCTACTGGTCTATCAGGGAGGCAGTGATGAGAGAAAATGTCAAGATTACACATTTATACTTAAATATTATCTTCACGGGAACCTGTGAACCGAACATCTTGGGGTTTCCGGCTGTTCTGAGTGTATTGCTGGCAGTTGGAATTTGCACAACGCTTTGGTTCAGGTCTCTTGATACACAAGAACTAGGTATGAGGGGCAGCTTTGCCACTCTCATTTATAAGGAGGTAGCATGTCTTGTAAGATCAGAACACACCTAGCCTTGCAGTTTGAGAAGTGATGAAATGCTCTTACCTCAGACAAGATCGTGGGTTTATGAAATATGCTGTCTGTGCCCAGCGTGTTGCCACAGAATGTGCAAAGCGGTGAAGGTATCTTCTATCCAGCCCAGCCCAGAGGGACAGAACCAATTTTTTTCTCCTTTCTTGTTTGGAGCCTAACTACCTTATGTCAGACCAGACTTAAGCCTGGGATGCTTCACAGCCCATGCTCCTTCGGTGTGAGGATGACAAACAACATTTATTTCACATCCCAAGGAAATGCCAATCACCCCCCACACCCATCAAGCAAGGCATTGCACTTTTGTGTCCAGTCTTACTGAAATGAGCCTTAAAATCCTTAACCATGTTGCTAATATGGCTCAAGATATCGATTGCCTAGGTTTGGGCTGCGAGTGGCTTTTTATGAAAAGCATCGACTCAGCTGTTCAACACAGCTGAACTATTTTGCATGCTCAGAATGTGTTGCTTTTGCTGCTGAGTAGTGAAAATCAAAGAGGATCTTTTAGTCATTGGAAGTCTATTCAGATTACTGTTGAGGTTTTAGTTCCATGTTGCAGAGCTGGGAAAATAAAAAGAAAAATAATTGCTTTCATGTTCACGGGGTCTGTCCCATGCTTCCCCCCTCCACGAAGCATGAGGTATCTTGAGAAAAAACTTTACCATATGTGATTTTTATAAGCTTCCAGGAATAGTGTTTACAAACCTTTCCCCGAGTCACTGACCTCATGATTTACTACCCTTCTCTTCTGTCAAAAGCCAGCTCAGCCCTGAAGATGAAATGCTGTGAATTTCTTTGGTTGTGTCTTTGCGATAATTCAAAAATTGTCGATTAATCAGGGTGCAGAGATCTTAATAGACATAATTGCACAAAGTAAATAAACAAACAAAAACTGCCAAATCATTCACTTTTGGAATGCAGGTTGTAAATTCCCTCAGGTCAGAATGGCCAGGGTTAACAAGGGTCAGGAATCATTCGGTGTGTACCAGGAGGCTCCATAAGCATCTTTATCACAAACATCACATTCAAGCTCTTAAGTCCTAGCCTTGAGACCGATAGTATCCTCTGAGAAGCCAGTAACCATTAACCATTCTTTGGGAGTCCAGTGAAGACAATAAATTCTTCCCAAACATTAAATGCATGTATTGCGGCCCTAGACAGTATAATTGATTAGATATCAGGGGCCCTGGGAATTAATTCACCCCACTTGGCTGAGTGCTGACTTTAGGTCCTCAGCGACTTACCAATAATGTAAATAGTCCTTCTAAAGTGCTGGAGAGGCTTGTTTGCTATTACTTATTATGGGAATTGCATGCTTCAATGACAAACGGTTTCCCACTCATAGTTCCCAACATGAAGTTCAGAAAAGTACAACCTCAGTAATAAACATACACTTCAAAACCTAAACTACAGAAGTGATGTGCTTCAATATTCAAACTTTGCCATAGGGCTGGATGGCACAGCCTGATACACGTATGTGCACACCTTCACTTTATCTGGATATATAGCAGAGACATTAGGATAATTGTTGTTTTGTTGTTGTTGTTTGTTTGTTTGTTTGTTTTTAAACTAAGACTTAAAATCATAGCTTCACTATAGTGATCTGCTCAGCTACGGTTCAAATATTAGCAGTAGAGCACAGCCAGCAGAGTTTTATGTGTGACCATAGGGCAGGCACTGTGGAAAGAGTTTACCATACATTTATTTTAATGCTCCCAAAACTCTGGGAGTTAGATATTATTCCCTGCATTTTATAGAGAGACAGAACTCTTAACCTTTATGCTAAGCCTGTGCCATCTGATGTGGGAGCTGCATGACCAATAGCCACATGTGGCTGCTGAGCACTTGAAATGAGAAATATGGCAAATCTAAGTTATAATATGCTGTACACACTAAATTCAAAGACTTAGTATAAAAAATATTTAAAATATCTCAATAATTTTACATATTGCTTAGATGGTGAAATGATACTATTTTTATACAGTGGGTTAAATAAAACATATTATTAAATTAATTTTACTTTTTCTTTTTAAAATCTGGCTCCTTAGTCCAAATGTGCCTCTCATTATATTTCCAAAGGACAGAGCTGTGCTAATCTGTATTCCTTTTTAAAACACCTTCAACTTTTACAAACAAATGCTGTTTTGGACCAGAGAAATTCTTTTCTTCCTTTTAAAACAAAACAAAACACCCCATGATTTAAAATAAAAGAAAGAGCGATAAACTAATTTTATAAATTCAAATTCTATATTTACAAATTATAAATACTTTTATAAAACAAGAATGAAAAACAATTTTGCTTTTTAAGTTTCTTCTTTTAAGACTTTAGTATAATTACTTTCTGTTGTCTTAATTTTCTTCTAGTGTCCACAGTTTGTTTGTTTGTCTGTTTTGGTAAACCATGTACAGAGATATGGGAAGAAGTCTTCTATGTTATTACAATGTTTTCCTCTTTTAAGGTCTCTTTTGTAATTCATTCATTTAAAAAATGTGCACTGTAATACAAAGCCTTTCTGAAATGCTGGCAAAACAAGAAAGGAGATACATAGCAGATACCAACAGCAAGTATGTAAAGTCTGCATGTCTCCACCTTTAAGAGCATGAAAATGGGAATATTACACCTTTCTTAACACGTCGCACGACAGCGTTTTTCTGGTGAATGTGATTGTACATCTGTGTGATAGCTGAAAACAGAGTTCTGATATTAAATCACATGAAAACCTCGAGTGACATCTACCTAATGGCCATTGACTGTAGTCAACAGAGGTTTTGCTCTTAAGACTTGTTCCAAATCACCATCTCAAGGCATCTGACAATGGCGCCTTCAAAAGCCTGCAAATTTTTCAGAGCAGACATCCTGCTAGGATTTCAAAACCCATAATCTTAAACCCCTGTTGATCCCACCAGGGAGACAGGCAAGAAAAATCAGTGGGACATATTTACTTATTTCTCTGTGGGACATTCTGCCTTCAGAAACAGCTTAACCTGGTTCTTAGAGAAAAAGACACACCCAGGATAAAGCACACCAAAAAAGCAATGATCTCCGGATTCCAGCTCAGACATAACTCTCTTCCGCTACCATTTATAATGTGTGAGGAATTTGGGATTCTTTATTCTCATGATACAATTTTTTGTGTATTGTTTATTGTTATTTATCGAGTGATTAAATCTTGTTTCAAATTCAGCTAGAGAATCTGAACCCAATACCTCTATGACCGTGAATTCTCTGAGTTTCACAATGGATTATTTGCTCCTTACCAACAAATAAGGTGGTGAGGCAACCAAATTTGTCTTATTTCACACCAACCAAAACAGAGACCCACCATTATGGGTTGGTACCCAAAACCTAATTGCTAGCTGACTTTCTAAGTCTAGTCCTAATAATTATCTCTTTGCTAAATAGGAAAAGCCATATATAATAAATCATTAAATGAAATCTCTTCATTTACGATGCTCGACTGGATATAATTCCCTCTCCTTTTATTGCTCTATTATCACAGGGAAGGCTGAGATCACGGTTCCACTGGTGCAGAAATGACTTTCGTAAACAACTTGGAATTTACACTGACTCGTTTTTTCCTTTAATTATTTCCCAAGGAATAATAAAGATGTATTTTCCTATATGTAGCACATTGTTATCATGATCTTTACTCTCCATTTATGTTCAAGGAGCACTGTTGTTTTCCTTCTCAAATGATCTGAGGATACAAAATACCATTAGAGAAACTTTCTAGTCTTGGTTTTGGCTGGATGCCTTTGAGTTCTAACTAAGAAGTTCCTGTGCACTAACAGAGCTGTTTCCAAAAATTAGAGTTCTCCGAAGTAGCTTTCTTTATTTTGTGTGTGCGTGTGTGTGTGCATGTGTGTGCGTGTGTGTGTGTGTGTGTGTGTGTGAGTGTGTGTGTGTGTACATGTTTAGTCAGGCAGCGAAGCAAAATTCATCACGGCAATTTTCTAGGACACATCCCTTGGACGAAATTTACAATACTTTTACCAGGAGAATGCTGACAACCAAGAAACATGACAACACAGCGTTATAATGAGTGATGTTTATAATGCAAGTGTGAAGTACCCACTGGGGAAGAGGCAAACAGTTTAGAGGCACCATGATCTATGAAAATCAGAAACAACTTTAAGCTTCGGTTGCTCACGTGAACCAGAGAAAGCTGGTAAACGTGACTGCTGAGTTTCTCATGGCAGGTAAGTAGGCAACAAGGTGTTCAGACCTAAGCAGATCAGCTAGAAAGCACCAACTTTCAAAATTGACCAGAATGGCTTCAAAGATGCCCTTAAACCCAGGGATCAGAGAGTTCTCTTGGGACCAAGGTGCTGGACATTTCTTCTTCTGCTCTGTGTAACTCTCTTCTCTCCTCATCTGGTCCTGAAACAATTGATATGAGGATGGAGTTAGAGAAAATGAGTTTTTACAGATATATGGTCTTAGCTTTATAATATAAAGCATATTAATAAGTTTTACAGCAGTGTAATGTACTGCAGTAAAAAAATTAAGACAATTAAATTATAAGCCCTCACTTCAAACTGTGTACATATTAAAATGATTCCATACAAGGATACTAGTTATAACACTTTCTTAATTCCTTTCCAAACATGAGTTAATAAATATATTTTTAAGTTTGTAAACAAAGTAAAAGAAAAAATTATTTTTGAGATTATCAGAACTATAAGTTCATAGTCATATATCTTAATAATTTAAAGACTGGATTATTTCTCCCTATAGAAGTAATGACGATTAGGCTATCAAAAAGTTGAATTAAAAAAAAAAGGTAGATAAGCTCAAAATTAACTTCATCATGCTTCTAAATAGTGTTTTCTTAATAGTAAAGCAATGATAATATTTAGAGGGAGTGTAGTTAAATGCGTGGGGAATGGATCTTGACTGCTGAGGTTTGAATCCTCATTCTGGCACTTACTTGCATGGTATGTAACCTCTCTGTGCCTCAGTTTCCTCATTTGTTAAATGGAGGTCATAACAGTATCTAACACATAGGGTGGTTGTGAAGATTGAGTTTGTTAATACATTTTCTGAGCTTAGAACAGTATGTGGTAGATGTAAAAACGCTCAGAATATATTAGCTGTGGTTATTTCTAAACCTGGTAGTAAAGTGCAAACAGTTGGAAACATCTTAAAACATAGTTATAACCCATCTGTTAACATCTGATACCAATACATCTGCAGTGTCACAGGCTGCTTTTTTTCTACCAAAAGTGCTAACCAAATACATATCCAAAGATATGCAAAGTAGATGATGGAGAAAAATATTTGGAAAAATCTGAAAAAGTTGGCAACATGAATTACCCTGTAATATAGCATTCTCAATCATTTAAATGTGGACTCATACTATTATTAAGTTGGGTACCTAATGAATATCAATGTTCTAGAAAATTTATAAGATATAATTGTAATATATTTCTGAAAATTCTTTCAGAAATAAAGATCTGATGCAAAGAATGTAATTTTGTTTGAGATGTGATAATAATAAATGGAAGACAAAAACTTTCATTAATTTAGACAACGAATAAAAATCTGAAGATAATTAAAGTAAAATCATAAAAGCTCTTCACTCTACAAAATAAGAAAGAGTCTCTAAATCCCAGTTTAATTTTTACTGTCATGTAGAATATCTAGCTTCAATAAAAAGAGGAAATTTTCTAGTTTCTGCTTTTGTGTACACATTTTATACTCTTTTCTATACTTTAAACGTTATCAATTAAAACACTGATCAATTAAATCACTACCCCCAGAGCAAATGTAAATTTGCTTTAAATTCTACAAGTTTAACTTTTAAAATAATAAAATGCATATGTGACACGTATAAGAGTAATTTATCATATTTTATTAATGAAGATGTCTAGGAAACTTTCTTCTTATGAAAGAAAGTTTTCATTAACAGCGAAAACCATTTTCTAAGTAATATAGTCTTCCATGCTTTGTCTACTGAGGAAAATTTTAATATTAAATGGTTAAACATTTTATGAGGAACAATACTCTAGGTTCCTCAAGATTTGGAATGATGGAAAAATACTTAAATAGAATTGCCCTTGTATGTCCTTATTGGAAGAGGAGAAATGAACCTAGGAGCAAAAATACAGGTTTATTTTTTCAAAAAATTTTTAAAGAATTTTTTTCTTTTTTTATTAAAATTATTGGAATGACATTGGTTAATTAAATCAACTATGTTTCAAATGTACAATTCAATAATACATCATATGTATATTGCCTTGTGTGTTCACCACTAGAAGTTAAATTTCTTTCCACAGGTTTATTATTAATGCTATTTAAATAGCTCTTCTTTAAATGGCTCTTCTATGACACATTGTTACTAGACCTACTTCTCCACCCCTTGGCCCCACCTAGCTTCGCCATCTTTATTATAGGATGAAATTTTTCACTTCCTCAGCTTTCCTCTTACACTCTCTACTACACCCACCACAGAGCCTACCTTCCACACTGACTCATCGTCAATATCATCTTGCTTTGCAAGACTCCTGTCCTACTGAGCTAATCATTGTGAGTGCTAAATATTTCTCTCTCCAACTCCCCACACACAGGGTGAAGGCATTTATTCTGAAACTTTCGGCAAGTGAGTTATTGCATTGCTTAAGAATTAAATGATATTTGAGATTAAGCATGCATTTATGAAAAGAAATTGACAGTAAGATTCAGCGCAATATCTAATTGTAGATAATAAGCATTTGGGGGGAAGAAATTGGCTGCTTCTTAAAGGAAAAATTTTAAAAATTTTCTTAAACTATACTAAAAACAAACAAAAATATTTATCAGAATTGTATTAACTGAATATCTTTCTTCCATATTTTGCTTCTTCAAAGCTCAGTTCTAATTTTGGCTGTATTTTGTCCATATACTTGAATGTGATGAATTAGGTTTTCTGGAATGATCTCTCCAAGTTTCCTGTCTTGGGTTTATGCACCTTTCCCCTTGTTTCCAGCCCTCTACTACTGCCTCTTTTAGAACGCTTTTATTAAATCTCACGTTGTCTTGCAGAGAATTAAGTTTTACTGTCTTTACCATTTTTGGTTTATCTCACTTATTTTTCTTGCCTCCTTGTCTGCTCTACCAACCATCAGTAGAATAGTTTTATCTTTGAGGCAGAACCTTCTTGTCAACACCATCCTTTGACCCAGTCTAGAGGGGTTCTGTTCTGGGACCCAAGCTTTGTAGAAAGCCTCTCTTCAGCTCTCCTCTGGAGGTGCCCCTCCCCATGGAGCAAGGGATGCATGGTGACAAGGGAATGTGCCAACTCAAATCCCAAGCCCCCTCCTAGAACTTTAAAAATCACATTCAGTTTCCTAGGACCCTGGAATTCCCTGCCAGAATCCACTTTCTGAGCCTCCACAGATCTCTTTCCTGGCTAGAAACTTCAGTACAAAGTTGGAAAGGAACGATGAGAGTAGAAATCCTTTTGCCTCGTTTCTGATTTTCGGGGAAAGTTTTCAGTTCTTCACCAATAAGTAAGTCAGCTGTGGGTTTTTTGTAGATGTTTATTATTGGATCGAAGACATTTTCTTCAGTTCTAGCTAAGTATTTTTCTCATGAAGGGTGTTAGATTTTGTCAAGCGCTTTTACTGCATTCGTTGAGGTGAGCTTGGAGTTTTTGTCCTTTAAGCTGATAATATGATATATTACATTGATGGGTTAACTTAACCTTATATTAGTGGGGTAAATCTCAATTGTTATGGTGTATTATCCTTTTTTATATATTGCCATTTAATCTATTAGTCTTTCGTCGAGGATTCTTGTGTTTATAGTTGTAAGAGATGTTGGCTTGCAGTTTTCTTTTCTTGAGCCTGCTTTTGATATCAGGATAATACTGTCTTCCCAGAATGAGTTCCCTCCTCCATGTACCCTGCTTTTCTATTTTTGAAATGAGTTTCTGAAGATTGATATTAATTCTTCCTTAAACACTTTGTGGAATTGACTAGAGAAGCCATCTGGTCCTAGGCTTCTTTTCTGGTTGGTGGTGGAATTTTGATTAGTAATTCAATCTCTTTACTTGTTAAAGGTCTATTCATATATTTTTTTTTTATTCAATCACTTTCTGTAGTTTGTATCTTTCTAGGAATTTGCCCATTTCATGTAGAGTATCTAATTTGTTGACTTAGTATTTCCTTGGAATCCTTTTATCTTTAAGTTTAGAAGTGACGTTTCCTTCTTTCATTACGGTTTTTATAATTTGAGTTTTCTCTCCTTTTCGTTTGGTCAGTCTAGTAAAGGTTTGTCAATTTTGTTGTTCTTTTCAAATAATGAACATTTGGTTTCATTGATTCCCTCTATTTTCTTCTATTCTCTGTTTTGTTTATCTTCACTCTTATCTTTATTATTTCCTTTCGTCTGCTAGCTTTGGATTTACTTCGCTTTTCACTTGCTATTTTCTTCAGATGTACAGTTAGATTATTGCGATTTTTTACATGTATGTGTTTATTGCTATAAATTTCCCTCTGAACACTGCTTTCTCTGCATTCCATAAATTTTGGTATGCTGTGTTTTGATTTCATTAGTTTCTAAGTATTTTCTAATTTCTCTTTTAATTTCTAGCTTCATTTCACTGTGGTCAAAGAAAATATTTTATATAATTGCACTCTTAAAATTTACCGAGACTTGTTTTATATCCTATTACACAGGCTATGCTGAAGAATGTTTCCCATGCACTTGAGAAGAATGTGTTGGGTGGAATGCTATGTTCATATTTGTGAGTCTGGTTGGTTTATATTTTTCTTCAATCTTCTATTTCTCTTATTGATCTTTTGTTTGGTTGTCCTGTCCATTATTGAAAGTGGAATATTGAATCTATATTTGATTAAAAGGTGTCTTAGGGTGGATCTCTTTGCACTTATCATTCTTGGAAGTTATTGAGTTTTTGGATGTGTATATTAATGATTTTAATTAAATTTGGGAATTTTTTTGCCATTTTTTTTCAAATTTTTTTTTGCCCCTTTCGCTCTCCCCTTTCCTTTTGGGACTCACATTGTGTATAAGTCAGGAAGCTTGATGGTGTCCCACAGATCTCTGAGGCTCTGTTCAATTTTTTTCAGTAGTTTTCCATTACTCATTTCATTCTCCAATCCATTCCTCAGACTGGATAATCTCTATTTACCTCTCTTCAAGTTTACTGATTCTTTTTTTTTTTTTTGCCTGCCAAAATCACCTACTGAAATCTTCTAGTTAATTGGTCATTTCTGTTGTATTTTTCAACTGTGGAATTTCTAGTTTATTGTCTTTCATTATTTCTCTCTCTTTATTGATATTGCCTATGTGGTGAGATTTTATTCTCATACTTTCCTTTATTTCTTTAGACATTATTTTCTTTAGTTCTTTGAACATATTTTAAATGGCTTGTTTAAGACTTTGTCTATGCCCAATGTCTGAGTTTCCTCATGGACAGTTTCTAATGATTGATTTTTTCCCCCTGTATATGGGTGATACTTTCCTATTCCTTCACCAGTCTCATAATATTTTGTTGAAATTGAACATTTTAAATAATATAATGTGACAACTCTGGAAATTAGATTCTCTCCCTTCCCAAAGTTCGTTGTTTTGGCTGTTTGTTGTCATTGTTGTTTGTTTAGTGATTTCAGAACTAATTCAATAAAGCCTACATTCTTTGGGTGGTCACTGATGTCTCTAATTGGTTAGCATATTGGTCAGCTAATGATTGGACAGAGATTTCCTTTATCACCTGGAATAAATAATTCTCTCAGTATTTGCTGATGGATTCTGTGTGTGTGTTGGGGCATATCTTCAACACTCAGCCAGGCAGTTTGTGACTCTGCTTTGGCTTTCACTTCCTGGTTGTGCAGAGCCTCAAGGTCAACCCAAGGTAAGATGGTAAGACCTCCGCTGGTCATTTCTGAGCATGTGCACAACTCTGGCCATGCATACAGCCGTACACATGCATGTAGCCTTCCAGATTCCAGGGAATATGTTCCAGCCTTTCAAAGCTCCCTATGGACATGTTGTGCCGCAGATTTTTCTCACTAATCGTTTGATCAGAATTTCGTTCGCTTCAACTGTTCTCTTCTGCTTCAGGCAGCCACAATGTTCAATTGCCTCTGATTGTTTTCAACAAATGTCCGTGGAGAGAAGGTTGTTTTTGCAGGTGAATTCTAAGTCAGGTCAAATATCCCTTGTAAGTGGGATATTACAGGGAAATGCCACACAGGTCAAATAATGATAATTCTCTGAGAACAGGTCTTGAAGGAGCACCACCAGCTGCATTCTGCTCCCAGAGGCTGCCAGGTTACTGGTTTTCACCATGATTTCTGGCTGTTAGATTAAAATGCTGTCATAGAGCTCAAGAGGAGACAACAAGGATAGGGCAAGTGAAAATACCACAAAGCACACTATTCTTACTAAGATTTAGCTCTTTTATTTGAATAAATGCTTGTCAGGTTGTTACAAGCTTTTGTTAATTTCCAGAGTTCAGAAAAAAAAATTGATATTGACAATTTTTTCCAGTGTTCTCATTGCTTTATGGAGGAGAAAATTTTTGGAGGTCTTTATTCCACTATTTCTATTGGTGTCTTCAGCTTCTTTGATCAGAAACAATACTAAATCTAGAAAAGTCCCTCCTAATTCTTCCTTGCTTCTTTTAGTTAAATTACAGTACCGCTTTAAAAAGTCTCCTTTTAAATCCTTTAACCATATTTAGAAAGTGTTGTCCTTCCTTCGCCCTTTCTTTTATTTCCTCCTATGTCATTTGGATCCCAGGACACGGTAGCACCACATCATACACCTTGGCTCCCTCCTGTTATTTTAATCCCCCATATTACCCATTCACCTCCGGCCCCAGGTCTGTAGCTGTCTGTCCTCAGTTCCTGACCTTCAAGGTTTCTGCTGGGGCTGTCTGCTGGAATTCACCACGCCAAAGCAGGAAATATTTCCAGATTGTGCATCTCTAAAATCCCGGTGGTCTCCAGCTGCTCCTGCAGTTTATAACTTTATTTTCATTCTCCTTTCTAATTCATCCTGTTTTTTTTTCTCAAGGGCAAAGGCTTTCAAACTGGAGTCTGCTGAATTTAGGATGTGGAGTATGTGGGGGTGGGGGATGGTGGGAAAGGCCATGAGGGTAAAACTTCAAGCTCCGGTCACTCTGATCAGATCTGCTGAACTTTTTGTCTGTTTCATTTGCTTAAATCTCCCTCTAAGACTTCTCCTTAACAAAGTGCTTCCTGGCAAAAGAAAAAAAAAATGGAAAATTACTTCTCTAAGGAAAACAGCCCCCCTGATAGACTACAGAGCCTAATAACATTCAAGGAAAACCCACCATTAAACGATTCTTATTTCAGAAGACAAATTGAAAACTGCTGTTTCTCTAGAACTCTACGTGTTAAAGTTAAGCATGTTATTTCATAGATGAGAAAACTAAAGCCCATAGAAGTTAAGTGGCATATCCAAGATTAAGTAATGGCATAGCTGGAGCCAGAAGTTCAATCAACAGTGTGTTGGCTGGTGTGGGGCTTTTTCAGTGTCCACCATGCAGAGCATGTTTCTCAGCCTTCGTAGTTCTTAGCACATGAATGTGTGATTCTCCTTGCCGCAGTCTGAAGCTCTTCTCATTTCCACTCACCCTAGGCATGCTCTGCAATCCTTTACTCTTTTAAATTTTTTTTCAGTTTTTAATTTTTCAATTAAATTGACATTTAATATTATTTTATATTAGTTTCAAGTATATAGCATAATGGTTAGACATTTGTATAATTTAAGAAGCGATCTCCCCGATTAGCCTGGTACCTACTTGGCACCATACATAATTATTAAAATATTATTGACTGTATTCCTTATGCTGTACTTCACATCCCTGTGACTATTTTATAACTACCAATTTGCACTTCTTAATCCCTTCGCTTTTTTCACGCAGCTTCCCAACTCTTCTTTCATCTGGCAATCATCAGTTTTTTCTCTGTATCTGTGAGTCTGTTGCTGTTCTGTTTGTTCATTTTTGTTCTTTAGATTCTATATATGAGTGAGATCATATGGTATTTGTCTTTCTCTGACTTATTTTACTTAGCATAATGCCCTCTAGGTCCATCCATGTTGTTGAAAATGGTAAGATTTCATTTTTTATTATGGCCGAGTAATATTCCATCAGTGACTCATGAGCGCGCGCACGCGCACAAACACACACACACACACGCACACACACACACCCCACTATTTCTTTGTCCAATCTTCTATCGATGTGCACTTAAATCGCTTCCATATCTTGGCTATTTTAAATAATGCCGCAATGGACATAGTGATGCATATATCTTTTTAAATTAGTGTTTTGGATTTCTTCAGGTGAATACCCAGAAGTGGAATTGCTAGGTCATAAAGTAGTTTTATTTTTAATTTTTTTGGAGGAAACTCCATATTGTTTTCCATAGCGGCTGCACCAATTTGCAATCCCATCAACAATGCATGAGAGTTCCCTTTTCTCCACATCCTCGCCAACACTTGCATTCATTGATGATGGCCATTCTGACAGGTGTGAAGTGATATCTCATTGTGATTTTCATTTGCATTTCTCTTATGATTAGCGACATCGAGCATCTTTTCATATGCCTATTGGGCATCTGTTTGTCCTCTTTGGAGAAATGTCTATTCAGGTCCTCTGTGTATTTTTCAATTGAATTGTTTGTTTTGATGTTATTTATGTTTTTTATAAAATTTGTATATTAATCCCTTATCAGATGTATCATTGGCAAATATCTTCTCTCAAATATCTTGTCCTTTCATTTTGTTGATGGTTCCTTTTGCTGTGCAAAAACTTTTTAGTTTAATGTAGTCCCATGTATTTATTTTTTGTTTCATTTCCCTTGCCTAAAAAAATATACTAGAAAAAATATTACTAAGAGCAATGTCAGAGAGTTTACCATCTATGTTTTCTTCTAGGAGTTTTATGACTTCAGGTCTTCTATTTAAGTCTTTAATCTATTCTGAGTTTATTCTTGTATATGGTATAAGAAGCTGGTCTAGTTTCATTTTTTTTTTTTGCATGTAGCTGTCTAGTTTTTCTAAAACTATTTATCAAAAGACTGTCTTTACCCTATTGTATAGTCTTGCCTCCTTTGTAATAGATTGATTGACCACCTTCTTTACTCTTTACTCTCCTCTTCCCATGCCTTCTTCAGTTAGCCCCCTGTGGGTTTAGAAGATGGTAACAAATTTTATATTTGCTTTAATCAGCAATGCTTACCCTGACTATTTCAATGTCTCTTAGTTCAAATTCTTAAGCTCAAATCGCTTTTTGGCTCAACTTTGCCTATGGATTGGCCACTCTCCAGTCTAACTCTCATAGCCATAGGAGTTGGATTACTTAGTAAAATCATGACCATCCATACCTGCCCCTTCACTGGGTTATGAAAAAATTCTAAGAGTGGCAAGTATGCCAAATAGTGATCACAAAGCATATCTTCTAGAGCAGTCCTCTTTAGTGTGGTTTTAAAGACCAAAAAATATAAAATCTAGAGTCTGTTAATGAACAACTGGTACAATTGGTCTGTTGATGAATATCATACTGTATTAGTCTGGGTTCTCCAGGGAAACAGAAGCAATAGGATCTGTGTGTGTGTGTGTGTGTGTGTGTGTGTGTGTGTGTGTGTGTATAAAATAAGGAATTAGATACATGGTTTCAGAAACTGGCAAGTCCCAATCTGCAGTGTGGGCCAGTAGGCTTGGACCCAGTAGAGCTGATGGTGAAGTTCCAGTTGTAGAACCAGCAGCCTGGACACTTGAGAGAGCCCATGGTGCAGATGAAATCTGAGGACAATCTGATGGAGAATGCTTCTTACTCAGGGAAGCTAGCCTTTTTGTTCTATTCAGGCCTTCAGCAGATTGGACGAGGCCCATCTCATTCTGGAGAGCAATCTTCTTACTCAGAGTTCGCTGATTTAAATGTTAACCTCATCCAAGTTGACACATAAAATTAACCATCACATCTGCTTTCTAGGATTACATCTCAGGTTCCACAGAGTGAAAATGATTTGACATTCTTCCTCAATGACTCATTTCAATTCACTTCTTATTTAGTCCAAATTGTTTTTGCTTTTTCTTACCTAATTTTTTGAAACTTTACATGTTCAGAACTGCCACGGAAAGCAAAGGGACTGACATGAAGAATGAAAATGAGACTTACGGCAGTGCCTTATGCAGAGTAAAGTGGTTGGGTCATCTTTATAGAACCTCCTTGATGACAGGCCTTCTAGGATTCCTGGCAATTATTCAGTGTCATATTTTGATCAGTGTATGGTGATTGTTTCAGAATGATTCAATACATTATGCAAGGTTAGAAATTCCTTGATTATTCATTAACTTTTACATGACATTCAATAATAAACAGATTTCCAACTAACAAAATGAGATTCCTTACCTAAAGAATGCTTTGTTCTACTCGCTCCCCTCTTCGCCTTGGAAAATTAGATCAAGCTGTTTATCATCAGTGATATATCAGCTATAAAAAAAAAAAAATGCCACAATACTTAATTCATAGAAATCTGGTAGAAACAAACTGATTCATGATCAATAAATCTTTTAAAAACATATGAGTCTTTTATCCAAGTGCTAAGTGTTACTATTGTCACTGTGAAGAGATTACAAGCTATATAGTTGGGAGTCTTCATCGCTCAGAGGAAAAAAAAACAAATCCTCTCAGAGAATGCACTTTTGTGTATATATCGGCTATAAAGGTAACAGTTCCAACATCAGGTTGTAAATGTCATGTACTGTAAGCCTTGAAAGGTCATAACCATTCTTGATATCATAACCAGAGATATCAAACCAGTGGTGTTTAGGTATATTGCCCCTTCCATTCCTGAAGGTAAACTGAGAATCATTTTCTTTTTCAACATGTAAATAATTTATTCATCAATGATCTTTAAAAATAACACAACTTTCAAAATACCATCTGCATCTTAGAACTTCCAGACAGAGCTGTATTTTATCTATTCTACGGTACTAAAGGGCATCAAAATATTTCAAATTATACGAAAAAGAATACAATGTGGAATGCATTTTTGATGTTATGTCTTATGCAGTAGCTAATACACTACTGAAATAATGCCACTACTAGCAAGTTGTGTTAGGCATTGTGTAAGGGAAAAATGAAGACATAAAGTCGGCTCTCACAGCTATTTTGGGTGTACAGTGGAGGAGTGCGGCTTCAACGTGAGCAGGTGACTGTGATAAAACTACAGAGATAACAGTGCCTGAAGCACCATAGATCGGTAGAGACATAAACAGCTGATAATCCGTTACAACATGATTTCCTACATTGGCTTTTGAAAGTACTTTTAAGTTAGACCCTAACTTTAGTGTTTTCTAATAGTGCTTCAGAAACTGCTTTTATGTGATGTTCATATATTGTATCATGACGAAGCATGTTAGGAAATAAATTATAAGCAGATTGAAATATTTACTCTGAAGAAGTTAGAATTGCATTAAGTCCAGTTGAGCTCCCATTCTTTATTCTTTTAGGTTATTCAATTCTGTAATATTAGCTCAGCAATGTTTTAGAAGTTCGAGCATGTTACCTTGTTCTCATGGTTAGATATGGTATCAGGTTACAAAGAATATTGTTAGTTGACATTATTTTCCTTCCAACTCCAATTAAGCAATAGTTATTGAATATAAAGCAATAAGTACTTGGTTCGGTTCAGTAACAGTTGTTGAAATTGTACAATGAGAACTCAGGTAGATGTATACTAAGATAAACAAGTTTTGCATTTCATCCTTAAGGAATTCCCAGTCTGGTGTCAGAGAAAGACCTATATATAAGTGTTTATCACATGACTTGGTATATGTAATAATGAGTGCATTGCAATGATGGATATAAACATAAATAACAGAGTACAGAGGAGGGGCCTTAAAACATCATAGATTAAAAATATAAAGGACCTGATGAAGAATTCAATTCTGAGTTTATAAGTTTGAAAACTCAGCTCATTAGGGGTCATGATACCAATTTAATTGACCACAACTTCAAAAAAATTTTTAAAGTAAAAAAAAAAAAATACCAGGAAACATTTGCCTCCCTTCTCACCTTCCTCCAGTCATTCTTTACGATCTCTCTGAGATGCAAATTTGGTGTTTATTTTTCTCATCAAAGCCCTGCTGGTTGTCCCATAACCTGACTGACATGGTATAAATTCCTCCATCTGGCCTCCTTCCCCTCTGGCTCCCCTAACTTTCCAACCTCATTGCCTGTTACTCACCTTTCTTGTCTCAATTCTCCAGCCATAGGCACATTCTACGTATTCTTGCCAATTCCCACCTCTTAAGATGTTCCTTTGATCTTGATAATATCCTAATCACTGTATAAGACACAGTTCAGGAGTTTTTCCCTTTGTGAAGCCCTTCCTTACTTCCCAAACAAAGTAATTTCTTCCTCCTCTGTGTTATCACTGTAGCTTATTTGCATCTCTTTATTACAGCAATAAATGTAGTATCTTGCAATAATTTGTTTATACATCCTCCTCCACACCTAGCCTCTAAGCACCTTGACAGCAAAGAAAATACCTTGTTCAATTTTACTTGCCTGACATATAAAAAAGTACTAAAAAAGAAATATGATAAGTAACAAATTACTCTTTGCTCTCATAGCAATTAGTTCAATGTCTTGCAATTATTTACATAATCTACTCTACTTCTAGTCTAAGTATCTTGACCACAGAGACTATGACTTAAATATTTTTATCTGCCTAACATATAAGATGAATGAATAAACAAACAGATGAGTTGATTTGGGAAACTATCAATAATAATATTTTATATATGTAATGACCACTAAATTATTGTATTACTTGAGAAAGGTATATCAAAAATGTTGCTTAGTAGACACTATGAATTAAGATGATTTTGAAAACATAATAATAACCCTGTCTCTCCACCTCCCCATTGCAAAGAATATTAACAAATGATGATCTGGGAAAGATATGGTACTAGATACACTGGAAATAATAAATAAGTTAAAGTGAGACTCTAATGACATGCAAAATGACTTCTATCTGGCCATGCCATCACTTCAGGGTTTGGGAGAGATCCCAGTTCTGAAAAGTCAGCTCATCTTACTGCTTGTAGCAATCTATGAGACTTACAAAAGTCCAGGTGTCCCTGATTTGAGAGAAGATTCAAGAGCTCCAAGTCTCCTGCTTCCTGTCCTCATACTGCTCCTATCCAAAGAGAGCATCACATCTAACCACCAGAGGCCAAGCAGCAAACACTGTAAGCACTATCTTCTCTCTTTTAGTTCATTTTCATTAGTACCTTGTTCCAATAGTTCACTGACCTCATCAAGACCTCCAAGCCATTTGCAATGCATCACAACCTCATGTGTGTACTTCGTACATTATCTAGCTTTGAGTTTACTGTTTCCCACTATAATAGGTCTCTTGGATACAGTCTCAATTCCCTAGACAATGGGTGGGTAAACTAAGGCCCTCAAGACAGATCAACCCACTGACTGTTTTTATAAGTAATGGTTAATTGGAATACAGCCATCCCTATTAATTAATGTATTGTCTATGACTGCTTTTGCACCAAAATGACAAGCTGAGTAGTTGTGACAGAAACTGAATGGCTCTTAAAACAAGTCTAAAATATTTATTATCTAGCCCTTTACAGAAAAAGTTTTCTAATCTATGCCCAAGACCCACTCTCCATCATATATACTTGAAAGAACTCCAATTCTCTATTTCCTCCTAATCTGCCCTTGAGCAGCAGAATGGGCTAAACAAAAAGCCATGATTCAGCTGAATATGCTCAATTAAAATTTATGGCCACAATTTTCAAGTCAACCTTTAGCACAGCCCCAAAATTCAGTTTTAACTCCCTAGTTAATTAATTCTTTCACTCACTGAGATTATTATATCACATATTCTCTTTCCTCAAAATTTCAATTACCCCTTTTCTCTTCTCAGTCTTAGATGATGACTGTACTTCTCACTTCACTTAAACAAATAATAAGTGTTAGGAAAAGAATTACCCTGTCTACCTACCATCAAATCTACCAATCTGTTGACATCTCTGCCCATTTTTCCTTCTACTTTCTCTTGCAATGCTTAAATTATGTTTACACCTAACTAAGGCTAACCCCATGTGTGTGTTGAATCTCATCTACTTAAGGATTTAGATCCTGTAATTAATCTCTCTTTCCTGTTTCATTAATTTATTTTTCTCTACCAGATTATGACCATCAACAAACATACTATAATAATTCTCATAAAAATAAAAATACTCTTGTAAGGATCCTCACTCCCTTCAGCCTCAGCTCCAGTTCCCTGTTGCCTTGTAGCCATCCATCATGAAAACATTGTCTCTACAGACTCTTTCTACATCTTCATCTTGAATTCTCTCTTCAATTCACTCCATGCCAGCTTTACTCATGCCTCCAGACTGAAAACGTGATTGTCAAGGTCACAACGTGAAGTACTCAGCCTCTCAGGAGCATATGATGTAAAGGTCACTCTTTTCCTCCTGAAACGCTTTCTTCTTTTGGTTTTCAGAGCACTGTGACTTCCTGGTGTTCTTCCTTCCTTCCTGTGCCTCCTCTGTCTTCAGGGCTGACTCTTCCTCTCCTCAGCTGCTCAATTGTGGAAGGTCTTATAGCTCGGTGCTCAGTCCTCGTACCTCTCCTTTATTTACACAAATTTTCTAGAGGGTCTTGACCCATCCCATGGATTTAATTACCATCCAATTCTGATGTTTACCAAATTCATATCTTCAATCCAGACCACTTTTCCGAACTCTCTTATGTCGACTTCTCCAGTAGACACCTCAAACTTAACAAGGCCACGTGAAGCTGCACTTAGAACATGCTCCTTCCTCAGTCTTCCCTATTTCCATAAACAACTTCATTCTTTAAGTTATAATCCTACAAATATCCTTGTCCCACTATTCATCTCTCCCTGAACATCCAGTCCATCAGCAAATCTTGTCAGTTCTTCCTTTGCAGTATATCCAAATCCGACATCTCCTTGCCACTTATGCCTCTATTTCCTGATCCAAGTCTCCCCCATCCTCTCCTTCCTGATCTTTCCTCCTCCTCTTGCTTCTCCTCTCCTCCCCCTTTCCCTTTTCTCCTCCCACATTTAAGTCTTCATATAGCAATCAGAGGGATTTTATTTTAAATATTAATCTGCTTATGTCATTTCTATGCTGTAAATTTTCCAGTGGCTTCCCATGATGCAGACAAGAGAATGCAAAGTCCTTCACAAAATCCAGAAAGCCCTCCTTGACCTGACTTTGGTTGGTTTCTGACATCATCTCAAAGAGGCCTTACTTGCTCCATCTCAGCCTCATCACCCTTTTTGCTATTCCTTCGATGTCAAGTTTCTTCCCTTTCAAGGCTTTTACTCTTGCTGTTCCCTTGGCTTGGGATGCCTGTCCTGGGCCTTCTTCATGTGGCTTACTTCTTTACTATTGTCAGCACACATTCTGTGTTCAAATGTCACTTCCTTGGAGAAATTTTCCCTGACCACCTATCTTTCCTCTGTCATCCTCCACTCACTTACTTTGCTTTGTTTTCCTTTAGAGCATTTATCACCATGGCCATGGCATTACATACTATTATTTTTATTATCTGGATTTTCCTGTAGAATGTAAATCTTATGAAGTCAGTGACTATCTAATCACTACTCTATTCTGGGACTTAGAATAGTGCCTAACACACAGTAAGCCTACAGTAAGTTTTTTCGAATGAATAAATAAATTCGTCTATATCTAATTTTGTGTCCTTATAATCATTATAAGGAGAAAATAAAATTCTGCAAACTTAAAAATCAACACAAGAAGGAATTATTTCTCTCTGTAAAACACTGAAATATAGTTTTAGAATGACTAATGATGTTCTATCAAAGGCCCATTAAATCTCTAAATTTTACTTTTATTTTGGCTTCTCTGTTGAGGCCCTTATTATGAGTCCAAGATGCCTTTCTTGACTAAGTTTTTAGATATCAGAGGGCTCGACCAGAGGTTATGTTAAGAAGGAAAAAAAAGGGTGGTTGAAGATTAAATAAACTGAGCTGCACCACATAAAGCCAGGGAGTGATGGCTGTTCTGGATGTGTTTGGTACCATAGAAGAGACTTAATTACACTGATTATCCCAAGTCTACATGGTCACTTGCCAACAGTCTGTAACTTATGCAAGAATGAATATTTTCTCTCAAAGTCCATTGAGGGAGTGAAAGATTCTGTGGCACTAACTTCCTTCAAGTTCTAATTCGTGGAGGTAGGTTTTACTGCAGAAAGGGACTCCGTAGGCTGTGCTTTACCATGTGTACATTAGACCTTCTAAATACTCTTTGTCTTCTATTTCTGATAGGCGTGTAATTGCATTTAACAAAAATGTAAACCTAAATGGACCATTAATAAGTACTCAATGAATTATAATATAGAAAAATGACATATTCAGAGGAGAAAAAGAACTCACCATCTGAAGAAAAGCACATACTAATTATGCACATTTAAAAATTTACTCTCAAAATACCATTAAAAAGCCAACATATGCATTTGATTATTTCATATTCCTATACTCTAGGCTGCCTTCTGCATTTTTTTCCTGCACAGATTTTTTTCATGATCGTGATTCTGATCCCACTGCTTTTACATTAACAGTGTCACAGAGGCAGCAAGTATAAGGCCAACGGGAAATGAACTACAGTTCTGATTTTATCCCAACAGGAAAGAAGATATGTTTCTAATTTCCCAGTAGGAAATCAGATCTATTTCTCAGAGTAGCTTGACAAGATGATGCTATGTCTCTTCTATCTCTATTAACTTAATATCAAAATAATGGTAACTCCGAGTTAAATAAACAGGAATAGATTTGTAATGTCAATCAAAATATGTGTCAAACTTAATCCTACTGCCAGTTGCATGGAAATCAAGTTCATTACTGACACTATTTATAATTTTCTTTCCTCATTGTCTAAATCAGAGATAAAAAACATCAGGCTACAACTTTTATCACAACATTTCGTTGGAAGAATTATCTTTTATAATTTTCCCTTAACTGTCCTCATCTAACAGACTCCTCACCCCATTTTTAGCTGGAAGGTGACATATGAATGAGGTGATGTGCTGCTTATATTTACTTGAAAATGTGAGCATAAATCTATTAATGCAAGAATGATTCCTTAAATCAAATTTCCAGACCAGAAACCTCTTGTTTAATTTGCAAAGGTAGCTTTGGATTAATTTTCCTCAGAGATGCATTCTGTTGCTTTCCAAGTTGAAAATGTATCCTAGATGACTAATGTTTCAGCACTATTTTTCCCTTAGCAACATAAAATGGACTTTCCGATAGAAGGAGCCTGATTTACTGACAACAGCTCTCTCAGTGGGGGGCACTGCCAAGTGCCTCCATATGCACCGTGTTTAAGATGCTTCTTCTAGGAGGCTTATATCAAAACAATGTGTAAAGCAGTGACACTCCTGGGGGAGTTACTGAATAAAGAGAGAAACCACGAATAGGTGCCAAGGCTGGCCTGAGCTCCTATTAGAACGTCTATGACTTATTCAACTAAAAACTTTATTCGTCCTGGGTAGGTGATCATACAGGTTGTGAGTATGGGGCTTAAATTTAACCATGAAAAGGAGAGAGTCTCAGCTTAGATACTTGCATAACACATTGTACATTTATTCAGTGGGCACAGAAGGAAGAGATTGACAGATCCTGTTTTCCTGAATCTCATTAGGGAATGGGAAAAGAGAGAAGGGAGAGAAATGGGGTTAGTTATAAATCTACATATAAATGTGTCCATCTTTATCTACCATCTATCTTTATCATTTCTCTCTCTCTTTCTCTCTCTCTCTCTCTCTCTCTCTCTCTCTCTCTCTCTCTCTCTCTCCCCCTTCTCATCTATCATCTATCATCTATCTATCTACCTACCCACCTATCATGATCTATTTATCTATTAAAGATAGTATACACCCACAAGAATTATTTATTACAGAAATGTCTTCAGAGAATACACACCTAGAAAACAATTTCTCCACTGAATGCTTGCAATTCTTAAATAGGTAACTACAATTAGTTAGATAATGACTTTGCTGCTTGAAGTATAGCCAAACACATTTTAGTCCTAATAGCGAAAATATTTTTGGAAGAAAAAATAAAGATTCAATTGTGTTTTACATCCAGATTGTTCTGTTTCCCTGGCTTTCTGCATAAGACTCTTGCTATGTCCTTTAACTTTACACCCTGTCAGTAGGGCTTCTGTAAGCTCAGAGGATCTGCAGGCTTTGCCTAGTCCACGGTGGATGCTGCAGCCGTTGGCTGAATCTTGGGCTTAAATTAAATGTACGGTGAGATCTTCTAAAATCTCATATAAGGATCTCTTTCTAAGGGTAGTTCCTTGAAAGTATCCACGCAGTTAACACAAAGTTTTGGAAGAGTCATTAGAATCATGTCATTCTATTGGGTTCTTTAAATCTAGAGAAGGATGGAGCCTACCATCTAGCTACAAATAATGGCTGTATTTAATCCAAGTCAGTCTATGAGTGTATATTTAATGTATTATATTAAATTGCATCTTTTTGTTGAATAAGACTGTATCATAGATACTGCCTATAAATCACGTTTCCTCTTGATCTTCTGTATTTGATATATTAAAACCTGTTTTATGGTTTATTAATAAAAATGCACCATTTATGCGTTAAAGCCGCCTATAAACCTCTCACAAGTAGAAGAAAGAGAAAATTAAATTAAGCTTTTTAGTTGTTAAGTTATCTAGTTTGATAAAAGAGTCTCAATGAAATCTACATTAACACTGTAAAAAGGTGACAAATAAAAGGAACTACTATAAATTCATAGTAAAAATCAGCAAATTAGCAACACCTTGAGATTTTATGTTGGGAAATGCAGACAGTCTGGGCTTTGGTCTCCTGGCGGCCATGTTGCTGGGGCAACTGCTGTTTAAATCTGGTCAGGAAAATTAAATGGTAAGTTCCCTTAATTTTGGCACATAAACATGGCATGGCAAAACTGTTGTGGTTAAAAACAAATTAATTTGGATTTTATAAGTAAGGTTTCTTTGTTAGTGTGTTTTTTATTGAGGAAAAAATCCACTAAAGTGATAAAGCAGTAAATACAAGTATAAATATAATACACAGAATGTTGAAAGATCCCAGTCAGTCTGTCAGTGTACAATTAAGTTAGAAAGAAGTCCATTCCCAGAAAATTGAGATTTGTCATCCATAATCTAAGAATACAAAGTAAAACCTGTATTTTCAGTGCCCAAGCTAAAATTATATTTGTGTGTGCGTGTGTGTGTGTGTGTGTGTGTGTGTGTGCGCGTGTATGTGTGATTGCTAGAGTAACATTTTTCTCAGAGAAGTATTGGTTTATAAAATGTTTTTAGTTAAAGTAAATGGTCAGGCAGTTGCAGTGAGTGCTGTTATGACGCTGTTACTGTTGAGAGTTGACTTCTAAACAGGGGTCCTATCGAAGCATTTACCAATCTGTCTACTATAATTTGCAATTAACAATTCATATGACTACTGGTTGGTACTGTAGTTAATGCAAAGAGCAATCCACTTAATTAACTCGTATCATAAAATATACAAATGAAATGATAGACTCTATCTATATAAATATTTAGCAACCAGTTTTTGGGGTTGAGGTTTGTACCGTTGTCCTGATTTGCTACCTAAGTGACATCACAGTTTGTGGAGCTGGGGAGAGAGCTAGACACAGTAGCCATCGTTATACAATATTTCTACCTCAAGAGCATAGAATATAGAAAAATACGATAAAAATAATTAGAAAGTGTTTAGTTTTAAGTGTTCATAACTTTTACATAATATAATAATGTAATGTAATATTATATAATTATTAGGTAATTTTTAATAATGGTTATGTTTAACAACCAGTTTTTTAAAAATCCCTGAAAATTTAACAATCGATTCTTGTGAACTAGTATGAGCTGGCTCCAGCATATCATGGTAAGGCTTTCAAAATGAAGTAATATTTTTCTGAGAAACAAAGATTTCATATTTTAAAGGATAAAAATTTAAAGGGCCTTCAGTTAGCAACTAGATTAGCGCTTTCTAGAGATACTAAGTCATTCAATATCCCCTTTACAGTTCTTTACAGATCTAATGCACATCTTCAGGGAATGCGATTTAATGAAAAAATAAATGGTTCCTGTGAGCAAACACATATCATCGATCTCTGCTATTTCATTATCACGTTTCCCCCTCTGCAGGCTGTACCTGTCATATGAAAAGCATGTCCCTCCACTGTGCTTTTCCAGTTGTGCCTCGTATACACACCGCAGCCCACGGTGCTGCCCTAACTGCTCAAAGGGGGAGCCTATCTCCTTCCAATCTCAAACATGATGTGAAAAGCAGAGATTTGAATATATAATTTAAATATATATAATTCATCTGTCTATCTCTTCTTCTCTTCCTCCTCCATTTGATATTTTGCGGCAAAATAGTTACTGTGAAATCGATTTATAAAGACTAAAAGGAGCATTTAACTCTAGGTTTTCCAAAGCCTCTTATGTAGCTTTGGAAAACTTTTCAGGATGTAACTTAGCACAATGTCTCCTGAACCACAATTTAATGAAATTTTAAATTGGCTATTCATTTGATGTTCTTCTTTTTTCATATTCTCCTTTAGTAATTTTATATTATCTTACAAAGCCTATATTGAGATGATTATAGTTAAGAGTCACCATCTATTCTGGTTTGCCAGCACACTCTCATAGGGGGCCTGGTTTGGATGATAAATTTATGTGGTCACTCTTCCCTGAACCAACCATTATTTCTTTCTCTAACTCTTGACACTTTTTAGTGTCTCAAAGGACCTTGAAACTCAGTTCATCCCAATCTTAACCCAAGTTGTTTTCCAAAAACTTACACTTGTGAGATGCTGTTTGTGTTAACGGTATCACCAATTTACCAAACCAAATTCTTGAGATGTTTTTTAGAATTTCCCCTTCTAAATGATTTGTCAATTTCTATCGCCTTTCCATAGATTCATATCTCACACTCAGCCCAACTGCTTGATCCTCATTCCCATTAACTTAATTTACGTTTTCTCTCCCGTGCTTTTACAAATATTCCCGAACTGCCGTTATTATCTTGCTTCTCCAATTCATTTTATACAGCCTCACTAGACTAACAAAATTTTTGAGAGAAAGGACCATACAGAAGTTTCTTTGTGTTGCTGACATTTAGAATACACCTGGCACATTATAGGAGCTCAACAATATTTTTTGAATAAAATAACTAATAAATATATGTTAGAGTAATCTTCCTTAACAAGTCACTGCTTATGTCTAAGACCAATTAAAAAATATTTTTTCAAATGCCTCTTCCATTGTCTACAAAGCAAAGTCCTTCTTTCTCTGCATCTAAGAGCATCCATGCCTTGGCACAACCTCTATCCATCAGGTGTGACTGTCTGGGCTCCTGTGCCAAAGGTCCTGCCATACAAAAGTGCACATCTTTCTTGGTATGTGCTCCATGCTCTTCTGCCCATACTCTTGGGGCTGCCATTAGCCTTGATGTTAATCATCTTCTTCCTTAATTTTACCCACCCCATCTTCCAAGGGTATGAGAAATCACTAAATATAGGGAGTGATTATTTGTGGCAAGTATTTAATGTTGATGCAAATCACATTTTTTACCACCGATGTGTGCTAAAGACATGTTTTCTTTTTCCATACGTAATCAATTGTGTCTTTAGGGTGTGGGAGCCAGTATTTTCACAAATAATGCATTTCATCTTTCTAAAATGAAACTAGATTAAAGATGTGATACCCAAAGACTTATTAGCTTAGAATATCCCATTTTGCAGTAGCATTTAGTCTTAAGAATAGTATAAAATATTCCAGATGGTGTATTTTATGTATTTTTATGGCTCTATCACTATATTTCATTCTCTGGTAGCTTTACAATAGACACCATGAAAAGGTCATCACCGAAATATAAAGTTAATATTTGCAGGTAAGGTTCCTAATATTTGAAGAGAGGAAAAAATTTAATAGGCCTTTTGTGCCTGACTTTTTTGAATCAGGAACTTAGATAATAAAGAAGTGGGGATAAGTGTCAATGATAACTGGAATACTAGCAAATATAGAATTGCTTTACTTGTTCACTTAACTCATATCTGTTAGCGTTATTTAAGAAAAATTAAATTAATTTAATTCAGCTCATAATTATTTAGTAGGCTTTGAGAGACAGATTTTATTCCCAGTATTTTTTCTGTGACTTCTTTTATGAAAACAAGAATGTTAATAATTCTAGGCATAAGTATTAATCTGAACTTTGAAGGGGTCAATTGTAGTTCAGGGTTTGAAAGATAAAATGTTTAAATGAGCCTTGAGCTTTGTATAACACATGTGCTTATTCTGTCCTTTTTGCAATAATACCTCAGAGCAAATAAAACCAGCTGTGTAAATGAAAATTTCAAACTCGGTATATTTAGAACAGCCTTGAGTACCAAAGAACTCAGTTGCAAATCTCTTCTAGTCCTTCTGTTACTGAATACAAGCAAACAAACTGCCACGGAAGCTTCATGAGTGCCCGAATCAGGATATCTCTGATTTATGACAAAAATTAATGTAACCCAAAGGTAATTCCTCAGCAGAGCTAAATGATTTCAGAAAACAAGATGATAAATAAATAGGTAGATAGATAAATAGATGATAGATAGTTAAATATATATATGTATAGATAGATGATAGATAGATAGATAGATAGATAGATAGATAGATATAGATAGATAGATAGATAGATAGATAGATAGATAGATAATGAAAAATGTGTTGTGTCTAATACCCCAGGAAATGCAGTAGGCTACCAAGAATTTAAAAAATTATTTATTGTCCTTATATATCAATATGTGTATGTAAAGTATTTTGACAGTTCATTTAAAATTGGCCCAAGAAGTCTAATAATTGTTTACTAGCTAAATCGCAGGTTTTATTTATTTCTACTTAAAAAAGAAAATCTAGCTACAATAAGTAAAGACATGGTTAACATAAGATTAGTAGTGTCATTACAGAGTGATATCATTTCCCTAGGAAATAGAAATTTTAAGAGATTATTTTATGTTCTTATCTTTAAGAACATATGTTTACAAAGTCACTCCTTAAAAGTAGATGACCTGTCTTGATAGATGTTGCCATTTGTAAAAATTGGCTCTAGTGCAGTGTGGGTCCATTTTCTGCTAACACAATTATATATTGAGCCAATCCAGGTGAAGCCCCAGGATTTTCCTCCCTTATCAATATCCCTTGAGGCCACAGGTGTGAGCTAAGGGAGGTGGCATACTTAATATCTTACTCATGCTCTCTCTGCCTACTCTGGCCTGATGCCCCATGGCACCATTTCCATAGCACAACGAATTGCTCCCAAGTCAGCTTTACCTTGTGATAAATCTCAGCCCAAGATGAGAAGACTGGTCATATTGTCACTAGGTATCTCATCCTCAAGAGCTTAGCCACTACTAGGGCTCAGTGGAACCCTATTTGTTGTTCAAAGAATTCCTTGCTGTGGACAGCAGAGTCTCACACCAGAACTCTAGGAATCTGAGCTGCAACTCTTTAATCAGGGACTGTCACACGGAGATCCTCTAGCCCTATTGGGTCTGCTAAGCCTATGACATGAGGGGCAGGCATCTCTACAGCAGACATCTCTTTTGTCTTGGACCCCAGTCAAAACAGATCTTTCAAGTCATCTGATAAATAGGTTGGAACGGTAATCCCAAGTATGGTATATGTTCCTTAAAGCCCAAGTATGGTATATGGTCCTACCACAAGTGGTAGGGGTACAAGATGCAACATCTTATTATTTAGAAGGGGGATGATCTGGCTTGGCCAGACCTTTACACCCCTTTAATTTTACAATATGGCAAGCCACTCTGCTTGTAACATTCATCTCCTACTCTTTGGCACTCTGTTGCTTACTAGGGCACCCAGGGTACTTGACCCTTCTTGTTTACCAGGTTCCATCAATATAATGTCATCAGTATTGGGACCAGCATGATGTTCTGCAGAAAGTTAGAGCTTCGAGGTCTCTTGAAGCTGAAATTTTAAAAGTATTATGTAAGCCAAACAGAGAGCAGTTTATGACATGGCATCTGCTACCTGTAGCTGTATATCTTTCTTTTTCACCTGGCATTATTCATAAGCATTTTTTTCATGTTATTTACTATTCTTTTAAACATAATTTTCAAGTTATTTACTATTCTTTTAAACATAATTTCTTTTAAACATAATTTTTACATGGCTGCATAATAATTCATCGTGTTTCTATGTGATATTCACCAAACTATTCTCTGATTACTGGACATTTAGAATTTTAAAATGTTTGTTACTCTAAATAATGTTATAATAAACTTTTGCATATAACTGTTTTCAACTCTATTTCTTCAAAAAATTCCTAGACATAGAATTACTGAACTAGAGTATAAAGATGTTTTACAACTTGGATTCATACTAACAAATTGTTCTTCAGAAATGAACATCCCACCAGCTGTGTTTTAGAGCAGTGGTCTCCAGCCTTTTTGGTACCAGGGACCGGTGCTCCTATGAGACTCTAATGCCTGATGATCTGAGCGGGAACTGAGGCGGTGATGCTAGAGCTGGGGAGCAGCTGCAGATACAGATGAAGCTTCGCTCACTTGCCAGCTGCTTACCTCCTGCTCTGCAGCCTGGTTCTTAACAGGGCACAGACCAGTACCTGGTCTGCGGCCTGGGGGTTGGGGACCCCTGTTTTAGAGGGCTCATTCCCCACACTCTAGCTAGCACTGATATTGGCATCCTTTTTAACCTCTGCAAATTTGAATGTTAAAATCTCTTATTGTTTAATATCTATTTCATCGTGATATAAAATTAAATATTTTCATTTGCTTATTGGAAATACTTTTTTCCTATATTTTTCCAAACTTTGCGGGAGAGATGGTATAATCCCCTTCCATATTATTTCATATTCTTTTAGGCATTGCATCTTTTGCATCTTTAATTTGGCATCAGTCCCCATATAATTTAAGACTCTACCTTGTAATCATATTTTCAACATAAATGAGAATTGCTCCCTTTGATTCAAGAAAATATTCACGATACTCATTCAGTAACTACTCTGTAAACTGTTTCATTGTCCTAACTATGCAGTGTGTGTACTTCTACCTCTCTTCTTTCTTATCCTTATACAACCAGTTTAAGAGGCACTGTCTTGTTGGGGGCCCCGGGGGGTTCATGGTGTGATCATTCAGGGATGTGAGAGCTGTGAATAGGAAGGAGATAATCCCAAAGCTTTTCATGTGAGGATCTAGAACTTAAATGTAGCTGCAGACCAATGCTTAACTAACCAAATTTTAGTTATTCTTCTATTCTTTTCTAAACCATCACAAAGTTTTTACTGTTTCTCTTCAACTACAGAAATCAAAATTGAATGGATGCTACATGCAACAATGTGAATAAATCTCACATAGTGTTGAATAAAAGAAGTCAGTCACAAAAAATGTGCATACTTTCTTTATAAGATGTTCCATGGGCATAAAGTTCAAGAACAGGCAAACTACTTTATAGTGACAGAAGTAAAAATAGTGGTTACCTTTGGCTGGGGGCTATTGTCTGGAAGGGTGATGAGGGAGATTTCCAGGATTCCTGAAATATCCTGTCATTGATCTGGGGGTGAGGAGTGTAATTCATGGTGTATACACATATTAAACTTTAACTAAAATTTGTGCACTTTACTGTATATACGATATATTGCAATAGAAGAGAGTAGTGTGCTCTAATATGAGTCTTCTGTTAAGTGAATACTAAAAAGTCGTATAATTTTTTTTTCTACTTGGATGTCTCTGTAAATGAATAACCTCCAAGTCTTTTTATTTTATTTTATTTTAGTTTTTAGTATGACTTTCATTTTGAGGTTATTATCTCCTTCCAATTGAAGTTCAAGAAAGATAATTTTCAGCTAGAATTCTTAGGAGTCACCTGGACAAAGGCCTACATAGTAAGTTTTTGTGTATTTTTTTCTCCTAATAAAGACAAATATTTTACAGTAAATCTCATATATCTATTTCTTAGATTAGTATTAGTAATTGCTAATATGGACATACCATAGAAATACACTTTAATATTAATTATGCTAGGTGCTAATACAATTAACAAAATTTATAACCTCACCAAATAATTCATGAAGTAAGTTTTCTCAAGAGATTAAGAAAGCAAGACTGAGAATTACTGTAATTATAACTACCTAATTTGTTTTTTAAGAACTTTGTATTTTTTTAAAAATATTTTTCTCATCTTCTACATATATAGTGTCCTTCCTCTCTCAAAAAAAAAAAGATGATAATAATCTTCTGTTTATATCTTATTTCTTTTGCCAAGCAAAAAAATGTTGCCTGTTAATTCTTTTGTGAGAAACAAAATTCTAGCCCATATCAATACAACTGGCACACCAGAAAAGCTACTAACTTAAAATATAAGAAATGTTTTAAGGAAACATTTTGAAATGATCACTTATATAAGTCACATGAAGCTCCGAAGACTATGTGTCTGATTGCAGTTCCCAGGTTTGGATGGAACCAACACATGAAAATATCTAATTGATATTTCCTACGGAACTGTATACTATGATTATACATTCTTCTTGAATTGTTCCTATAAATGAATCTCAACAGCAATCTGAGAAAACTTGACTTTTTTTCTTTCAAAAATATTAGAAAATAGTTAATTTAAAAATGCTTGTGTGGGCACCTATCATGAGACATTTCCATATGCCAGGTATGAAGGAAGCCAGTGGGAAATTTTTCTGAGATTGCCTTTAGTACTTTGCATGTCAAAGAATGCACATTTTCTCTATGGCCATCATTAAATCCCAAACTAGTTTATAAATGCAATGAAATTTTAATCAGAATCCCTTAGAAGTTTTTTGGAAACTGGAACAAAATTCTGAAGTTTAATACATGCTCAAGAAGTAAAGAATCTTTTGAAATGAAGTGTAAGGTTCGAACTTGTGTATCAGGTACTGACACATGAACTTGTAATTACTCGCCACCATTTATGAAACACTTACTGTGCTCAACTGCCTGCTGACCTGTAGCAGCAGTGACCACTGTGGGTCCTCAACAGAGAAACACATCTTGGGTGGACCAGCTAGTCACCAGGTGGCAGGTTAGTGTGCCTCTCATGAAGAAGCAGCAATTTGTCCCCTGTGTAGTACACACAGGTATTTTGTATGTGATTTTGCTTTCGTGCCCCGATTCTTCCTGTACCACTATTGTTGATTTGCTGAAGACTTGATTCTCTGTCACGGTATCCCAGACATTATTTTTGACCAAAAAGCTACTTCGATAGCTTTAAGTCGATGGTTGATGTTCATGTGCTTTACCAGTCTTACTACCCACCCCACGACCCAGAGCATATTAATGATAGGGTGACCACATGTCCTGGTTGTCTAGGATGGCCTTGGTTTATGCCTGTTGCTCCAGAATAATTATTCAAGGTGCTCCCTTTTGCTCTCAGCATGTCCTGCTTTGGATGGTAAATTGTATGGCCATTCTACTTACCGACGGTTCAGTTACAGCTTTAACTGAGAAATCCCCCTTGCAAGTCTGTGGTGCTGTCCTATAGGATTCCGTATTAGGCCCGAGCTCATCTCCATACACAGTGCTATTCTTCCTATAACAGAATATGATGGTACAGGAACCAATGGATGTGAGGGGGAGTGGCATCTCTCATTATTATACATAATAATCTTCTTGCATAATTTTTTGCTTTCATACCCAAGACTTGGACTCTGTTGGCTGGAGATCTTTCTGCTCAAGGGACATGGATTGGTTATCTATTGCTGGAGAAAAATAATTCACTCCAACACTTAATGGCTTAAACGAGTAATCATTTATTATCTATCATGATTTCTTTGGGTAAAAAATTGGGGTATATTTGAATGAATGACTCTGGCTCAGGGTTTCTCATGAGGTTGCAGACAGAGAGTGTTTGGGGTTGGGCTCACCTCCCAGGCTTCTTCATTCATGAATCTAGTGCCTGCACTGGAAAGACTAAAACATTGGAAGCCCAGAACAGCTGGGGATTCTTGGGCATTTCTTTATATGATCTGTTCATATGATCTTTCCAGCAAAGCAGCTTCAGGGGAGCTCAGAGTTCCCAGAGGGAAGGAGACAGAGACAGAGGCAGAGAAGCGTTGTGTTGGTCAAGGAAATTACAAGAATCTTTCCAAGTTCAAAGGGAAGAGACATAGATTTCACCTCTCACTGGAAGAATATTAATGACATATTGGAAGATTAACATGTGGAATGAAACATATATTGATGTAGAAGTAAAATACAATCTACTATAAGACACATACTTGTTCCTAGAATTTAGAATGGAAACTGAGTGCTGGCTGATGGCATGTGGCCACCGTAGTCACACAGGGCCCCGTGCTTAAAGAGCCCCATGCTTGGTTTAATGCTCTGCTGTTGTCATCCTGAAATCCTTAATACATTTTTAAGAGAGATCTCGCATTTCATTTTGCACTGGCTCTGCAAATTATGTAGCTGGTCATGATGAGATTTTACCTAGCTATTTCAGACACTTCATTAACTAGACAAACAGGTAAAAAAAATAAGGTTATGGTATTTACTGGGGTGATTAATTATTGGGAAAATCAGGTTACTGATAAACTATAGAAGTAGATATGAAATGTTTACTGGTACATGAAAAACTAAAGTATGCCTATTAAAGTACCACCAAAGGAACACAGCCCTTAGAAAGAAAAATTCTCATCATCCCACAAATACTGGCTGAAGGCAAACTACTGGATAGTGAAGGGAGCAAGACATATTAAATAAAGCCTGGGGACTAGCTGCAGAAACAAGAACTATAGCATGTAATTGCATTTTAGTCTTTGTATTTTTATGTATGTATTTATTAACTATTGTCATTTCGTTTTCTTTTATCCATTTGCGTATGCATTTATATATATGTATTTTTGTTATTGATTGTTGACTATACCATTTAGTCCATAGACTACAGAATAAAAAGATGGGATTATGACAGAACTAAAGAAGGAATGGACACAATTTAGACATTCTGCATCTTGATGGCTGCAGTAATTAATGAGAATTAGAATTGATCATTTTGTGAAAGGTGGTGAGCATATTTTCAGTTGTGAGAGAGTTAAATGAATTATACATTACATTACAATTGCAGTGTGTGTGTGTGTGTGTGTGTGTGCGTGTCTGTCTGTCTGTCTGTCTGTCTGTCTTGAGATGAGCTCTAGTGGAAATTTATTAGGGGCCAATTAACACATATGAGGAATTATATTTCGAGATTTCCTTATCTTATGAAGCTCAACTTGGCTTTAACTATAGAAGCTAAAAATGACAGATATTTGGTTTCCTGGATTTGAAAGTTGGTGATTCAAGAAACAAAAATTCATTCTGGTGATGGATTGCATAAGTGGCAATAGTTATAAGCATAGCTGCCAATTTTGCGCTACCATTTTTGGTGCTATTTTTGGCCAAGGAGTTCTAGCCCTGATTCTCCAGCCCTCTAGGTGAGTCTGTGAGCAACTCGATATCCTTTTAATAAATTCCTTTTCTGTTAATTTCAGCCAGTGAACTTTGGTCGCTTGCAAATAAGAACCTTGACTAATATATGCAGAAAGATGATTATAAAACATTAAGCAAAATTGGAAATTTACCAAAAAAGTATAATTCCATTTTTTTAAATGATGGTAAAGAAAATACCCTTAGTAAAAAGATTGGCTAGAATACGCAAAAATGCTAACACTGATTATTCGGTTTGTGGAACCACAGGTGATTCTTCTTTCTTTTCTTCTTTCCCCCTCTTTCCTTCTTCTATTTTTCTTCTTCCCTCTGTCTCTTTCTCTTTCTCTTTTTTTTATTTCTCCCTTTCTTATCTTTCTTTTATTCTTCTTAAAACATCTTTTCTGGTGTTCCTTTGCTGTATATAGAATAGTTGTTTAAAATGTCTTTAGTAATTATTAAAACATGAAGCAGAAGGTAGGTTTGCATTCACTGATTTTAACAAATTGTAGAGATGGACAGGAACTCAGAAATTAAGTACTCCAACTTCCTTATTTCTACAGAGCAAGATATTCAATGCCAGAAAGATTATTAACTCAAAGTCACACAGCAAATTCCAGATGGAGTTAGTGCTAGAATACAGATCTTTGTTCACTCAACGAATACATATGTGCCAGGCACTGTTCTAGGCATTGGTAATAGAGTAATGAATGAGACAGAGAGGGTCACTATTCTGCTGAATCTTAAGTTCTATTGGAAGAGAAAAACAAAACGAATAAATAATATAATTTTAAGCCATGATAAATGTTATAAATAAAAGAATTTTGCAAAAGAAAGTGATTTGGTGTGCAGACACGATGTAAGAGGAGATTCTTTGTGGAGTTAACATTTCAGTTGAAAACTGAATGATAAAGGATTAGATGTGGGAGGAGTTAGGGAAGAGAATTACAGGAATAATTAACAGTCAACGTGAAGTAGGTGTGAGTTTGACATAATCAATGTCTGACCAGTGAGAATGAATATCGGGGTGGGGGTTGGGGAATGGGCTGTGAGCTGTGATCAGAGATGTAGAGACAAGAACATGTAGAACTTTATATGTTATGTTTAAAAGAAAAATTAAAAAGTATATATTGCAGCCACTGTAAGTTTTGTTGCAAGATAGCATGATTTAAGACGAAAATTAAGCAAAAAGACAAGTCAGTCTTCTGGATTGTATCACAATCACCAGGAGAGCTTGTTAAAACACAGATTTCTGGATACTATTCCCAGAATTTCTGATTCAGTACTTCGGAATTTTTATTTCTAGCAATTTCTGAAGTGATGCTGGTGCTGCTGGTCCAAGTACCACACTTTTGAGAACCACTGGTCTGGTGCACTATTTTTGGTGACAATAACGTCTTAGACAAGTGTGGTGGCTGTGGAGGTGAAAAGAAGCAAATAGACTGGGGATGTAGTTGGATGATAAAGCCAGTAGGACTGACTTAGCAATGCGAAGTGCAGTAGTAAAATGATTTCATCGCAAGGGGGTTAAGTGGTGCCGATTACTGAGATGGAGAAGACTGGGGGATGGGGAGATGGGCTGGGTAACTAAATTGGTAATTAGGTGGTTATTTGTTGCGTATTTAATTTTTGGTATTAACTTATACAGGTAGAGATAAGGAGCAGAGAATGGGTTTTATAAGTCTGTAACTCAGAGATGAGATGTTGGAGCTGAATATAGAAATGTGCAAGTCCTCAGCATATTGATAAAATTGAATGAGAATACAGAAAAAAAGAAGCAGAGTAGACAAACGGGCTCCACACAAGCTCTGAAGCACGCCACCATTTTTAAAATTTTGATCAAGGGGTACAAAGAAAACTGGAATAGGGTGTCCAGCAACAGAGGAGGAAATCAGGAGAGCCTGGTTCCAGGAAATGCAAGTAGCGGGCAGGCGAGCCAAGAAGGAGGCAGTGCACAAGGGTGTAAATTACTGCTGCAAATTAAGTAAGAGGAGGGTCAAGCTGAGAAATGCCCATTTCATCAGCAATATGGTGCCACAGGGAACCCTAACGAGGTTACTCTCAGTGACCTGAAAACATCAGAAATCGATTATAGTGGGTCAAGAAGCGAAAGTGGCATGAGAAAGCAGAAACAGAGAATGTGGGCAAATCTGAGAAGTTTGGCTTTGGACAGATGGAAAGTGAAACGAGACTGTGTAGCTGGAGGGCGGTATGGATGGATCCAGGGCAGGAGCAGATCAGTGGTGTGTTTAGCTTCAGGGCTTCCACACCAGGATTAAGTGCTGTTAGGTGTGACCACGCAGAGGGGAAGATCTGAAGCTGTGCAGGACAAGGGAAGCACTGCAGGAACCACGTCCTCCGGCAGTAGGAGACATTGCCAGTGACGGAGTGGGCAGGGAGCTGAGTGTAGCTGCTCAAAGCTTTCCTGCTTCGCATGTCAGCGGTTCTGCCTCCCACCTTACCCGAAAAGTCACTGAATAGAACCGAACATTAATTAATTGCCAATATCTTTATCAAATAATTTGAGAAGCCACAGGAAGAAATCGGTTAGAAGGTGGACGGCAGTAGGAGACATTGCCAGTGACGGAGTGGGCAGGGAGCTGAGTGTAGCTGCTCAAAGCTTTCCTGCTTCGCATGTCAGCGGTTCTGCCTCCCACCTTACCCGAAAAGTCACTGAATAGAACCGAACATTAATTAATTGCCAATATCTTTATCAAATAATTTGAGAAACCACAGGAAGAAATCGGTTAGAGAGGGAATAGAATATCACTGATGAAGGGAAGTAAAGCCAATCAAACTTGGACATGACCAGTGATTTTTGGAACCAGCAGACAAATTTGTTTTAATACGCAGTAAAACATTTTGAGTGATGTAGAATAAAATAAAATTTCTTTAAAAAATGTGTTAAATAAATAATCAAGGTGGAAGGATTTGGCATAAAATGTTTTACTTCCTCCATCCCGAGAACTAAATTATTTTTTAAAAGTCCCTATCATGACATTTCTTAACTCTTTCATGATTTGCGATTCCATAGTTAATTTGGGTAGAGAATTTAAACATCTAATCAAGGTAGTAAGATTTGTGCACTATAATTTAAAACATTCGACTACTCAATTTGGTACTCAAAATAAACCAAATAGCTCAGGATTCAGATGTTTTAATAAATTCCAAGTTTTTATACTATTAGTCATCTACTTATGCAGCAGGCAAATTGAAAACCCAGAAATATATGTACATCAAATATTCATGGAAATCAAACAGAAATACATTCTTTAGAGAGAAAACCATTTATACTTCCACATATGTTACCACACACAAATCTTTTGTTGTCAACATTTTGTTGTCAGGATTGTGTCTGTTAAGAGTATATCACATGCTATTTACTTTGTTTTAGATGTAACGTACACTTGTTGATGGTTGTAAATGATCAGTTCAAAATATTGTTTATCTTTCTATGGGAAGCCATAGGAGCAAGAAAACATTTACAGTTAAATATAAGTTTTATTCATGAGTTCTCTTAGTCTTTCTTATTCTCTTGCTTTAGATCTTTTTGTGTATGACAGGTTCAGAGGTTCAGTTTTGATAAGCATATGAAAGTTTGGATGTTTATTTAATCCTCTTACATCTGCAAAAATGCAGCCGGAATCTTTTGAGAGCAGCCATTTGGGGAAGTTTGCCAGTTCCTCTGGCTTTCTTTCATATTTCCAGTCTTAGGCAAATAGTCTATCTCATGGCATTTCATCTCTTCTGCTTTGAGCCCTGGCAGCAAAGGAAAGATGTAGATACTGAGTAAACATCTACATCCTGAGACGAAAAGGAAGACCTGCATTTTTAGCATTGGCTTTAAGTGACATCAATGGGTGTACAGGGACAAAGGGTTCGCTACGTCCATTTCAGACTTGAGACACTGAATTGTTATGAAGTTTGAGAAACACGATACTTTTAAGTTATAAATTTTAGTATTAATATTAATCCTTCAGATTAAAAAGTCTTTTCTATTTCAAATGTATCGCTTTATGTTAACCCAATTTTTTGGTGTTCGTTCATCTAGATGTTGATCCCCTGCTCTACTCTGGGCACTGGGTGAAGCCCTGGGGATCCACTCATGGACAAATCTGCGTGAATAACTAACCCGAGAAGGCGTTCCTGTAGCGTTTCTTTCTTTCCCCTTGCACTAAGTCTGTACTTTTTTTCTATGCCCCCATGACACCAGATTCATTATTCAACCAATATTTCTTGAATATTTTGTTAGTCAGGTATTGCTACAAAATGAATATTCACAATTACAAACCCTCAGTGACATACAACGATAAGCATTTATATCTTTTTCACTTATCTGGCTGTTAAATGGGTACTGGCTGATCTACACTGGTTTGGCAGAGATTGGTTCTCAGCTATGAAATGCACTCAGGTCTGCTCTACTTGTTTTTCTTTTTTCTTTTTTTTAATCTTCTTTAGACCATTGGATATCCAAGGATCTCATGACATAGGCAGAAGCACAAGAGGGGCACGTGGAAGCGTGACGCTGTTCCTGTTGGAGCCAGCGTACTGACACATTCCATTAGCCGAATAAGTCATGTGGCCATGTTCACGTCAAGGGCGTGCGCTCCTGTCGTGGAGTCTGGTTGGGGAGGGAAGGAATGAATACATGCTGCCTTGAATGAATATCTGCTCCATCACAAGAACCTACTACATGTCAACAATTTGTACTTGCTAAAGAGCAATGCCTTCCATAAATTCAGAATCTGTCCTTATCCCCTAGCAAACAGGCAATTACAAGGCGATCGATTAAAGGCATTGTAGGTAGGAGGTAAGAATTTGGGCTCTGAAATCAAGTAATCTGTGAGTTCTGGTTTGGCCATTTATGAAATCTGCAATCTTGGACAAGATTTTTCAAATCTTCTCTGAGCCTCAATTTCCACATTTATAAATTGAAAGTGATGATAAGATACCCATCCCAGAGGGTTCTTGTGGAGAGTAGGTAGATAATGCAGGTAAAGTTTTAAATTTAGTCTGGCACAATGTAAATGCTCAATGAATGGTCGCTATCTTCATTGTCACCAGACATCCCAAATGGTGAGGAAAAGCAGAGAGACTGGGGAGTAAGTTAGAGTAAGCTCCGTCCTGGTGTCTGCCTGATTAAGTCACAGGAGTCAGTTGGCCCTTCCCCTCACCCAGCTGAACTACGAGCTCCTCAAGGACAATATTCTTCCTTCCCAGTTGTTGGCACATGGCCAGCACTCAATGCACATTGATGATAAACCCCTGAAATCCACTGCCTCCCCACTGGGCTCCCCACAGAGCTTCTGTGAAAACTAGCTGCAGTGAAGGATTGTGTTTATTTTTTTGCTTTTGTTTATTGCTGTTGTTTTCATTTCCAATCTGTCGCAGACCTGTGATTTTTGTCTCTTCTCTGCTCAATGAGACAGATCTCCAGATCATATGTTTGAATGTCACAGCCATGTCAAATTGCCATAAATGTTTTTAAATGTTTACTCATTATTTCTGTACTTAGCTCTTTGTGAACTAGTAGCAGTCATTCCATAGACCAGCGCCAATTCCCAGCCCCCTCTGAATAGTGCTGCTGTACATTTTGTGAGTTTCCTCATTGTATAGTCTGATGGAAAATCCTTGCCAAGTAAAGTATGCAGATAAGCAGGTGCACCCTTCTGAGAGACTCCCAGATACTTAGAGCCAAGGGGCAAAACCATCATTTATCTTGTCAGGGGACTTCTCTCAGATCATTTGTCCCTGATTTTTTCTCCACAGCCTGGTTTTCTTATAGAAATACAACAGAAGCTTCTACAGATGCAGGTACGTGAGTCTAGTGTTGGGCCAACACCAGAGAATTCTCTGGTGTGTAGTTAGGGGATCTCGGAGAATGCTTCAAACCCTGACACCTTTCCACCAAGGGACTATCACCACCTGGAAGAGACCTCAGCCTGTGCCAGCGATGTATGAATACTTTCTCAGAGGCTCCCAGGACTTCTGATAAAATTTGCTGAGAATCTAGACAAGCACCACCACCTGAGTACCAAGTATTTATAGGCTGTTTCATTGCTGTCCACTTCTGGATGCTTAAGTAGCTCACTGCATAACCTGAGTATATCTTCCTGGCTGTGACTTTGACATAGCCCTTCTGAACTAACCTCAGCCTGAGGTGTGATCTAAGCCTCCCAAGGAATGGGGATCGCCAGGCCTTGGAACCAAGACCTCACAGAGGGTTTCCTAAAACCACCAGCCGATATCCGCCCTTCTCCACCTTGCTTGCAGTCCAATACCATGGCCCTCACAGACCTGCCCAAGTGGCTTGGGTCCTCTCAGCCTCCAGGAGCTAGTGGAGGGGTGTGTGACAGGGTCATACCCCTGTCCCCTTCCCGTCTGCCTCACACCCAGAGACTCCTCTCTCCTCCATCAGATGGGATGTGCCTTCACCCTCTATGTCAGCTTCCCTCTGAATACCCCCACTCTGCACCCATTGCTACAGGCTGCTCCTTGACCGCCGGCTCTGACAGTTCAGGCGGGCTCCCCTGCTCTCCTTCCTCCCATCCTGCACAAACCATTTCTGGGGCCTCATCACTGTGGAGACGAGATAGTAAGGATATTAGTGGGTGGGCGGAATGGGGAAGGTTTCGGAGTTGGACTCGGTGTGTTTACGGTGTGTTTATGGGTGTGTTTACAGATGGGGAAGGTTTCGGAGTTGGACTCGGTGTGTTTACAGGGGCAGTGACAGCGCCCAGGGGGACGGCACTAATCTCGTCTGGTGGAGGATAAGAAGGCGTATTTCTTTTTCACCCTACAGTCCAGTCATGGGCCTCATAACAACGTTTGGGACAATGGCAGACTGCAAATATGATGGTGGGTACATAGATTATAACGGAGCTGAAGTTTCTGTAAGAAATAGGAGGATATGTGGTTCCAGAGGAATTTTTTTTTCTTTCTCTGATGGAAACAATTCTGTGGGGCTTGACAGTACATTCCCTCTCACTCACAGCACCTCAATTTTGAGTGCACAGATGACCTGCCAATTAGCTAGCCAAGGACCTGTTTCAGGAGGAGGAGCCTGTCTCCCCAGCTCTGCATATTCAGAGGGCGCTGTAGCCCTCCCAGATCTCACTTGGTGGTCTTCAGAGGAGGTGCCATAAATTCTTTGTTGAGGACCTAAGATCCTGTAGGAGGACACAGTCCACAGCGGCTACCTGATTTTTTAAGTGCCCCCGCCACTTTAGCAGAAGCTCTCTGTGGTAGTGCAGAGCCAGGCTTTGGAAGTATTTTCAGGCTGTAATGATGTAAAGCATAGGCAAGTTTTATTTCTGCCATCAGTTCAGTGTCGGAGGGAGTCCTTTGTGCCACATAGGGTCAGTGGAACTGAAAGAAAATTTCCAGAGTCAAAATATTGAGTTGTCAGTTTCTCAGCCATGCAGGGAAATGAATCGTACTCTTCTCTCTCAAGGCTGCTGTGAGGATTAAGAGTGATTAAGCCTGAAGACACCTCAGTTGAGTGCTCACATGTAACTAATAAGACATATGTACTGAAGAGTGGTTGTTGTTGTTGTTGTTGTTGTTAATATTATTATTATTCTCATTTGGAGACAAGGTATATTTTGGTGCTTATTAATATGACATAACATACCAACTATTAATATAATATAAACTTAATATCCAATGACACTAATATTTATAATATTACATAATATCTTTTATTTCAATGTATTTATTAAAAGAGCTTTTTGATATAATTTTACAGCATGTAAAAAACTAACATGGTTTTTCAACACAGCTTTATTTCCAAAAATAAATTTAAAATTGTTCCTTCAACACTTGGGACTAAGTGAGGCTGAGCAGGGTCACTAAGCTTCGTTTGGGTCAGAGGCAGGACAAAGTGTGTATTTATTGGCTTTGTGCCACCAATGCTCTTTTAAATAATAAATCGATGTGACCATGAGAGGGCTTCGACCCAATACAAACAATATTTTACCAGTTCCCCAGATGACTGGGCATTTCTGAAATGGTTGGAGTTGTATGGTATTACTCTAAGGACATATGCTTTTCAATAAATTGGCTGGAACTCAGACATCTAAATGAGGCTTACCCTTCAGAGTAGTTACTGTAGGAGATGAAGCATGCATTCTCACAGAGGTGTCATTTCCTAAAATATTCCGGAGCTCCGTTTTTGGAATGGTTCTCAGGATGCATTTTGAAAAACTACGTAAGAATCGCCAATGTATCATTTACTCTATAGTTATATCATTCTAAAACAAAAATAAAATTTGCTCACATAGTTTCTTTTGGTTGTTTCCCAAAATAGATCCAATTCCTAAATAAGATGATCCATCGAAAGTGAATGGTATTCCACTTCAGTTCTGTGGCTCAAGTTCACACCAGGAAAGCACTCCGTGCCCCAGGACAAAGGCTAGGGAAAGCTACTGCATGGCACAGCTTCGATCTTTTGGGTGGAAAGAGGAATCGCAGTTGAGCATCCTGGTGGAAGAGAGCCCAGTTATAATTGTATCTAACGTTGAGTGAGGTTCGAAAGCCTGGTAAGTCTCTGGGCCAAGGCCCAGTGCAGGTCTGACTCCCAAACGGAGTGCTGTTCAGAACCACACCCGAGCTTCTCGCAGCCCTTTTCTGAGGTGTGCCCGAGACTGGCTGCTAAGCGGAGCTTGGGCAGCCAGGGATGCCGAGGTTGGTGTCTCTTGCTGCAAAGAGCCTCATTCATCTGAGTTCCTTACAAATATGATTTTTCATGAGGGCTTGGAAGATTTGGAAGCTCTGCGTTGTGCTGGGCACCATTTCATTCATTTGTTTGCTCTCTATTTTAATTGATTATTATGCTTATTAGAGGCAGGCGCAGTGCTAGATCTTGGAATTATAATACTGAACAAGACGTAGCCCTGTCTGTGAGTTTAAAGTACAATGGAGGGATAGACAAGCATTAGCAACATCTTTGCCTGTATGAATAGTGAGAATTATAGAGAAATGATACCTTTTTTCTTTTTCTCATCGTTTTTTTCCAGATTTTCTATAATTATTATGTATTACTTGCATAATAAGAACAAACAAGTTTATGCTTTAAAGTGCCCACAATTTCAGAGGGAGCCCCGACATGGGGTGGCTGAGAGGATCGTTCTTAACAGCCCATCGATGGTTCCCACAGGTTCTGCTCTAAACACTCTAATGAAGTTTTCGTTTGGACCGAGTTTCCGAAGAGAGCATGAGTCTGAGAAACTGGCTCAGGCACTGGGCAATTACTCAGTGTCTCTAACGGACTCGCCAAGACACTGTCCCCAGGGCACTAGTCAGACTCTTTGCTGAAACTACAGAGAGTTCAACTTGAAAGAATGCTGAAAGGCGATGGGATGCCTTTTCTTCCGCTAACGGAACTGAAAGTCAGACGGGCATGGCTGACGGGCTGTCTGCCTTTCCCTCCTGACTTTGTAGGGCCTCTTTCTCCGTGGAGGCCCCCAGAAGCTCCAGGATCACCCCTACAGTCTTGCTCTAGTGAAGCCTCTCTCCACTTCTCCATGACAGAACCTCTAATTGGGCCATGCGGCCAGGAGATGAGACACTATAATTATCCCTGCACGGGTCACAGGCAAATCCTCAGTTGACAGAGAGCTGGATGAAGTGAGGGGAAGTGGGGGTGGGTGGCAGCCTCAGCACCTTAAGGAAATGAGGGGTATTGTTTGGGAGGTGGGTACTGCACAGACAAAACCAACTATGTCCACAGCGTGAGCTCCGAGGACTGGGGCACACAGAGGAATAGATGAAATTAATATGGTTTACAATAGGCCATTTATAATTTCCTCATAGTAAATAAAGCAGAAACAATGAATGAGAGAAGGACACTGGCATGCAGTCCATCCATTACTGGCTGTGTGGCGAGAGCTCCAGGGCTGAGTCCCGGGAACCTGGTCGCTCTACACGCCAGCTACACCCGTCCTGTAGAGAAGCCACTCACTTTTGTCACACCAGAGCAAGCAGACCTAATCAGTGACATTGCTTGACCAAATATTTAGGTATTCATTTTGAAAGAGAAGAAGAGTTGTTAGAGGCTAACACACTCTGAGAACTTACAAAACAATGATGACAAATCTAGGCTAGGGTCATGAGTCGAACTGGTGAGACTGTTCTGGAAATGTCCTTGGCTTGCCTCCCTTACCCATTCTGCTTCTAAATTTCTTGGGTGGATGTCCCTGAAACATTCTCTTCTGTCATGTGGAAAGCACCTGTGTCCCATCATTAGCTATGCATCCTTAGGAATACATCTTCCTCTACCAAATGACAAACTGCTGTCATTTAAAAGAAATGCCACCTTATGCAGAGGACGGAGTTGGTGGAGTTTTAATGAGCTGTGCTGTCCATCATGGTCTTTGGGGAGAAAGGGCCATTGGTTTTGCTGGTGTGTGACCAGCTGGTGTGTAGGAATCGGTCCTGGTGAGGGTGTCTTTGCATTTGCCACCGGCTGCTAAGCAGTGTGTATTCCAGCCTTGCATTTTTTTATCCATTTTATCTACAAGGTCTCAGGGTGGAAATGAGATCAATGTGCTTAAAATATCTTCTCAGATGGAATAAGAAGCAGCAAACCAAAACCACACTGCAGAGTCCTGTCCCCTCGACTGACCCTTTCAAATTTCTAAATTATAGAGCACAACATCTCTAATAAAAGTGTGGATCCGCCCACACCCACACGCTCACACACACATATGTGCAGGCACAAATATCTGTATAATAGCATTCACATAGAAAATCCTATCAGTTTAACACTTCTAAGTCTTCCAAAGCGTTTGCTTTCCAGTAGCATCTAGAACACCGTCCTCTAATCCTGTTTGACCTTCTTCCAGCTCCTCAGCCTTTCTTCCGGCGGAGCACGATGGACACGTGAAGGATCTCAGATGAGTTCTGCAAATATGGTGGTTTTCACTGAGGTGCCGCTCTGGGTCTGTTTTCCAGCAAACTGACTCTATTTCAAGTTCAGCGCCATAACACAGTTCTGCACAACTGAGCCCTGAATTACTTCGAGCTAATATATATACTTATCTACCAAGTACAGTGTGTAGCCTAATTTCTAGCCCATAGCAAGTTATAATAAATAATGAGTTCTACAAAAAGCTTTATTTCAGTAAGTTCACAACAGTATACAGCACTTAGGAAACTTCTCTCCCTTTCTTTGATCCCCCCTCCCCCAGATTCACTACAATTCCTATGATAGTAACAAGGCGGCACAATGGAAAACCTAATTGCTTTCAATGATATCGACTGCAGGCGTTCACAATGAAAAAAAAAAAAAAGCAATGTTCAATTCACAGCATGGGTTGTCGATCTAGGTTTTTAATTAAATGCACATGTCTACATGTCTCTACACCCCATTTGAACCCAAACGATTTTGGGAACCACAGTTAGTTTTATAAATAAACAAAACCCAGAAAGTCTTACAAAGTGAATTGGAGTTAGAGTTTATGCCCCGATGCCCGGCGGCCAGCGTGTACGCACAGCGGGTTTTCCCAGATGAAGCCTCAGTGTGAACCTCTAGATGG
>NW_006443225.1:4580375-4594224 GCF_000325575.1 Pteropus alecto | reverse complement strand
GTTAAATAGACTAATGTGAGATTTAAAGAACAATTTAAACAACAATTAAAAAATAGAAGACATGACATTGGGCCATATATGATTTATTGCCAAATGTTTTCTACAATGAATAATTGTCATAATCTCATGCAAACAGAGGTTGCTTTGTGCTGGGATGACTGGGCGTGGGATGTGGGGTGTGGGTTGTGGCAGGAACGCAAAGATGTGGAGAGGAGGTAGTTTGGTTTGGGTTTCAGAGGATTTGAGCTGGAACTGGGGGAGAGCGGGGAGCAAGGAGCTCCAGGCAGCTGCATGTCTTTGGCCTTGTGTCCTCTCCCCAACTAACCTGTGATCTTCTCTTTGTGTTCCCAAAACCCAGGACATGCCAGGCCTGCAGTGGCAATTTTTATTTAAATGAACGAAAGATGTTTTCTCATGGCTAATCATTTCCTAACGCTCAGCCCTCTCTCTGGTGACAATACGCTCTGCCGTTTATGCAATGAAAATAGAGCAAGGAGAGGAGAGACAGGCCCCACTGTGAGCTACTGAGTCAGCAAAGTTAACCCTCGCAAAAGGATTACTCCCTTCGGAGGTGGCAAAAGTGTCTCCATTTCACAATGATGAAACCGAGGCTCAGCCAATCTGAGTGAGATGCTGAAGGATCAAACAGGAAGAGAGGGAGCCTGGAGTGGTACCCTCAAATCCCCAAGCAGGTTTCACCCTCTGTTGCGTTTCTGGCAGGAGTGGGGAACAGGAGGGGCCCGGAGCTTTCCAGGAGCAGATGTGGCCACTGGCCTGGCTGCCAGAGACTGGAGTTTCAAGTTCTCAGAAAGGTCTTAGCTTCTATGTTTGGCTCCAGTCTGGGTTCCAGGTTTTTCTGGCCCGAGGACACTCCACGCTTCAAGTGTTTGCTGGTCCCCATTTTTTGTTGGTTTCTGTTGTCTTTGTTCCCCAAGTGGGGCTGGAGCGTAACACTTTCTCCGACTCACCACTGAACGCTGAGCCCTGAGCTCAGGTAGAGTGGCCAGATTTTCATATACACATGAAAATACGGTACTTGTTTGTATGTTATATATGTGTATATATAGTGAGCGCATTATGTTATATATGTATATATCACATATGTATGTATAGTGTATATATGCTGTGTATGTATATACAGACTCACTATACAGATATTTATATATATAAAATTATATACATGTATTATTACTTTATTATAAAGATATGAAAATAGGTGTTTATTTGAAGTTATTTATTATTGTATATCATTTACTTTTCTGTTACATAAATGTTATTAATTAAAATAAACCAGAGCTAGCTAACAGTGGTAATTGGTAATTACCGAATAGTGGCAATCGGTGATAATTAAATGAATAATATGTATAAGGAAAACATACTGTTTTTATAATGTTCCTTCTGGCATCGGACACAGCGGTTCACTTTAGCTTGGATGTCTTCTTGGATAGTTGAATGTGGTGGGCTTGGTTAAGATGCTCTAGGGACACAGCAGACGATGAGGTTGGGCCACGAGTCAGCCTCCACTGCCACCCACTCTCCTGGCCTCTCAGCTCACTTCTATAATCTTTAAAGAACCAATTCCCCCAAAAGTGGTTCCTGACTCAGATATCTTTGGAGATTAATGGCTCCGAAGGAGATCCCAGAAAACGGGCTTAAGTTTGTTTAACCTGGAGTTTCCCCGAAGTGGCATTTTTTCCCTTACACGTATTACTAAATAGCTGATGGGCTCTGTCTTATCCTCCTTGTTCCTCTTCTGCCCTACTGGCCCCTATGGCTTGTTTGATGTGTCTGTAGCCTGATTGTTTTTCCCAGGTGTCTGCAAAGTTCCTCACTTCCTTCTATCTTTGCTCAAATGACACCTATCGCTCATCCCTGTTCTATTCCTTATTCCTAAGCATGTGTCACCCTCTGACATTCTATATATCTGACTTATTAGACTCATTTATCGTCCGTCTCACAAGGAGACCGAAGCTCCTTGTGGGTGGGCCTTCTTTCTGGGGCGCTCACAGGTCTAGTACAGTGCCTGGAACAGAGGTGTGACTTGTGGAAGGGAAACAGATGGAGAAGACCATGTGCTTGGGGAGCCCTGGGAAGGGACAGGACACATCTGATAGGAAGCCGCTTCACCAAGCCTTTCTGGGCTCTCCCTTGAAGTGACTCTGGGTTCTCTCTACCCCACATTCATTCAACAAATATTGAGCACCTGCGCCCAGTACATAGCAGACAGTTAACCAGGCAGCAGTGACACAGCAGAGGGAAGGTTGTCTTCAGTGAGGCAACCTTCTGGCGGGCACATGTAAAGGGACAGAAAGAGGAAAGTGGAGCAGAAGGATGTCACGACATTAGCTGTGTTCTGTCACTACGCAAAATGTTTGCTCTCCATTTTTTTTCTTTTCCTCTAAACTTGAATGTACAAAAAAGCAACTCAATCACCAGGAAAAGACGATTAGGAGCAAATAAATGCTAAAGAAAGGAAGATGCTTCATGTTTCCTTTTCAGCTTGAAATCAGCCTGTCTGCTGGTCTGTACGGCATTTCGAAACCCTCCAATGACCCCCCAAATCATCAGGATTTTAATTTTAAAAATAACCGTAGTGTAATTTGACTCCCAGCACGTTGGTCTGGAATAAATTCTTTAAGAAATCTAACATGTGCATGCACATGAACACATAATCATTTAAGACAGAAAGCACACACACACAAAAACTTTTCAGCTATTAAACTGGATTTAAAAGGCATCACGTGGTGAATTAAATGCTGGGAAGAAAATCTTGGGAACCCGAAATGATGTCCGGATCTCAATTCACAGATTCCTTAAACCAAAGAATTCTCGGCAGATGGATGCAAATCCATGAACTCACAGCAAAGGATCTTAGGGGAGTGGGTTAGTTTTATATCAGATGCTTGTACACTGAGATGCTCTGAGAAATCTGAAACATGGACAAAACACACCAAGCCTTTGCGCAGACCAAGTGGAGTCATTTTCCTGAAGCCACAGTCATAAGCCCCACATTCCCGAACCATATGCAGCTGTGAATTTATTGAGAGAAAATAGGAAAAGCCTTTAGTGAAATCACCACAGGCCCATGAAGTTACTCAATAAATGTTTCACCGTCTTCCATATAAAATACTCAGTAGCTCAAGTCCTTAAAATGGTCTAGAATCTGATGGAGGAAAGTGATGTGACCGAAACCTTTGGAGCGCCTGTCTGCTAGAAGCTGAGCTTGTGACGCACAGAAATAACTCACCTGGCTGCTGGTCTCCATCTATTATTTAAAAAGAAAGAAAGAAAGAAAGAAAGAAAGAAAGGAAGAAAAGTGTGTGCAGGGGAATAACAGGAAAAGATTAAGTATGCCTAGAAATCCTCGAAAGCTCCAAAGTTATTTACACTCTTGAAGGCAAAACATGCTAACCTAAGCATTTTCGGAGCTGGTATAATGAGAGTTCTCCCTCCCGCGTTTCCCCCTTGAGTCGAACTTCCATATGTTATCAATTATGAGCCACCGCAGTTTAATTCAGTTGAGGGAATAACTGCATTCATGCATGGCTTGCCTTTTCTTTTTCTTCCCCAGTTAGCAGAATTTTCAGAGAATAGGATGGTGAACCCCTGGTTGAGAGGTCGGTATGTGCATTGAAAGGCTAAAATGGGAGGTGTTTCTGAACCAGATTTGCCAGGAGGGTGCTTCAGTGGTTAATACGCAGTGGTGCTACCTTGAGAATGTATTTTCACATAAAGGGGAAGCTTTCGTATTTTGGCTACTCCTTGACTTTTGGAACAAATATGAGGGATTCAAGATAAAAATCATGTTTTCAGATTTGGATCCTCCCTCCCCCACCAACACACACACACACACACACACACACACACACACACACAGCAGAGCTTTGCACTGCTTTGGGCTATAGTACCTCGTAAATAGGAGACTTGTCCTTCCTTTTAAGGTAGATGAACAGCGAGTGAGAAATACTTGCTCATAAAATCCCTTTATACAGGAAGGTCTATACCGTAGACCCTCATTTCCTTAAACATGCTGGTTTTTGATTTCTTTGTTTTGTTTTCATTTTCCAAGAACAAATAATAGAGAAAGATGCCAACCCAGTTCTCATTTGCAGAATAATGGTACCACTGATGGGGACAGCATGGGGACCAGGACAAGCTGATACGGGATTCTGCAGCTATGAGGTGGGATTAGATGAGGAGCTTGTTTTGGGTTCATTCATTCATTCCAAAGATACATTTTACTCACCACCCCTGTGCCAGACACTGAACTAGGTAAAGGGGGCATGAGAGTGCCCAAGACACACAATAACTTCATGAATAAGAGAATTTCAGATTGTGCTAAGTGCCAGGAAGAAAATAAGCAGGGACAGAGATTAACACAAGGAATCTAGTTTACATAGGGTGGCAGGAACTGTCCTCTGAGGAGCTAACTGACAACTGAAGTGAAACCAAGAATCTAAGATGAGAAGTTAGCAACGTGAAGGTACGCTGTCAAGGGGGAAATGGTCTATTAAGGAAGAGTAGCACCATCTTGGACTCTATGGCACTGTGTATGTCCTTTCTTCAAAAATCACCTTTGGTTGCTTTGTGGGAATGGGGCGGTGAGAAGAGAGTAGGCAGCCACTCAGTGGCCACGGTCATGGTTCAGATGAAAGACCTCGCAGGCTATGGCAAGTTGGGGTGCTGAGGATGGACAGATTGCAGTGGTTCCACTCTGTCCAGTCTGTCATCGTTGACAGGCAGTTTTGTTTGTTTGTTTGTTTGTTTGTTTGTTTACAGTATCTGGTCTTCCTAGGTGGTTTCCCATCCAAGTTGTAACCTGGCCCGACCCTGCTTAGATTCCGAGATCAGATGAGATCGAACACGTTCAGGGTGGCATGGCTGTAGATGGCAGGTAGTCTTGAATGTGCTTTTTGTTTCTGAAAATAAAACTCCGAAAAGCTTGCACTCGTAATTATAATTCTAAAATGAATTAAAAGTACTTTTAAATATCTGGTAACTGTAGCATTCTCACCTGATTTCCAGTTAGTAACACTGAAAGCTCATTAATTATCTGTGAGAGTAGAGACTCTGGAATTTTAACATATCTAAGAATTTTTTGGAGGGTGCTTATTAAAAAGGCAGACCCCTGTGCCCTCTGCCTAAGATTCTGACTCAGGAGGTCTTCAGCAGAGCTCAGGAATTTGCTTTGTACTGAGAACCTCAAGAAATTCAAATATAGTGTTTTGGGGGTGCACTTTGAGACAAAATGTGTGAAAAATGGCCATTAGATCCTGTGTTCCGCTGGAATGATATCTTTTATGTATTTGCTTCTATATCTGTATAGGTTGCTTTTCACCTGAGGCAATGGTCAGGATGGCTTAGGTTGTGCTGCAGTAAGAAGCAACCCCCAAACTTTCAGTGGCTTACAAGGACGGAGTTCATGCCCTGGGGCTTACATATCCATTCTGGGTTGGGGCCAAGGGCTCAGTTCCTCATTGTCCTCAGTCAGGATCCTACTGGCGGCTCCACCCTCTGGAACCTTGGTGGCTGCCATGCAGGGCGAGGAGACTCTGGAGAACCTGGGACGGGCTCTGTGCCTCCTCCCAGCTGTTAAATGTGTCGCTTCCTTTCTTGGTTCATTGGCCGCGTCTATTGCTAAGGGATGTGGAAATGCAATCCTCTTGTGAGTCTGGAAGGAGAGGGAAATGGATATTGTAACTAGTGGCAATGTCCGCTCCAGAGGACCCAGGGGACAGAAGAATCAGGCCAAAGAAAATGGTCCCTAAGCTTTTGAGGAGCACTGGGCACCTATAGACTGCGGAGGCACTAAAATCATAATAAAACAGTGGAAAACATTTCCAAAATTGCCAAAAAACTTCTTTAGAGAAATTTCTTAATATTTGTTATTTTATATCTGCTATGGTTAATTGAAAAATGGTTAATGTATATTAACAGAAAATCTCCTAACTGAAGTTTATTTTAATATCCGATAATTTTTTTGAGACAAGGAGCACTGTATAGCAATAACAGAGTATATGTTGATGAAGTTGCTCCCACTTCACGGGGTGGACGGTTAGTGGTACCTAGTGCCACAGCTGGTACTCTGGCCTTAGGACCATGGCACACCGTCCCCTCTGCTCCAGCCCCACCTGCCAGTCAACCTGCTCTACTGCATGGCTGAGTCCCATCACCTCATTTCTTTGCATCGTATTCTCCTCTGTAAAATAAGATGGAGAGGGACAAGTGATCACCAATGTCCTTCTCAGAACACAGAAGCTTCGGTCCTGATGTGATCAAATATGATAAATAGTTTTGAGTTACTAACTGTATAGAAGAATTAGAAACTAGTACACACAATAGTGTTTTAAGCTTCTGAGATGTGTTCTGCCATACAACTTACTGTAAGGAGCAAAAAATGGCTCCCACCACACTGGATGCTAAAATGTCATGATGGAATGAGTCTGAAGATATGCTTATTGATCTGACTTTGCATTTTGCTTTTTCCTATTAGATATGTGCCTTTGAGAAGTTGCTTTATCTTCAGATCCCTCATGGACAAATGGATTCTAATTTACTTTTAAGATTCTTATGAAAATAAAATGAGATAATGTGACAAAGGGCTTAGCATCATATTTAAGACATAGTGTAGTTGCTTCATGACTGTGAATGAATAAAATGCCCAATGAGTAAAAGAGTGTATCATTATCATTATTGTTCTCCTAGCTTTGTACATGGATGCATACCTGGCCACATTCAATTCTGTCACCTTCTGACAACCTGGAAAGTTTCTGGAGACTCCTTCCATTCAAATAAGAACCCTTTTATAGACTTCATCTCTTTTTCCAACTAAAACTCTCATGAGCAGCTAGTATGTAAAATGTCACTTACTGAAATGTTTGGCCCCCATCAGACTTTGCCTGCTGTCCTACCTGCCATGACAATATGAACCCAGAATTCTCTGAATTTTCATATCCTCATCCCTCAACCGAACGCCTCAAAAATAGCTCTCGGTGCTTTCACAAGGCCCTGAGGCCAATGGAATACACACAGCAAGTGGCTTTCTTCCCATTTTACAGATGAGGGAATGGGGGCAAATTTTAAGCAGAAGGATCTCAGTTATTGGAGGAAGGGGTACCTAAAGACTGCTGAGGCCCATGCGCTTTTCCTTCTGCAGGGGTTCTGCCAAAGTGAGGAGGCATGGGCTGAATGCACGAGAGAAACCTTCATAGGTGACCTGTTCAGAGCTGAACACACAGCCACTGGAACTGTGGTCATCCATAGCACAGCTTAGGGACAGCGCTCTAGAAGCTGAGAGAACTCTGTCACCATACAGGGCTAAGGGGATGAATCGGGTTCAACATTTTCAAAATAATGGTGAGACTGGTTGTTTTTTTTTTGAGTTAGGAATCTACTCAGTTTCTCTGGAGCACCCTTAACGTTTTTATGCCTTCCTCAGTGTAGCTTCTTGTCAGAACACACCATGAAAATCCTCAAGGATGGGGAAACAGAATGATGATTCACCAAATCGTCAAAATATGTTTCCTGGTGGTTGAATTATGGCCATTTTTCTCTACTGTTTGCCCTTCTAAAAGTCCTTGCTCACAATAGACAGGATGTGGCTTCAAAACAGCATTTTTAAAAACTGAAAGAATGCAATTCTAACTGCCTTGTCTATTGGAACTCAATGGGCTGTATTTTACTCCTAATGGAACAGCTGAAGTCTTTTTCTAAATTGGATTTGTTACCATTTATTTAGGTAAGAGTGAAACTGCTGAAATTCTGACCATTTGAGATATGTTTATACATAGGCAGCAGAGAAAATGATGAAGATGAATTTATGGGCGCTTCTGTTTTGAAGCGCAACACACTCTGCCTTCCCTGATCTTGAGCTGGGTTGCACACAGGGCGGAGCTGGAATTGCAGAGTTAAGTTAAAGTCCCATTCCGTCACTGACTTCCTCTGGGATCTTGTTTAAAGGGGCTTAATCTCCATGGAATTGAAGCTCTTAACTTCTAAAATGGGATGATAACTATCATCTTGGGTTCATTATGATGACATTTATAGTGTAACTAGTATAGAACTTAAATGTGATAGGTTAAAGAAAAATACAGTCAACACTTATTAAGTACCAACTAAATACTCTAGGCTGCTGTGTGCGTTACCCAACTCTATGGCTATCACTGACGTTATAATTTTCTAATATTTATAAATTTATTAGGACAGTTTTTTTTTTTCTTTTCTGGCAGAAAAGAAAATGTTTTGAGGATGGTACACCATTTAAAAATTCACACAAAGGCACCATTTAGGATAGCAAAGGCCGGGCCCATGGCCATGACAAAAATTAACATCTAGTGGGAAAAGGCAACATAGAATCTCAAAAAAAATTCTCACTGGTTGATAGTTTTGTTGAGTCTTGAAAGAGCAAGAGTCTGAAGATCATGCAAGATCAAGGAGGGAGAAGAAAGCATTCCTCACAGAATGGAAAGCTTCTGAACCTCACCAGTAGTGATTTTAAAACATGTCCACAAATTCTTTGATATCTCTTCCTTACGAAGTTGAGGAGGCCTGACTTTGTTCTCCATGACTGTGGGCTGATTTGGTGACATGCTTCTAATGAACCTGATGTGATGGGTGTGTGTGACTTAGGATGCTAGATCACAAATGGCTTTGCGGCTTCCTCCTTGTCTTCTCTCTCAGGTCACTCTGTCTAGGGGAAGCCAGATGCCATGTTGTAAGGACTCTTGCCGATACCATGTGAGCCATCTTGGAATTAGATTCTCCAGCCCCAGTCAAGCCTTCAGATGATGCAGCCCTGGCTGACATCTTGCCTGCAGCCTAATGAGATACCCTGAGTCAAACCATCTAGCTCAGCCGCTCCAGGATTCCTGGCCCACAGATTCTGAGAGATAATAAATATTAATTGTTTTAAGTTGCTGAGTTTTGAGGAAATTTGTTATATGCAATAAATCACTAGTGCAGTGGTTAAGAAGTCTCCAGTAGGAACATCCTTTGGTTGGAGCCTGGGGCCTAGAATGGATGACTGAAGGAGACAGAGAAGATGAGGCCTAAAAGGTAAATGCCCGACATTCTTTGTTAAGAAGTTAGGATTGGTCATATCAGCGATATCTTCAAGCTGCAGGATGCTTTTACATAGAGGAGTGACATGATCACAGTTGATTATAATATCTTCGGCATGAAATGGGATGGGTAGAAACTGGCTGAGGGGGAGGAGGACTTTCAGTTAGGAATTCTAAGAAAAACAGATCGGGTAAAAGAAGAGAGTCTGAACTAAGACAATGGCAGTGGGGGTAAATACGAGAGGACTGTCTTAAAATTTGGTGTTTTTCAGAAAGAAACTACCGGTTTCCAGGGCCATCTAAGTGCAATCATGATTCACTTTGCGTTGTGTGGTTTGAGAAAAAAGTGTGCTGAACCTATATGACAACCCTATATTCATACCAACATTATCAACACACACATACACAAGACACATGAGACACTTCCATGCACTAACAGAATGAGCATTTTGCTAAAAGGACTTCACAATTAGGAAATGTCTCACTCTTAGGATTTAGTATTAAGCATTTGAATTCGTCCTTTATAGGAACTCTAGTGTCAAGAACAAAAAGAAATGAGTTCCTTCTTCCATAAAAGGAACCAAAGCCTCACATTTGTCTATTGTACAAATAAGGCCACAGAATATTAGACTGAGTTACAGGGAGATGATTTATAGCACTGTTGGCATAGATTAAATGTGGTTTTTGAAACGTTGGAAGATTCAATAGAATCTATGACTAAATTGTCATACACAGTGATATTAAATTAGCGAAGAAGTGCTCATCTCCCCAACAAACTGGCTTCCTTAGAAAAAAGAATATCTATTTTTGGTACTTCAATAGCCCTAGAGAAATGGATATATAATGCTAAGCCATGAGTATTTTGATGGCCGCATTTCTATCCCAATTGTGAAGGAAGAAAACGTGTGCGTGTGTGTGTGTGTGTGCGCGCGCATTTATTTTCATCCTATTGTCTTGAATGCGTTGTATCATCACTGTTCATAGCTGCATTTCAAACTGTTTCTTCTGGGAAGTAGAGTTCTAGTTGAACTGGAAATTAATCAGAGAACCAGAAAGAATTCAAAACCAGTAGAAAGAATCAAGGAATCAAATTTGATTTTCAGAAGGAAAATGTTTATGAACAGTAATAGCTGGGCATCATATCATTTGTTTCTGAAAATCACTTTTTAAATAATGATTTTTAACATTTACATATTATATGGAACTTTCAAAGAAATGTTAATCTTCAAATAACTTGATTCTTTAAATACTCGTTGAATATTCAAAGTCCTAATAGGAAATAAGACGTTTCCACTAAGAGTAATGATATTTCTCCTAAAAGAAAAGTGAAAATCTCAATTCCTTGATGCAGAGACTGTGTCGTTGGCCACAACAGCCCATACCTACTATGAGGCCACAGTGAATGACCTGTTGAAAGAATAATGAATGAATGAGTGGACAAATGTATGAACACGTGTAAGTTAATGAAATTGGGCTTGTACAAATGAGAACAAGGCTATAGTTTTCCAAGGTATGTCTCCACTGTAAGAACTCATAAATATTTACAACTAAAGAGTCTAGCGGAAGATGTGATAAATTCTAATGTTTAAGAAAAGATAAAAACAGAAGTGTGAACTAAGTAAAGAAAAGGCAGCATATTTTAAGAACCTCGAGGCAACTATTTTAGCAAAAGCACATTGCAATAGCTACACACTGCTGTTCCAACAATTGTGATATGGTTAAAATAACTTAATGAAATAATGTTTCTTCAAGACTATCAAAAATCTGCTTCTGGCTCACCGTCCAAAGTGAAACTTTCATGGAGGGAACAAAGGAAAGTACAAAGAGAAACCACCACCATTAGTGCCTGCACCAGAGCTATTTATTAGTGTAACTTTTTCTTTTTTTCTTCAAGATTTCATAACAACTGAAGTATGTACAAAGTCTTACAGCATTTACACCATAAAAAGTTTCCTGGTAGCTGATGAAGTTTAAGGTGGTGCCCCTGAACTTCAGAGCATGACTACGAGCAATGAAGCAGACCACTGCGTGTGTGTCTCTCTGCTACCACGCCACAACCGTCAGCTGGTTGACAGCTAACTGGAAGACAGGTTATTGGGGAAAAGGGGAATAAATTGATATGTAGCACTAGAGACCATGGGGGAGGGGGAAGCTACATAGTGTCGTGTTTCTACAGTTTCCTAGAGCTGTGACAAAGGTCCGCAGCTCGAGAGAATAACATATGCAAGACAACACAGTCACACTGCTCAGACATGGTTCAGTTACTGAAGGTGTTCACTTCTGAATAGGAGGCTCTATATTGATATGGCTGGTATTTCCATTTGTGTTCATGTCTTCAGATAGCTCGAACCTGCACAAGCCCCACTCTGCTCTCCCAAATACAACAACAACAGAGGGAGGTTTGGAGGGAGGGAAGAGAATCAGCGTGGAATTAGTTCTTGACCCCAAAATCAAACTCCAACATTTTAAGACATCGAGTAACAGCTCTTGGGTGGCCATTCCGGACAAAATATTTAGTAGTAGAAATTTCTGAATCAACCCTCAGAAAAATATCGACAAAACCCCATTCGACCTCCTAGATTTCATCACCTTCATTGTATCTGATTGTCTTTTCTTGGGGTATTACACAGGACCACCACCTTTTACACACTGACTAGGACACAGAAACTAGCACTGTCGCCCCAACCATCACTTTAGTAAGTGGCAAGAGGATTTCAATATGTAACTGATTCGAATCAGGCTCACCACTTTCTTCCTTAGAAACCCAGCGTGCTTCTATCTTAGATCAGTCCCTCTGTTTGGTAGCAGTTCCCATTTATTTTCCCATTATTTCGGTCTCACACGTAGGCAAATTGGCTTTTTATTTCAAAAAGATTCTACTCTTAACTTAAAAGCCAGTCGATAAAACTTTTAATTAAGACACAATAGCGCGGGGTATAAAAACACAAGAACCACATAAATATTGAAGAAGTTGTATACCGTTTTCCTGTAAACAGTTTTGCTTAAGATCAAAGCCCTAATCAGATTCTGGCCTGAAACTTTTGGCAGATGACGTGTGTTCAGCCAGGCTCTGCAGCGATGGTTGACGTGGAAGCCAGGTCAGTCCCCATGTTGACAGGCATGCAACTTGAAAACATTGCACAACAAGCAACACAAAGAGAGTAGAGAAGCTCACAACACTTCAAGGAGACCTCACAACCTTCACAACTGCGGATGCACAGACAGAGACCCACCCCTCCCTCCTTTGCACACACGTTCTCTTACACGTGGGAGACCTTCTGTGACTCTCTAGCTTGTTTGATGCTATATAACCACTTGATGATCCTAGCATTTCTTTCGATCGCAGAAATGCCATATGGCACCCGGTCATTGGCACTGTCATCATTTCTAAGGTCACTGTTACTGTCCTGAGACTGTTCACAGTCCGAGCTGATCATGCTTGCGCTGCGGAAATTGAGGGATATTATGTCAGAATTAGCCCTTGCAAAGTTTTCCATTCCAAGGTTTTCCAGCTCTTCCGGGTCCAGTCCGCAGTAGTTGAAGAACCGCTCCACGTCTGCGTCCACTCGGAAATACCTGTCACTCAAGTCTGACTTTGACCGCTGGAGGGAGGGTCTTCGGCTGACTCCACAAGCAGGTTCCACAGGGTCGGCTTCGGGGGACTTCATGGTGGCGATGGCTGCGACCTTGGGTTTGGGAGGCAGGGGAGGGGCGGAGCTACTGCAGGGGATCGCTTTTAAGGGCTTCACACTGGTCACTTTGCGGATGTCCGAGGAGCTGTGGGAGACGTGCAGGAAGGACTCGGCCGTCTGCTCCAGCAGCCTCCTGCCCACGTGGGAGCCGCTCTCCTGCGGGCTGCCGCGGCCCTGCGTCGGGTAGACCTTCAGGGACTCGGCGAAGGAGTGCCGGTGCAGGTCGGTGGCGTCCGGCCTGTGCTGCGGCCAGTTTCGGGAGCTGTGCTTGTGACCCGAGCCTGTGCTGGAGCCTTCCGAGCTGTTGATGATGTTCTTCAGGATCTCGAGCTTCAGGGTCTCCCTCTGCACGCCGCTCTCGGTCTTGGCGTGCGGCCCGAACACCTTGAGCGTGGGGCTGCCCAGCGCGCGCTTGGCGCCGGGGCACACCGGGGGCTTGGCCAGCACGGCCGGCTTCACGGGCTCCTGCTTGGCGTTGATGACCTCCTGACTCTTGACATACTTGGCCTTATCGGCTTCCAGCCTCTCCACGGCGCTGAGTCTTTTGGGGTTGGGCTCGGCCTGCCTGCGAAAGTAGTCGGGCCCTTTGTTGAGGATGCGCAGGGGCACCGCCGAGGTGAAGGTGCCGGCGGGGCTGACCGGTTTCACCATGCTACCTGTCTGTAGGGTCTCCGTGGGCATGGTGGGTGGTCTCTCCCCGGCGGCCGTGTTGGATTCTCTTCTGGGCGCCTCCGGATGCGCTGAATAGACACATGTACACGAAGCACAAAGGGCAGCGGACGGACCCTGGAACCTGAGTGTCAGCAGCAGCAGCGCCTCATCTCACAGCTCATTAACCGCCACTGTGGCTTTAATTCACTTTCCCCCTTGCAGGCAGCCCGGGTACAAAAAGGCCACAAGCCACAAGTTCCTTTAATCTGCTTCGCCGCCTCCTTTCTTCTCCCCGAAGGATGTGGGAGTCTCCTCCAGGTCTTTGTGTTCAACTGCAGGCAGAGCTGAAACACAGAACAACCAACCGCGGGTTAGGATGGGCGAGTGACATCACGGCTGTAGCAACCGAGAAGCCCCGCGGCGCCCCCGCCTCCGCCCCGCCTGCCG
>NW_006443225.1:4573044-4580313 GCF_000325575.1 Pteropus alecto | reverse complement strand
CGAGCCCGCGCCCGCCCGGCACGCAGCAGGCAGAGGCCGGGGTTTGGGAGATGAAAGGGGCCGACATTTCCCACGCGTGGACTCCTCCAGAGGCCTCCCGATTGGTGGGAAGTGCCTCTGATCGCGGCCGGTGGGCATTGCTTATAGGGTTTTCCCAAACCCGGTTCCCAGTTCATTAAATGCCTCTGTGTCCCTAAGAATCACTATCTGCTTTAGGCTCTAAGGTCCTTTGCAATGAAGCAAAACTGACTTCTTTACTACCCATCATCTCTCAATAGCACTTGAAATGAGCACTTCTTAACTTTTCAAAAACTAAAAAGATGGGCAAGTAGAATTAGCAGTAAAGATGAAAAAAAATTTTTTAGAAGTCAAGATGTTTCAGTTGTCTTATTTTTGCCAACCAATATATTTGAAAACATTCTCCCCAAAACAAGAATGCTTATGGAGTTCATCCCATTAAATATTAGCTTATTTTTTAATTAAAAAAACAAAGTAGAATACTTCCATATTAACCACAGAAATAGACAATTTTAAATGCTCCATAATTTTTCACGTTTAATGAGCAGAAACTAAAGTTTCTTTGTAGAATGTGCTTTCCCCAATCCTCTAGAGAACTAAGAACGAAATCTTAAGAAGTTAATCATACCTAAGTATGTTACTGTACAGAAAACTTGTATTAATAGCTAAACATTCATGGGACTAATTCATGCTTTCTGAGCTTGACTATCCCCACCCCAACCCCCCCAACCAAAATCACTAAAATGAAACACTTATCAATCTTCCAATATAAATCCATAGGGAGTTTTTCTACTTGATACACCACACAATGTAGCATTCCTCTCTTGGAGCCCTGGCAACAACTCTCTCTGCCTGTTGCTGCTGGCAGAGAATGTACCCGCATTCCAAAGTAACTGGTTAAAGACCTTCTTAACATCTTTGGTTATAATTAGGGATATTAAGAGAGCATGTATTCACCTGACATGTCAAATAGCTAATTTACAAAATAAAGTGGTATTATTACAAAATCACCTGCGCTCCCACTAAGAAAATGAAGTGTCCATTAATAACAACTGTGGAGGGAGGGCTGGCTGATATTTCTCTTATCATTTGAAACTCTAAATCTCTAAACACACCCATTGCCGTGTTTTATTAGAGACAATTTCATTAATCTGCAAAAGGATTTGTTCTAATAAAAATATTTTCCTGTGAACGATTTGAGAAGCCCCAAGGCAATTCCTACATAATGATTTCCTTTAATTGTGTGCTTCTATTATAATACTTCAATTTAGTTTAAAAAACCACCACCTCTCCTGAAGATTAAGCGAGATTGTTCCTTTTTGCTCTGACTACATTTTGAATGAAATGCCAGAAGAGGAGCAACGATTGCCCCACAGAGCCTCTGGGTCTGCTCTCCTGCCACTGTGTGTTCACCTCACTGGGAAATGACCCAGGCCCCCTTCCACTAAGGCGCTGGCCGCAGAGAGGCCAGCAGCGCCTGGGCTGGGAAGCAACACCACTGTGCTTGAAAAAGGGCTGCCCCCCGACCGGCGATGCTCCCCTAAGCGAGTGTGACATCTTCACGATGACCTCTGCAGCTTCCAAAATTCGTTCACGGAGGGGACCAGAAGGTTCAGGGGAAGAATGAAAGACGTTTGGTGCCCAAGGACCACAGCAATCCTCTAGCAAGCAGGAAGAGATGGCCCAGTGGGCCGACAGGGGACAGAGCTTGTACCTCTTCTTCGGGTGCCTTGTCTCTTCACCGACGACATGAGGTGACTGGATCTAATTCCTACTATCCCTTCTTTGCCTAAGATCATGTTCTGAGGCGCTAACAATGAGTAAGTGACTTCCAATTTCAAAATGACATCTAGGAATATTAGCCCCTGACTGACCTTTTCTGTGGCTCCTGAATTTGCTGTTCTTAGGAACATGTCCTTTGAATGACGAGTTAACCTACAACGCCCACTGGCATTAAGCTCGTGACGGCCCGCATCGCCGCCTTCTCAGGCCATGGCATCCGGGCTAAAAGCCGGAAACTTCTACCGCTACTGACCTGACTTCCCAGGATGGCTCTGGTACCGTATCGAGCACTAAATAAAAATCACGACTCCCAACTCAGCGTGACTGAGGAAAACCTGTCTGTCTTCTAGGATGTGTTCCTCAGCGAGCTCACTGTCTTCCTTTCACACTTTCTTCATGGAAGAGGCGGCATGAAAATGGGTAAATAGAGGAAGGCAGATACCCTCGAGATGGCTCCTCCGGGCACTCCATATGTAACTTAGGAAGCAGTGACGAAGTTTTAAGACATAAAGCCAGTATGAAAGGCTTATGTTAGAAAAATATTACTTATCTGGAACTACTTGACACTTCATTTCCTCTGGATTCTGCCCCTCCCCCTCTCTTCTCTGTCATCCCCAATTTCCCTACTAATTTGAACATGCTGACGATGTTTAGAAATGACTGTGGTCAGAGTTTAAAACTTTTAGTTTGAACTTTTTGAGGAGGTAAAAAAAAAAAAAAAGCATCTTATTGGAAGAATCGAAAGCCACAGAAGACGCGGTGGAAACTGGTGGTTGCTGCAGGACAACGAGGCACATTCCAGGTTTTCTACCTGTTTTAGCCAACGAACTAAAGCGACTTCGAAAACAGTCCAGGAAGATTAGGCCGCTCCTTCTCTCAATACTTACACAATCCTTAACTTCTGTTCTTTTACTTTTTGATGTTTAAGTAGTGTTGGCTGGGCCTGAGCTGTATAGTCCCAGAGTTCTGTAGTGCAGACTTTGTATAATGTATTTAAAGTACGTTCTAAAGGACCAGTCAAATGGTAAATGACACACCTGGAAACCTGAAGCTACATCTCCATGTCACCAATGTGATAACCTTGTGTTCAGGGAGCACCGTGGGACAGGCCCCTGTGCTGACTCAGCCCTGCCACCGGCCCCTGCCACCTGGACGCACCTCTTATGTGAGGCTGGGCACCGAGGGGAGCAGGTCAGGAGGGGCTTCTAGTTCTTCTTCGTCTTGTTTCAGGGAAAGAAAATTAGTCTCATTCGTGTAGAGTTTCATAAACAAAAGTAATTGTACAACCCCTCCTGATCCCTGACGTATGACTGAGGAGAGAGGACACAGCCTGAGGGAGAAACTTCCATTCCTGAACCATTTGGGCTAATTCTACCCCACTTAATATCCATTTGAAAATTTCACAGAAGGATAAAAAGGTTTGGAGAATAAAACTTGGCAGAGTCAAGGAATCAGGGTAGACATGAACTCAACGGCAACCTGGCCTGGGAGTGGTCACAGGACAGAGCCCTGCTGGCTCCCGCTGGGTGCAGGAGGGGGCCAGACAGGTCACTTTGTCTGTGTGGGAGTCCTGGTCTGTGTGGGGCGGATGTGATACAGACCCAGCCGGGGACAGAGGGCACAGAGACCAAGAAATGGTTCATTCACTCACCTTAGAGGTGCTTCTCAAACTTTAATGTGCCTGCACACCCTTGAGGATCTCCTTAAAATGCAGAGTAGGTTTTGGGTGGGACCCTGGATTCTGCACTTCTCATAGGTCCCTACTGATGCCTAGGAAGCTGGTCTAGCCTTTGAGTGGCAAGGGGGAAGGGAAGGAAGCTCACTCCTTTACTTGCGAGCATCAGATTAGGACGGAAATGCTTCTGGCACAGAGGAACGGAGCCAAGCTTTCTTGTCTCCTAAATGAGTGAAAGTCTGGGGCTTTTGGGGCACAAAAATAGCAATCCCAGAGAACTTGAAACTTAAAACCTGAATCCTTCTAACTTCGACTCTGCCAGCTCCTCACAGGGGCAGTGAAGACCAGGGCCCTGGGCCGACACGGAACACTGGGCAGAGCCGGCACACTGGGTCTAAGAGCACATGCAACCCTGGGTGCAGCAAGGAAGAGAAAATGAGCCTGAATACACACAGTTTATGTGAAAAGTGTTTAAAGCCAAAGTTCCTATAATGTAGGCAACATGTACCTCGATGCCTGTGAGGTCAGGCAGATCATGGGTGACTGTGGCCTGAAACTCTCCTGATTTTAAAATTCACTATTATAAAACACTGTGGGCCAAGTGCTTCTGGTAAGTAGAGAGAGAGAAAAAAGATAGTTAATGCTGAATTAATCTTTAAATTTTAAGTAGGAAGAAAGCACTGGAATTAGAGCAAGGACCTGGGATGGACACAACCTCAGATTTACCCACAGAAAGCTTCTTAAGTTGTGAAAACTGGTCACACCTTGCTTCTGTGTGTTCTGGCAGAAAAAAGGTAGTAGTAATGTTTTAAAGAGAGAGTCATATTCAACCCTAAGTCACTTAACATCTCCGGGTCTTGATCTTATGTATGGAAATGAATGTGTTGAATTTGGTGAACTTGAAAATGTCTTCAGCTCAAACATTCTTGGAGGCAAACAGCAAAAGAAGCAATTTACTTTTGAGGTTAAAAAAAAAAAAAAAGAGTTCTTGAAAAACAAATTCTTCTAGTTTCCTAACATGTCTGATCACAAAACATTTACAATATAAACGAAACGCCCCCCCACCCACCGTTCCTTTTTTATTTTTGCTGATAGTACTTGTGTTTACTGACTTTAGCATAAGATTTCAACTTGACTGGGGGTCCGTCTTATAACTATATGATTGGTTTTTCCCACTTAAGAGGAGAGAAACAGCCTGGCCACTACATGACAATGTCAACTTTTGAATTCTTTACAAATGTAAGGAAGATGAACTCAAAATACAAGAGTGCTTACTGAATTATGGGCTGTGTTCAATCGATTAGTGCCTATTGACTGCGTAATTACGTGTAAGATGTAAATAAACAGGAAAGTCATGGCAATTTAGAAAAGATTCAAAATATACATGATGAATAGTAATTGAACAATGTTGAAGATAAATGTGGCAGGACTGTCACAAAAGACTCCCCACAAACCACTTCTCAGTAGTGAGATGAAGAAACGGGGAGGCGGGGAAGAGCCGGAGTGAAGAAAGGCATGAAAGATGGGGCATCCATCATCACAGCAGCTCTGGACTTGAGGCCACAGTACATTCAAGACACTTACAAGACACGTGATGGATGTGCAAGGTGCTGGGGGACCACAGTGAAAGACCTACTGGAGTGAAGAGAAAGGACTGATGGAATTTGGATTTTATACAGAGTAATGGGAGAACACTACAGAGTAATGAAGCATTCGTGACATGGGCAGATTTGTATCTTTAAAAAAATCCCCTGGCTGCAGAGAGGGCATAAAAGACGGGAGTGAGGACAGGCTGAGAGCGGCTGCAGACAGCCCAGTCCAGTCAGAGCTGTCCCGGGAGGGGAGACAACGAACTTAGGCGGTGGCCCATTATGGCACTGCCTCTGGGTCTGAATCCTGACTCTGCCTCACAATGACTGGGTGGCCTTGGGCAGATTACTGTACCTTCTGGTGCCTCAGGTTTCTCATCTCTGAAATTTGAATAATAATCATACCTACTTACAACTACTTATATTTTGAGTTCAACTCCTTTACATTTGTAAAAAAATTCAAGTTAACATTGTCATGTGAAACCGCATTTTTACTTTAGTGACCAGGCGGTTTCTCTGTTCTTAAGTGGGGAAAACCAAGCATATAGTTATGAGAGGGATCCCCGGTCAAATTCCTTAGAGAATTCGAGACGGTTAAATAAAGGCAAAAAGATACTTTTCATTCACGTTAAAAGACACATTTTCATTCTTTGAGGATGGAGAGAAGTGCAGACGATTTCAAGAGATGCTTAAGAGGCACACTGAGCCATCTTGGAGACGAAGTGGATGTGGAGGGGAAGGGCAGGTGAGCTGAGGACGATTCTGGGCTTCTCGTCTGGCTCCTGAGAAGTGGTCTGTGGGGGAGTGCACACTCTAGTCTAATCCTCCATCCTGTCCTCCCTCACACCCCTGGGTTGAGCCAAGCAGAACAACGGCAGCCCCTCCAAACCAGCTGTGCGCATTCACACGTCTGCACTTCCCTCTGCCTGAGAAGTTTTTAACCAACAGCGTTGCATGAAACTTATCATTTCCTTCATATATATCACAAATAGTTAACAATATTGTGGTTATCACAAAAATTATACCTGGAAGCAAAATGTATTCATAAGTAATGCTTAGTTCTGTGGGTTAAAAGCAGCGATGCTAGTCCATTTGGAAGACATTAATTTACTCATTTTAATTAAGATGCCATGTTTTTCAACATTTTCTCTTTTCCTTCTCATTCCAATGCACAGTCACTTTTATTAACTCTTTTTATACTGAAAATAACTTGTAAAAAATGCAAAAGGAGAGTAACAAAAGTGAAAAAGTAAATGAGTAACAAAAGCAATTATCAAAAAATAGACTAAATGTGTATAAGTTCAACAGAAACTAAGAAATCGGAGAACCAACCGTCTAGAAGCATTAAGTCCAAACGACCACCCTTTCAAGGCCTGAATTTCCTCAGTTACTAAACCGTGTGCCTTGTTTCTTTCACCTGGTGAAATCCCTCACCATCTACAATTCTGAGAGGAGAATCTTCTCTTTTCTGACCTCGCGTTGCCGTCAGCCACCAGCTCCAAGCTATACAACGAAATAATCTTTTTTTGTCAACAACACTATCGCTTTGTATTTTTTGAAATCACAGACTTTTCCTAATAACACTTAAACATTTGATTCCAGCACTCCAGGCATTTTTTGCTTATTCTTTCAGTTGGCTAGGGCAGGTCTTCAAATGGTACTTAGTAGAACATCTCTGCCCTTGGTTTCCATCACTTTGCTTTAAATTTTCCACGTGTTAGGTAAACCATTTCCACTCTTTTTCTGCAACCCCTTTAAGCCTTGTTCTTTTGAGACATCTACTGCATTGGACTAGAGGCCAGGTAGGAAATGCTAGAATGAGTGCAGAGAGAGGCCAGCCTTTACCGTCTGGTGACGCGGCGGCTGTGGGCGGAGAAATATACGTCTATCTACCCCAGAGGCTCTCGCGCCGCGTGCGGAGGAACACTGGTGGGGCAGCACGAAACGTGTGAAAATCATTCTGACAAATGAGTATGTACTGTGCTAGGGCGCTTTCCTCCAGGTGGCGCTGCAAACTGGACAAGTCTGGAGGGAAGAGTGGAGGAGGACAATTTGTTACCGCCAGGAGGGGGACATCACAGAGTTTGCGCATGATGTCAGGCGGGCAGACAGCCAGCGATGGGAACGAAGACAGCTTTGCCTCAGGTGAGCAGGATCAGGGCTGTCTCAAGCTCTCGGCTCAGCGCTGCGCTGTAGGAGGAAGCC